>NC_060130.1:328047944-328369333 GCF_021461395.2 Schistocerca americana | reverse complement strand
ATCCTGATTTAGGTTTTCCGTGATTTCCCTGGATCACTTCAGGCAAATGCCGGGATGGTTCCATTGAAAGGGCACGGCCGACTTCCTTCCCCATCCTTCCCTAATCCGAGCTTGTGCTCCGTCTCTAATGACCTCGTCGACGGGACGTTAAACACTAATGTCCTCCTCCTCCAACGTCCGGCGAACACTTTCAAATTTCCTGCAGTTTATCTGAATATTCCTCACACTTCACGTTGCATATTGGTGGCTGTTACTCAGCTTCAAAGACTTAGCCAACAGGGTGATCTACACGACCGTACCATCAAAGAACAGTAAGCAGCAATGCGAGTAAGTCACGAGCAGACTGTTTACATGCGGCATTACCGGCTGCTTGGCCGGCCAGCAGCGCCTCCAAGCGGCGTCGTGTGAAGGCCATGTTCCGCCACCGGTGGCGGTATTTTGCCACTGAGCGCCACAGAAGCGCGTTGACGCTGCACGGCTGAAGGCGGCCATTCAAAAACCAATGCTCTTCTAGCGGAAGCGCCACTCAAAAGCGCTTCAGTGGCTGCGTGTGAAGGCGGTGACCCCCTCCCCCACTCCTACAGCTGACCCCCACCACTTCATGTAGCGCTGTAGCGCCAACCGCCCGACAAAAGCAGTCTTTTGTCACCGCGGCGCTGTAATCACTCAGTAGAGTAGTTTGGGAAGTGTGTAGACTGCACACGAGATTGGTCGATCGATCGGTCGGTCGGTTGGTCAGTCGGTTTGTGCGTGTGTAAGGCCTTTTGCAGTGTTTCAACAGTAAATATTGCGTTTGAATTTTGAATGTAGCCAGTGAAGTGTGAATTATTATGGCTGGACACATTTTCAACAAAGACAAATTACATATGAAATTTGTAAATTGCCACTGAACAATGAATAGTTGCTACGGTGAAAACTGTTTTGAATAAGTGATACATGTGGCAACGTTGATTACACTGAACGTCAGGAGGAACTTCTTTGATTTTGAACTGGCACTAAGGATTGCATTGCTGTGAAATGGCACTGAACATTCCGGCATACTACGTGTGGCAATGGTAATTAACAGTGAAAATGCTAGTGGAAGGCACCGACTGCTTACTGTTGTGAAACACTGTGGGTATTAGGAAATGAGTGGATGTTTATTGTCACAATATTAATGTGGTGACGACGAGTAAACTGAGATTGAAGCTGGGCGAGTGAAGAGGACGTAATTATCAGACGGCGCGGATGCCTAAGAGTGTGATGAGAGGGGGCTAACCGGGTTGGCAACTCGACGCACACATCTTCCTTCAGCTTTGTGACAACGCGGAGGTGTTTTATGTAAGTTGTATTTACGAAATTGTTACAGAAAGGAACGTTCGTTGTAGTTTATAGGATTTAATTTTGCAATTTTAAGAATCATATATTTTGCAGCTTTTTGCAAATATTTGCTATTGCACATCAAGCAAGATGAGTTCAGTTAGTGAAAATGTGGGAAATGTTGCTAATAATGGACAATATTGAGTTAATTAGCAGCGAGAATGATAGTAATTTAATGGAGTAACTTAAGAGTGTAGAGTATTATGACGACGTTGTTTCAAATTAGTGGCATTTTGTTCAAGATAGAACTTTCAATGAGATTCTGTACCAATTTTTTGGGCCATTTTAGGACTTAATTTTTGGACTGTTATAAAGTAACTAAGGCAAGATGAGGGATGATAATGAGAACACGGGTAATGAAATACCCTTGAGGAAAAAACTTGCGAATATGAATAGCAATGTTAATAAATCGTTGGGGTGCGAATTTCTCGACCTCCGCTATCGGATGGAGAATTGTAGGGTTTCCCTTAATAAGTCTGGTAGGGATGAGGCCAGGTAGGCATACACTACACGCGGGAGCAGTTACTAGTGCACATAAGTTTTTAGGTTAGATTCTCCCCCCCCCCCCCCTCCACCTCTTGATATTAGAGACGAAATGCCTGCCGAAATTGGAGTTACATCAGCCACACTATTCTCCGAGAATGTTCGTCGTTGTAGATCTTCAGTAACACAGAAAATTTTAAAACATTGTGCTTGGAGGATGTGCCACTTGTGCCTCATGTCGCCCCTTTTTTTTATTACATTTAAACATACAGTGTAGGAAGGCTTATGTTGTTGTGCGACAACAAGCAGTTAGGGTCGTTAGCAATCTCCATCCATAAAACGACAGGTGACGGAGCGCGAGAACGTAGGCGAAAACAGAAGCCGTGTCGTACTGGTGCTGACAGAACACCGTGATTCACATTGCGTGATTGGCGGCAAACATAAGTTTGTTTATTAATATTTTTACTTAAAATTTTATCTAACACCATCAGTAATTAACCAAATAAACAGGCCCCAATCAGAAACGTGCCCTATGCCAACAAGTGCGAAACACGGAAGCTATACCACGTCCACCATAAACCTAGTGTGAACATTACTTTAAGGGTTTTGTCGCGGGAAATAAGAAGACATTTAAGCTGCCAGATGTATTGGAACAATAATGCACGAAGCTTGGCTGGGATCTCACCGAGTTTAGTTTCACGTGTAGCAGTAGCCAAGATGTCTTGAGTATAGTAAAGTACGATAATAAGGATACGTTTTCAGCGATGATACGCGGGAACTGCTCAACGGGCGCATTCAACCTGGACAGCACTGGCAATCATCTGGTGCAACTAACTGCAGTGACTTGAACGGTTTCAGTTAAGACGTAAACGAGTCGAGCAGAGAAACAATTTATCTTCGAATATCACTTAATTTTTAAACAGAGTGGAATAATATACGGCCTAACGTCAGCAACACGCTACTTACGGGAACAGACGGAAAACATTAAAATGCTCTCGTTCTTAACCATCATACATTGTAAATAGAGATGAATGATGCAAATGCCCCAATTAAACACAGCCTATTGAAAATGCCTAAATTAAACAGGGGGTAATTTTTCTGCTGACCTACGTCTGACGTAAAAAGCACATTCCAGAGATTTCACCGCATAGTAATTACTCTGGCTCGTGCGAGACCACATATGTGGTATAAAACAAAGGACATAATCCAAATAGAGTATCTGATTTTTCATTTTTGTCCTAAAATTTAATTTAAACAACCTTTATTAAAAATCTTTTATAAAATAATAGTAATTAATAATTTATATCTGTAATGAAAACGGGAACTTTAGGTGGACTATGTAATTAGAAACAAGACGTGCATTTTGCGTAAAAAAATGACGATTACATGTGTGTTCATTACCATAACTTTGATGAATTTTACATTTGAAAGATGTAGGTATAGCGATTTGAAAAGAAAAAAAAAATCGAAGTGAGGTTTCAACCACATACATTGTATGTAACCCGTTACTTTTCTGCTTTTTTTTCGTTCGTAAGCCAAGCCGTCTGCTATCCACTTTTATTTTTTATTTACTTCTTTATTTTATAAACCGTCAGTCTACCCGCTTTGTTTGCTTGTAGGTGTTCGAAATGAAAAAAGATAAATCACTGCCCTGATATTCGAATCAGCGATACACAGAATTTTTTAAAGAAAATAATGAAACTGCCTTTTTGTTGCAGTTAAAAAGTTAGATTAACAATTTTCTTTTATATAAGCTGAACAGTATGACTATAAACCAGGCTGACATAAAACTAACATCGTAATAAAGTAGTATATTTTGGAAAGTTAAACATACATCAGAAATCGGAAAACTCAATAAAATCACAGTAAAGGAAATAATTCTCCAACTATGCTTCAAATGGTTCAAATGGCTCTGAGCACTATGGGACTTAACTTCTGAGGTCATCAGTCCCCTAGAACTTTGAACTGCTTAAACCTAACTAACCTAAGGACATCACACACATCCATGCCCGAGGCAGGATTCGAACCTGCGACCGTAGTGGTCGCGCGGTTCTAGACTGCAGCGCCTAGAACCGCTCGGCCACCCCGGCCAGCAACTATGCTTCAAATTTTAATGAATATCTTTCACATATTGAAGTGAATTCTAGTACACAAACAACAGGTAAGTAAAATTAAATTTCAGTAACAACCACTCCATTGTCATGCCACAAATAATATGTCCGTATTGCTTGAAAGCTACATTAGCTTAACACTATTCTCACATAACAGACGAAGAAAGAAACACACTACACAATGGAGAATCGTATTTCCAACTCCCCCCGCGCTGCTCTATCATCCAGGTTTGTCTTCTTGCAAGCACATGAGATTCACCGATTCTTATCTTCCGTTTATTCTTTTATCGCGTCGATAATATAACTTCTGCCACCTTGGACGTTCCAGCTAGGGGGGACGGGGTGGGGGACGCTTGAAACGTACTCCATAGGAAGTTAGAGAAATACTGTCGATATTTCGGATTGCTCACGATCTGCAGCTGTAGTTCCTGTAATAAGGTCCAAAAGTCCATCACATTCTTTGGGCCGTCTCAGAACATATAGAGCACTGTCTGCCCTCGAAGCCACGTTACTGCATTCGTTTTAGTACGTCCCGTCCGGGAAGAACATAACCCCTGGTACAATGGTGTGTTGTCCCATTCGAAGAAAGAAAGCGATCACTGGTGTCGCTAAACGCCACACTTCCGCCGAGGGGCCGTATATGAGGTGGCGTTCATCGTTGTCCAGAGTTTGGCACTGAGGGAACAGTGGTGAATCTATCAAATGAATCGCATGCAGTCTGGCTCGAGTGACTTTTTACTATTAACTGTTAGGTACCACAGTGCACGTGTCTTTGTGTCTAAGGAAACATGGTGTATCAATTGCCATACCACATGCCAATTGATATTTGGATTCTACCTCTCAAGGGGATTGCGGCGTTGTCGGATCGTTACTATCCGATAGATGTCGCGCGCTGTTGCAGGTGTGGCTTCCGGCAATGGTTTCCGGCATAGCCAACTGAACGCCCTGCTGATACAGAAAGGCGCGTACATGGTAAAGTCACTGGGAAATGTGCTGGACCGCCACTGACGCCATACGAGAAACTGGTGCTAATTCTTTTATTCCTATTAGACATACCTGATGTTGTCTCCACAGTTTTAACAGTGTGCTGATATATATAGCGCCACCGCTCGATCCTGAACATGCGCAGACCAAGTACACCGCTACTAACTTAGGGTAAGGGCGTCGTATTTGCGATTGAGCTATGCATCCCCTGTTACCATAGCGCCTTCACTGTAGTAAATACAGTTCCACGGAAAACTTCAAAGACGATGTTTTTTCTGTAAATTTGTGAAAAATATTAAGAACAACCTGTTTATCGCCACTTTTTAACGATTTTCTACACGTGTTTTTTCACTACAGCGCAGGAAGCAGCGTAAGCTATTTTCACACTGCCTACTAGCAGCGCGACAATCGAAACACAACAGTACAGAGACTGCGATTGTACACGATTTTTTAAATAAAAACAAAGCTACAGCATGAGTGGGAGAAACTTTGATGGTTGTTAGTGCATTAACATATTTTAAAGTTTCATTTACCGTTACTTACAAGAGAAACTCCCCATCGCATATCCCTAAGACTTTGTGAAGTTGGCCCATTGTTGGCCCATTCGACAGCTCGTCAAAAACTGAACACAGATCAAGCATGAAAACAGGGAGAAGGTGTACTGAACTGTGGAAAAAAGAAGAAAATAGAAACACGGACCAGTCTAAATTTAATATGTGCAATATCGAGCAACGTTAACGGTCGTTGTGTCGTGGTTGTGTGGTCACGGTGTTGGACTGCGAAGCGGGAGATCCTACGTCAAATCTCATTCGGTCGAGTTTTGTTTTGTTTTTTTCCACAAAAGTATAAATTTTCCGTCTGGTCACTGACGCGTCTGTTCACTGTATTCAAATTTGTGTATGTGTCGTGGCGTAACGTCAGTTTGCAATAGCGTGTAAGGAAGGCACCTCCAGACGTTCGTACCTCCTATTTGTGCTACACAGGTACCACATGTTATGCCTCTTGCGTTCCATACTGGAAGTTTTGGCTCTTGAAATCCCACTGGACTCGCATTCGGAAGGACGACGGTTCAATCCCGCGTCCGGCCATCCTGATTTAGGTTTTCCGTGATTTCCCTAAATCGCTCCAGGCAAATGCCGGGATGGTTCCTTTCAAATGGCACGGCCGACTTCCTTCCCTAATCCGATGAGACCGATGACCTCGCTGTCTGGTCTCCTTCCCCCCCAAAAACAACCAACAACCAACCTTGAAATCCTTCGTTGTAACATAACCTGTTTGTTGTTTTCATTTCTATGGGATATCTATGCGGGATCTCGCCCGCTGTCACAATTCATCACATTTACTTGTGACGGTAATATTTATTTATTTTTTATTTAGCCTATTTATCGTATGACAACAACAGCAAACACTGACAAGTACATAAAGTTTAATTTTACATGTACATCTAGTTAAGTATTTACATATACTTTAGTTTTACTTTTTGGCACAAATTGTATACACATTTTTAGATTGTGAAAATTACTAACTACTTTGACTGATATAACTGCAAGTTAAAAAAGGCAGATACATTTAATCATAGTTCAATATCTAATGATTGAAGCCAACTAACAGCAGAGGGAGTAGCATTAATAAAGTCTCTATATGATCCAGGATACTTCCTCTGAGGACAGTCTCTAACAATATGTTAAATAGTTTGTTCTTGGGTCCCACAATCACAGGCTGGAGAATCTCGGAGTCCCCACTTGTGCATCATAACGTTCCACCTGGCATGGCCAGTTCTTCTTCTGTTCAGCCTTGTCCACTCCCTTCTCTGCAGATGAAATCCTGGTAGGCTGGCAGTTGGGTCTTGGATACCTCGATGTGCTATTGTTGCAGCATTCCACCTCTTGTGACACTCTTATTTAATGTCGAACTTTTTATCGTTCCTTCCATTATGCCACAGTGGATTGCGAGATTTTAAGCGGTCTGGGAGAGGGTTGTTTAAGACTGAATGAAATGGGAGGTCTTGTGGGTAGTGGGGTGGTGTAGTTTCCTCCATTCTCGATCGATTGCTTCTTGGCGTCGTTATTCAGGAGGTGGGATGTTGCTGATGGTATGCAGCCAGGGGATCGGGATGGATTTTAATGTGCCCGTAATAATCCTCTCCCGGGTTCGATTCCCGGCGGGGTCAGGGATTTTCTCTGCCTCGTGAGGACTGGGTGTTGTATGATGTCCTTAGGTTAGTTAGGTTTAAGTAGTTCTAAGTTCTAGGGGACTGATGACCATAGATGTTAAGTCCCATAGTGCTCAGAGCCATTTAATAATCCTCATTGACTCGTTCAGGTGTACGTCCAGCTTCGTCGTGTGGGCATCCAGCTTCCTTGTGTGGGCACTCTGTTGCCACGCTGGAGCACAGTATGCGGCAACTGGGTACACCAGTGTAAGTACAGAAGTACGTAGAGTCGATGCGTCGGCACCCCATGTTGTACCAGCTAGATGGTGTACCCCGGGCAACGGACTGCTAAGGCAGCCATACTAGGTCACACTCTCATGGCTACTCAAGACAACAGCACAAGGCGGTAATATATTCGTACCACATGATTCATATTCTGTAACGAATAGTGAGAGCAGGCGAGTTGCCGCATAGACCTCTCACAGAAATGAAAACAACAAGTAAACGTTTGTGAACTATGTTACAAGGAAGGAATTCAAGAGTCACAACTTCCAAAAGGAAAGGCAAGAGGCATAACATGTGGTACCTGTGTAGAACAAATAGAGGTACGTACGTCTGGAGGTCCCTTCCTTACACATCGCTGTTGCAAACTGACGTTACGTCACGACACATACACGAATCTGAATACATCGAACAGGCACGTCAGTGACAGGCCAGAAAGTTCGTAATTTTTGTGAAGGAGAAAAAAAAAAAAAAAAAAAAAGACCGAGTGAGATTTCAACCCCGATCTCCCCTCCTACTCAAACACCGTATCCACACAACCACGACCCGACGATCATTAACACTGATATTGCACATATTAATTTGTTCCGTTCCCTGTTCCTATTTTTCTTCTTTTTTTCCATAGTTTAGTACACCTTCCTGTTTTCATGCTTGTTCTGTGTTCAGTTTTTGACGGGCTATCCAATGGGCCAACTTACCACTAAATCTGAGATCGATGCGATGGGGAGTTTCCCCTGATTAGTAATAATATAGCCGGCCGCTGTGGCCGATCGGTTCTAGGCGCTTCAGTTTGGAACCGCGCGACTGCTACGGTCGCAGTTTCGAATCCTGCCTCGGGCATGGATGTGTGTGATGTCCTTATGTTAGTTACGTTTAAGTAGTTCTAAGTTCTGGGGGACTGATGACCTCAGATGTTAAGTCCCATAGTGCTCAGAGCCATTTGAACCAGTAATAAGATATCTAACACATAAGGAAGATCTACTTCCAAGTGCGTGACACCAGTACACGTGCGCTACGGCTGCTGACCAGTCATCTCGTTTGTGTTTGTGTAAATCAGGTTTATTCTTCTGATGAACAAAGTACAGCTTACTAGGCAGTCTCGGACTTGATTTCTGAGAGGCTGCACAGCACGTATGTGCAGCGGGCTGAACATATTTTCACGCAAAAGATTTAGTGAGTTAGAGTGCCTCGGATAACGTTAAGATGAGAATTCTTGAGTATGCAACTCTGAATGTTAATACATTCATGTGAAAATAATTGTATGAACTTGCGGTGGTGCTCGTCAAGTGAAGATTCGACTCTACGAACGTCTTAAATATGGCTCTAAAGACTGTTGTTTCCGAATTTTTGTTAAAAAAAGATTGCATACTATTTTTTTCGAGACTTTAGGTGAAAGTAGCGTTGAGATTTTCCCACTTGCCACTCCATCATTCAGTTGATAGTATGCTCGTTTGGAGCTACGGCCGGTGGAGAAGACAACTAGGACATCGAGACAACTGCCGGCCGAAGTGGCCGTGCGGTTCTAGGCGCTGCAGTCTGGAACCACGAGACCGCTAGTGTCGCAGGTTCGAATCCTGCCTCGGGCATGGATGTGTGTGATGTCCTTAGGTTAGTTAGGTTTAACTAGTTCTAAGTTCTAGGGGACTAATGACCTCAGCAGTTGAGTCCCATAGTGCTCAGAGCCATTTTCGAGACAACTTTACAGGACAAGATGTGAGCAAATCTCGTTATGGTGAATTAGGAAACTTGCAAGTGTGCTGGACCTTCTCTTTGAGTGGGTCAAAGTGGCCCTCCACAAGGAAAAATTCGCAGGAAACAATCTGGGCTGTCAGCATGTCAGACGCAGTAATGTCAGGATAGGAAAACTCGTTTAGTTACGTAGTGAGGTATATAAATACGAGGTGATTCAGGTACCCCTAGCCGGCCGTTGTGGCCGAGCGGTTCTAGGCGCTTCAGTCCGGAACCGCGCGACTGCTACGGTCGCAGGTTCGAATCCTGCCTCGGGCATGGATGTGTGTGTGATGTCCTTAGGTTAGTTAGGTTTAAGTAGTTGTAAGTCTAGGGGACTGATGACCTCAGATGTTAAGTCCCATAGTGCTCATAGCCATTTGAGCCATCAGGTGCCCCTACCGCTGTCGTTTTATGCAACCCGTAATATTGCAGTTGGCCTTCATAAACCACGCACGAGATTTTCATATTCCCTCGGTCTATGTGCAAACTAAGTTTTACAGAAAAAAATAAGCAGTGCCTTTTGGTAGGAAATTTAATGCAGTTAAATTATGTAATGGGGTACGTTTTCGCCAAATGCCACGGTTTTCGAGTTATTCAAGAAAATTTACAAAAGTGACCTTCAAACGCGCTTCCAACCCACACTCATCCCTCACCAGTCAGGCTGTCTAGTATGTTGCTCAGTCAGGATGTCTAGTATGTTGCTCGCGGCACTCCCACCTATCACTGTTAAAAAATTTTCAACTACATGAACTATTCCCGACATTCGACATTTTCTGGTCTCTGTTGATCGGGCTACTTCATTAACATTATTAATTTAAACGTGCCCATGAGGGTAATGTACGAAAAAGACTTCTGTAAATGTCACGCTAAAACTAATTACGTTGATAATTCGATCCAAAGCTAAACCTTACAAGCACAGTAGCTCCGTAGTCAGAATGCCTGACGAATACAACGGTGTAAATGTTTATTTTATTCCGTTAATATTCACAGAATTGTTAGGTAAAATTTACATACGAGGCAGTTTTACAATTTATAAGTCCCCGACTAAGCCGGTGGCGTAATGAGGCCAGACAGTGAGAAAAAGGTGGGAAATGATATGTGCAGTAGTAAATATGAGGGTTGGAACCTTAATAGTGGCAGCTATTTATTTACAGCTCGTACAAAATAGATACGTGCTTCGAAGTTTTACTGACCTTCAAAGTAGTCACCAGCATTTGGTATAACCCCTTGCCAGCGATGTGGAAGTCGTAGGCTACTCTTAGCAGTGCCTGTTGTGTTGACTGTTCGAGCGGCACGGTCTATTGCCTGACGAATTTGTAGCAGTTTTGAAGCGAATGTCGTGAAGTGTTCCCTTCAGTTTAGAAATCGAGTTGAACTTACGAGGGCTTAAGTCAGGGGAGTGCAGTAGGTCGTATAGCACTTAGCATCCCCATCAGTCAAACAAATCTGTAACAGCTTGCACTGTACGTGCTTGAGCATTGTCCCGCAAAATGATGGTCAGGTCCTGTTGGAACACAACATACGACCAGCTTAGAGGCAAAGTGATGACACTTTCTACAGGACCTGACGATCATTTTGCAGGACAGTGCTCAAGCACGTACAGTGCATGCTGTTAATGATTTGCTTGCTTGATGGGGCTGCTGAGTGCTATACCACCTACTGCACTCCCATGACTTAAGCCTTCGTAAGTTCAACTCGATTTATAAACTGAAGGAAACACTTCACGGCATTCGCTTCAGAACTGCTACAAATTCGTCGGGCAATAGACCGCGCCGCTCGAACTGTCAACACAACTGCCACTGCTAAGAGTATCCTACGACTTCCACATCGCTGACAACGGGTTATACACAATGCTGGTGACTACTTTGAAGGTCTGTAAAACTTTGAAACACGTATCTATTTTGTACGACCTGCAAATAAATAGTTGCCACTATTATAGTTTCAACCCTCGTATTTGTACGGCGGTAGGAGGGAGCGCCGTCAACAACACAGTAGAAATCTTGTCCGGTGGGGTGTGTCTGTGATAGCGGGGATGCGTTTGAAGGCCACTTTCGTACGTTTTTCTTGAATAACTGAAACTAAGGCCTCTAGTGGAAACATTTCTCAGTACAAAATTAAACTGTATTAAATTTCATACAAAAAGGCCCTGCTCATTTCTTTTCTGTAGAACTAAGTCTGCGCGTAGTGAGCGAGAGAATATGAAAACTCCGGGCGTGGTTTTTGAAGGTCAGCTATGACACAGCGGGGTACAAGAAACGGCAGGGGTAGGGGTAGCTGAATCACCCCCTGAAAGTGGAGCAGCAACACGCTCCCACCACGATTGAAGCTACTGTGCGAGCTCCCACACAGGTTTTCTTTGTGTGTTGCCCATCGTCGCCGATAATCGCCCACAGTTCGCTTCGACGTTGTTTCGTTACTTCCCCGCTTCGCAGCGGTATTACCCGCATCAAATGCGCACCGTTTCATCCGCGGGCGAATGGGGAGGCGGAGCATGTGTTGCGCCCTTTATTTTCCGATAATGGTGAAGTGACTGGCCTTTTTCCTTCAAAGACACTCCCTGCAGATAAATGATCTTACTCTTCTGGTCATTATGGCACTAACAGATGTAGTTTTTTTTTTTTTTATAGATGTTGGGTTTTTTCACCGATGAGTTACAACAGAATCAGCCGTAATTTATTTCAACTTCTTTGTGGTGATCCTATAAAGAATTTCATACCTCATCCATTTAATCCGAGGAAGAAAATATTTTTGCTTTTTGACACTGTTAATCTATGTAAAAGCACAAGTAATAACTGGTCCAGTCAGCGTGATGAGGAACGTAACAATGTTTTCAGCACTGCTGCGGGCTGCAAATGTTTGTTGGTAAGTTTCAGACAGATCCTCTAGCGCACGGGTTTCAATGTTCAAATGTGTGTGAAATCTTATGGGACTTAACTGCTAAGGTCATCAGTCCCTATGCTTACACACTACTTAACCTAAATTATCCTAAGGACAAACACACACACCCATGCCCAAGGGAGGACTCGAACCTCCGCCGGGACGAGCCGCACAGTCAATGACTGCAGCGCCCCAGACCGCTCGGCTAATCCCGCGCGGCGCACGGGTTTCATCCGGCCCGCGGAAGAAATTCGTGGGCGAGAAAGCGTGACGCATTTTCGGATATTTCAGTCGACGCTCATTTTCGGATATTTCAGTCGACGCTCTGGTCGCCTTCGGTTTGCAGTACTCGCGAAATCTGCCCATTTGAATAAAGGCGGCAGGGTAGATAACGTGAACAAACTAGTTCACGCGCACAAAGTACCGTGCTAGTTGTTTGCACGAAATTAACTATGTTTCCGTGGATCTTTAAGCCGTGGACCGAGTGAAGCGCAGCGGGCAGCGTTGAAAGCTGTTTTCCCCGCAGCGTGCAACACAAACCTAATTGGCGATAGGGAAGTGTACAGGGGGCAAGCGTTTCGGAGGGGGCACGTGCAGCTGGCGGGTAACAGCCTTCAGCGGAGCGTGCGCCTGCAACACAAACTTGTTTGGCCGTCCGCACACGGGTCGAAGCGCACTCGTCTTGGACGACACTCTTTCTATATGCGATTCTATCTTCTTCCCCCCCCCCCCCCAAAAATCGATTGGCCACGACGTAAGTGAATGGGTGGCAGCCAACGGGTCGCCTTGCAGTCGTCTCGAAGTCACGGAGGTACTTTACCTTGTACGTGCTTTTCTTTTTCTTCGAGTGCAGAGCCCATGAGATCTAAGTGCAATAACTGAAATGAAATTTCAGTAAATAGAGAGTGTACCAGAAGTGATGGTCAAAATTCAAGGATATGACAGCAGGGATAATCATTCGAAACAAAAAAGTCTAGTAAAAATGGGCTCTAAAACGCATACTTTACGAGTTTGATCTTCGATAGTGTGAAAAAAAATCTCCTCTACTGCAAGCTCTTTGTTTTCCATATTTTGGGAAGTGGTAGTAACGGCCAAGACAAGAAAAAAAGTCCAGTAAACATGTGCCCTAAAATGCATACCTTAAAAGTTATGAGCACTTCTCAATTACAAGAGTTGTTTCAAAGTAGCGAAGATGAGCGAGTGCTCATACCTCTTAAGGTGTGTAATTTTGGGCACATATACTGGGCACTTTTTTTCTTGTTTCGGTCCATACTACCATTTCCCAAAATACGAAAAGCAAAGAGCTTGCATTAAGGTGTGCGTTTTAGAGCCCATGTTTACTTCAATTTCTTGTTTTGTGTGATCATTCCTGTTATATCCCTTAATATTCACCATCGCTTCTGAAACACCCTGTACATCGTAAGATCAGGCAAATGCACAAATTTTAGATCATTTCTCAGAATCAACAGGCAATGGTTTCACTGAGTACGTGCCAACAAAGCCAGATCCCACGCCGAATAATAGCGATTCAACAATTACCTTCATAGATTTGGGGAGAAGAGGAGAAACATCGTGAGCTATGCAATTATACCATATAAAAATATGCAGGGAGGGATAATTACGGATAAAGCGGGGAATGACGTTGCCAAAGAAGTAAACTTGTCAAGTATATTTATTCAAATTTACAAAATGTTCCAATGTGTGTGAATTCCTAAGGGACCAAACTGCTTAGGTCATGGGTCCCTAGACTTGCATACTACTTAAACTAACTTATGCTAAGAAAACACACACCCCATGCCCGAAGGAGGACTCGAACCTTCGGCGGGAGGGGCCGCGCAGTCCGTGACATGGCGCCTCAAACTGCGAGGCTATTCAGCTTTACTTTATACTTATTCCATACCTCATTACATTGCTAAACACAAACAAAGCATATGCAAATAAAGATGAGTCAAATAAAAAAATAGAATCGCGCATGATTAAGAAGTACTTAGACCCATATGATCGTAAAAATGCACATGCGAAGGCTCTAACGCTGAGCCTACACAAAAAATTCCAAAATAATTTGACCAAACTGAATTTAATCTGATCACGAACCCTCGTAAATGTTTTCAAATATTTTACATGTGAACTTCTTACATGCCCCTGCCAGTATAATGAATCACTGCTCTAGTTTTGCAACCAATTGCAGTTCGGAATGCCGTGCTTTTTACGCGCAGTAAGCCCGTTTCTTTCACTTGGCGGACTGGGGTTTCTACAGCGTGGATACGTTTTTAAAAGCTGGCGTTTCATTTGTTTCTGCTTCATGCCAACAAAAAAATGGCTCTGAGCACTATGGGACTTAACATCTGCGGTCATCAGTCCCCTAGAACTTAGAACTACTTGAACCTAACTAACATAAGGACATCACACACATCCATGCCCGAGGCCGGATTCGAACCTGCGACCGTAGCGGTCACGCGGTTCAAGACCGTAGCGCCTAGAACCGCTCGGTCACAACGGCACTAATCAAGTGCTATGAAAGGGATGAGTACTTTATGACCAATGGAAAATAATTTATTTTTTCATATTTTAAAGTATAAATGTGCTTCACAAAACTGTTGACTGTCACATTACGTAATTTTTAATGCCTTTCATCACAAAGGTGAAAAACCAACATACATTTTTCAAAAATTTCATTACAGTCCTTGTATGGAAACGTTGCTAGTTAATTGCGTTGTACAAATTGTAACAGAAATATCACAATCAGTGAGCAGTACTCTCAGCAGTCAGTGCATACTTGCTGCGTATGTAGTAAACACACACATTTCTTACAGCTGCGGCATCTATACTTGGTGTAGCGGTTTTTTGAACGACACTTCTGTCTTTTTGAACTTTGGTCCTCTTCTGTAGGTTGGACAGCGGCTACATCTGGAAAAAGATTCTGAATATTTTGTCTGTGATTTCTTGGCAACGAGAAGCACTGGGAACGTTGACGCAAGTAATCGTCAGATAGATTACGTGCCACAAGTTTCAGAAACTCAGTGCGCCTGGTGCGAGCACGTCTGTTATTTGCATGGTATATTATTTGCGCATTTACACCTACAATGTTCATCATGGCCTAAAAAAATCACCATTGGCCATCTGTTAGTTTTTCTTGGTATCATGTAGGCGCTGCATAGTTGACCGACAGTATCATCATCCTGATTTGGTTGTAATATAAAATGTTATCATTTCTGGCTTTTTTTTTATGGCCAGAAGTGGCATCGGCTTTTTTTTTAATGGCCAGAAGTGGCATCAATTGCGGTATCGTGTTGCATTGTGGATAGTATCAGAACCGCCTTGTTTTTCTTGGTGACATACGGCATTAGAATTGAGTTTTTCTGAAACCCAAACAGTGTTATTCTTACAATGTAGGCTTTCACGGCCGGTGTTGTCTTCAGTTGAAACTTCCGGGCTGAGAGGCCGTGGTCGATGTATAAAATTTCCACCTGACGTTTCGTCTCCATCTGCGGGAGACATCTGCTGAGGTCGTCCGGCTACTGCCACTGAGGCTTCAGGTACTCTAGCATTTTATAGAGTGGATGGAGGGCACCACCATTCGTCACGTGATGCCGGCGGTATGCCTATCTTTGGAAGGCGTCATCATTCTCGATAAAGAGTAATCGATTCTTTTTCTGCTGGAGCAACGTCGGCGTCCATATTTTGTCTAACTTTAAAACTTCCTCTTTTCTATTAAAATTTTTATGGTGTTTGTGAATCTCTATTGCTTCTCTATACATGCGCACATGATAATGGGATGTTCGTGCTAGAACGCTTGTCTTATTAAATTTAATTTCGTGATTCCCATCTCGAAAAACATGGTCAGCTACGGCCGATTTTTCGATGTGTCCTAAGCGACAGTTTCTTTTATGTTCGGCTAAGCGCGTGTTTACACTTCTTTTCGTTGTACCAATATATACTTATCCATAACTGCATGGAATTTTGTATGCCCCAGGTGTTACTAGGGGGTGTCGGGCGTCTTTTGCAGTTCTTAAATATTCCTTAATCTTCTTGGTGGACCTGAAGATTGTTTCGATCCCATACTTGGCCAGAACTTTCCCCATACGGTCCGTGACTTTGTTAATGAACGGTAGGAAAACTTTTCCAGTAGGTGACCGTTGTTGCTCTGGACTTCTGGCTTCTTTCCTTCTTTGATGGAGGGCTCGATCAATTTCCTTGCTGGTATATCCGTTTTTCATGATGGCTGACCGTAAGTGAGGGAGGGAGGGAGGGAGGACTCGAACCTCCGCCGGGACCAGCCGCACAGTCCATGACTGCAGCACCTTAAACTGCTCGGCTAATCCCTCGCGGCAGACTGTAACTGAGAGAGGAGACAGTAGCTGTGGGATATACTGTAAATCAATGAGAGAAAAAGGTGACGGTGGAAGAGAGGCATGTGTAAACAGTGACCGTGACAGTGAGAGAAAGATGTTGAGTATGAAGAGACAGGGTGAAACGATTTATATATTAAAAAAGAATGTTCTGTGTTAATGGAGCCTAAAGCTTTGATGAGGAAGGCGGAATGAGGATTCCACATTTCTGTCAATCTGTCCGACAGGAGCATTTTTTCTGATGGCTATATTTTTCGCTCGCTATGAGCTTGTTGCGCGTCAGGGGTACTCGGCTACGGAAATCCTATAAACTTCGCTACTGAGAGGTTTCTAGGAGAACGTGTTATTTATTTGTATAAATGTTTTCTACTCGTTACTGACATCATGACAGTTCCGTGTTAACTTACATTGCCATTGAAGCCTATCTGTGATAATTGGTAGCCAACCTTCTTCCTAATGTTTTGAGTATTAAGTATTTTGAGTGGCCCTACTCTGGTCTAGGGGTAGCGTCTTTGATTCATAATCAAAACGTCTTCGGTCCCGGGTTCGATCCCCGCCACTGCCTAAATTTTGATAAATAATCAGTATTGGCGGCCGAAGACTTCCGGCATAAGAAGTCAGCCTCATTCTGCCAACGGCCTTGTCAAAGAGGGCGGAGGAGCGGATAGAGGTTCAGGGCACACTCTTGTCCTACGGGTGGGAAATTGCCCTTAAAGGCGGAAGAACCAGCAATGATCAACGACATGAGGATGCAGAAGGCAATGGAAACCACTGCATTAAAGACACGTAACGTGTATTCACAGGACATGTGGCCTGTGATTGAAGAAGTGTCATGATGATCTCTCCATTGGCAAAAGATTCCGGAATAGTCCCCCATTCGGATCTCCGGGAGGGGACTGCCAAGGGGGAGGTTACCATGAGAAAAAGATTGAATAATCAACGAAAGGATAACGTTCTACGAGTCGGGGCGTGGAATGTCAGAAGCTTGAACGTGGTAGGGAAACTAGAAAATCTGAAAAGAGAAATGCAAAGGCTCAATCTAGATATAGTAGGGGTCAGTGAAGTGAAGTGGAAGGAAGACAAGGATTTCTGGTCAGATGAGTATCGGGTAATATCAACAGCAGCAGAAAATGGTATAACAGGTGTAGGATTCGTTATGAATAGGAAGGTAGGGCAGAGGGTGTGTTACTGTGAACAGTTCAGTGACCGGGTTGTTCTAATCAGAATCGACAGCAGACCAACACCGACAACGATAGTTCAGGTATACATGCCGACGTCGCAAGCTGAAGATGAACAGATAGAGAAAGTGTATGAGGATATTGAAAGGGTAATGCAGTATGTAAAGGGGGACGAAAATCTAATAGTCATGGGCGACTGGAATGCAGTTGTAGGGGAAGGAGTAGAAGAAAAGGTTACAGGAGAATATGGGCTTGGGACAAGGAATGAAAGAGCAGAAAGACTAATTGAGTTCTGTAACAAGTTTCAGCTAGTAATAGCGAATACCCTGTTTAAGAATCACAAGAGGAGGAGGTATACTTGGAAAAGGCCGGGAGATACGGGAAGATTTCAATCAGATTACATCATGGTCAGACAGAGATCCCGAAATCAGATACTGGATTGTAAGGCGTACCCAGGAGCAGATATAGACTCAGATCACGATATAGTAGTGATGAAGAGTAGGCTGAAGTTCAAGACATTAGTCAGGAAGAATCAATACGCAAAGAAGTGGGATACGGAAGTACTAAGGAATGACGAGATACGTTTGAAGTTCTCTAACGCTATAGATACAGCAATAAGGAATAGCGCAGTAGGCAGTACAGTTGAAGAGGAATGGACATCTCTAAAAAGGGCCATCACAGAAGTTGGGAAGGAAAACATAGGTACAAAGAAGGTAGCTGCGAAGAAACCATGGGTAACAGAAGAAATACTTCAGTTGATTGATGAAAGGAGGAAGTACAAACATGTTCCGGGAAAATCAGGAATACAGAAATACAAGTCGCTGAGGAATGAAATAAATAGGAAGTGCAGGGAAGCTAAGACGAAATGGCTGCAGGAAAAATGTGAAGACATCGAGAAAGATATGATTGTCGGAAGGACAGACTCAGCATACAGGAAAGTCAAAACAACCTTTGGTGACATTAAAAGCAACGGTGGTAACATTAAGAGTGCAACGGGAATTCCACTGTTAAATGCAGAGGAGAGAGCAGATAGGTGAAAAGAATACATTGAAAGCCTCTATGAGGGTGAAGATTTGTCTGATGTGATAGAAGAAGAAACAGGAGTCGATTTAGAAGAGATAGGGGATCCAGTATAAGAATCGGAATTTAAAAGAGCTTTGGAGGACTTACGGTCAAATAAGGCAGAAGGAATAGATAACATTCCATCAGAATTTCTAAAATCATTGGGGCAAGTGGCAACAAAACGACTATTCACGTTGGCGTGTAAAATATATGAGTCTGGCGATATACCATCTGACTTTCGGAAAAGCATCATCCACACAATTCCGAAGACGGCAAGAGCTGACAAGTGCGAGAATTATCGCACAATCAGCTTAACAGCTCATGTATCGAAGCTGCTTACAAGAATAATATACAGAAGAATGGAAAAGAAAATTGAGAATGCGCTATGTGACGATCAGTTTGGCTTTAGGAAAAGTAAAGGGACGAGAGAGGCAATTCTGACGTTACGGCTAATAATGGAAGCAAGGCTAAAGAAAAATCAAGACACTTTCATAGGATTTGTCGACCTGGAAAAAAGTTCGACAATATAAAATGGTGCAAGCTGTTCGAGATTCTGAAAAAAGTAGGGGTAAGCTATAGGGAGAGACGGGTCATATACAAGATGTACAACAACCAAGAGGGAATAATAAAAGTGGACGATCAAGAACGAAGTGCTCGTATTAAGAAGGATGTAAGACAAGGCTGTAGCCTTTCGTCCCTACTCTTCAATCTGTACATCGAGGAAGCAATGATGGAAATAAAAGAAAGGTTCAGGAGTGGAATTAAAATACAAGGTGAAAGGATATCAATGATACGATTCGCTGATGACGTTGCTATCCTGAGTGAAAGTGAAGAAGAATTAAATGATCTGCTGAACGGAATGAACAGTCTAATGAGTACACAGTATGGTTTGAGAGTAAATCGGAGAAAGACGAAGGTAATGAGAAGTAGTAGAAATGAGAACAGCGAGAAACTTAACATCAGGATTGATGGTTACGAAGTCAATGAAGTTAAGGAATTCTGCTACCTAGGCAGTAAAATAACCAATGACGGACGGAGCAAGGAGGACATCAAAAGCTGACTCGCTATGGCAAAAAAGGCATTTCTGGCCAAGAGAAGTCTACTAATATCAAATACCGGCCTTAATTTGAGGAAGAAATTTCTGAGGATGTACGTCTGGAGTACAGCATTATATGGTAGTGAAACATGGACTGTGGGAAAACCGGAACAGAAGAGAATCGAAGCATTTGAGATGTGGTGGTATAGACGAATGTTGAAAATTAGGTGGACTGATAAGGTAAGGAATGAGTAGGTTCTACGCAGAATCGGAGAGGAAAGGAATATGTGGAAAACACTGATAAGGAGAAGGGACAGGATGATAGGACATCTGGCCGGCCGCGGTGGTCTAGTGGTTCTAGGCGCGCAGTCCGGAACCGCGGGACTGCTACGGTCGCAGGTTCGAATCCTGCCGTGGGCATGAATGTGTGTGATGTCCTTAGGTTAGTTAGGTTTAAGTAGTTCTAAGTTCTAGGGGACTGATGACCACAGCAGTTAAGTCCCATAGTGCTCAGAGCCATTTGAACCATTTGATAGGACATCTGCTAAGACATGAGGGAATGACTTCCATGGTACTAGAGGGAGCTGTAGAGGGCAAAAACTGTAGAGGAAGACAGAGATTTGAATACGTCAAGCAAATAATTGAGGACGTAGGTTGCAAGTGCTACTCTGATATGAAGAGGTTAGCACAGGAAAGGAATTCGTGGCGGGCCGCATCAAACCAGTCAGTAGACTGCTGACCAAAAAAAAAGAAAACTCTGACTATACCGTGTTTCTTAGAAACGCTCGTGATTACTATTAGAAGTTTTTTTTTTTTTTTTTTTTTTTAAGGCCTTAACTGGATTTGAAATAATAATACACATTACGTAATTATTTTTAAAAAGGCAAATGTAAATGGCGCCATACACCTGACATTTTCAGGGTATTTTGTGGCATTCGCAAATGGCCACTGTGAAATTTCAGCTCGATAATTTCTGTATAAGTAATTCTGTTCTAAATTTCCTTTTAATGGCCGTGTTCTGAGGTTACAATAAGCTGTGAATTGCACTGTATGGTTAACTGTGAGGGGAGTCTCTTGATTCTGATTTGTCTGTTAAGATTTTACGTGATTAATAAAAATGTTTCCTGAATGTTGTTTGCACACCTCTCAACCCGGCACCACTAGTCATCACCATAGTAACATAACTTTCAGTAGATGGAACCTGTGTTCCAATTCTAAATATTGAAACAGTTCGACAGTTCAGCTGCTGATATTTTGCGATACTGGTCTGAATGAACATCTTGTAATTGAGCAGAACTGAACATGTCCCCCCTCCTCGGAAGAAACAATTATCTACGCCCCTGTTCTATAGGGACTGAAAGCGTTCAGCAATTATTTTCCACTGATTTTGAGTGGGGCGTATTAGGCGTTTTTCAACTCATTCCATATGATCTGCGTGGTTTGGTACTATTCGCTCAAATTCTCCCCGACTAAAGTACATTCCCAGTGAAACGAATGTATATCCAGTAGGCAAATACCTCAGATATACATATAACCAAAATGATTAAATGATTATCATCTTCAGAACATCGCGAGAAAAAAATATTTATTTGTACACAATTATATCCTTACCAATCTAAAATCATGTACTTAGTTTTGCGGTTACAGTAACTGAATGCAAGGAAACACGGAGGAACCTGCATAGTATTTTCGTGATGAATCTCACGCCCAAACCTAGTGGTAGTGGAGCAACAAAGAAGAAACCCTATTAGCTGATGGATGCAATGCATTTTGCTATTCCTTTCGTAAAATTAGCGGGCGTCCCTACTGGTAATCTACTTAAAATCGATCATCCCTACCAACACCAGACGTTTCGGGAACGGAAAATCTCTACAAAATAACCCTCTTCTCAGAAAATATTTTGTCCGCGCTTGAAGGTCTTAGTACTGACCAGCAACAGCCACCCTATCCCCAACCATCAAGTCAGCCCACATCTCCGGTCGTGATGCCAGTATCATCTTCTACAATTAATGAGCACAAGGTGACACGATCACCTGATCCCATGGGTAAGAGAGAAGGAGCCAGGAAGAGAAAATGTTCAAATTTTCGAAGTGACGCAGATAAAACCTTTGCTGAATATTTTTCAGCAGAGGCTGCAACGATTTTAAACACCTGCACTGAAAAAGATGAGAAGCAAAATTTTGTGGCCAGCCTAGTCTCATCAGACCTCATGCCGATGAGCGATGTTCAGCTGAGGTGTTATAAAAGTAGGGCATTGCTCCTCATAGATTAGGTTACAGGGATCTCTCCGGAAATCTTGTATCATCCCACTATACGAGTGGCGCGCCCATCCCACCGGGGCACGGCAGGATTCAGAGTCAACCACAACCAGTTTCACCAATCTTCTGTCACTGAAGGCAGATCAACGGGAAGTGGTTTTTCCATGTCGACAGAGCCAGCAAATCACTCTGAACAATCCCTCTCCTCAGCAAAGAACGAAGCAATTTTCCACAATTTGTGAAGTGTTTTCCATGTACTTTCATATTTCCAGAATGAGATTTTCACTCTGCAGCGGAGTGTGCGCTGATATGAAACTTCCTGGCAGATTAAAACTGTGTGCCCGACCGAGAATCGAACTCGGGACCTTTGCCTTTCGCGGGCAAGTGCTCTACCACTGAGCTACCGAAGCACGACTCACGCCCGGTACTCACAGCTTTACTTCTGCCAGTACCTCGTCTCCTACCTTCCAAACTTTACAGAAGCTCTCCTGCGAACCTTGCAGAACTAGCACTCCCGAAAGAAAGGATATTGCGGAGACATGGCTTAGCCACAGCCTGTGGGGGATGTTTCCAGAATGAGATTTTCACTCTGCAGCGGAGTGTGCGCTGATATGAAACTTCCTGGCAGATTAAAACTGTGTGCCCGACCGAGACTCGAACTCGGGACCTTTGCCTTTTGCGGGCAAGTGCTCTACCACTGAGCTACCGAAGCACGACTCACGCCCCGTACTCACAGCTTTACTTCTGCCAGTTGCTGGAACAGTACCATAGGTGCCAGTAATATTGACCAATTGTTTGTAGACCAGCATTCGTCTGCGACGGCGATATCCAAAACGGCGACCCATTGTTGAATAATGCTATTCATATAATGAATGCGCGAAGTACAGGCGACCAAGCAGCGTGCGCTTGTATCTTCTTCAGATTTGTTATCTTCTTGCTCGTACCTGGTGCTGGAACAGTACCATAGGTGCCAGTAATATTGACCAATTGTTTGTAGACCAGCATTCGTCTGCGACGGCGATATCCAAAACGGCGACCCATTGTTGAATAATGCTATTCATATAATGAATGCGCGAAGTTGCATCAGCAGCTATTTATAGCTCAAGGGGCCTCTCACAGTAGATATGCTTGCATGTGGTTACGCAATCGTCTTATCAACGGCCCGCTCAGCCTTTAAAAAGACTAAGGCTGTGTGGCCGAGTTCTACTGCAGCAGTTAACACACAGTAGATAACGCTTTAACACAGGAGACGAGGTACTGGCAGAAGTAAAGCTGTGAGTACCGGGCGTGAGTCGTGCTTCGGTAGCTCAGTGGTAGAGCACTTGACCGCGAAAGGCAAAGGTCCCGAGTTCGAGTCTCGGTCGGGCACACAGTTTTAATCTGCCAGGAAGTTACTTTCATATTCTTTAACTTTATAGTGTAATAATTACCTTCACAAAAATTTAATATCGTTAGAATATATATATATATATATATATATATATATATATATATATATATACGTTTACTACATATGTATATTAAAACTATTATCTTAAAGTCACAAGTATTCGTTTTTCTGCACTCATACATTCCCTCATATTTCTATTCATGTGCTGAATAGCTGGAGCTAAAATTTTCACTAAGGCGGTGTAAGATTCTTTTGACATTGTGCAGATGCTAAAAATTTTGAATCACTCTCGTGCCGTTCTCTAGCACGAACGAACAACCGCTGATGAAAATTCTGTTCTATGTACGGATGCACCCACAACACTGTCTTTTTCTTCCGCTGCTGTCAGGACATCACAGCATCCCACTCACCACTAGAATTGTTCATTATAAAGGTGGTTATTGAAGGAAATAACCAACCAAGTTTTGTTTCTACCAGTTTCAGGTCGCAAGCTGACTGAAGGAAAATCGCGCCCACGACGAGTGCGAATTGACCCGTGTGCAGACGGCCCTTGTTTCTCGAGCGTGCAGCGAGTTGCAAGCCATGTCCTTTGAAGAAATTATCACAGCAGTACAAGAAATGCCAGTAATTTGGCAGTCTTGTCTGTGGAGTGAAATAGCAATGACGCTTAATACAGACGGTAAGTAAACATTTTCATTTCATTGTCATTCTGAACGACAAAAGTAATTGTCTCGCACATTTCTTGCCGTTAGTAATGTTAGATACAATGGATTAAATTGTGTATACTATTTTCGTTTAAAATAGTATTTGAAACAGCAAAAAATGTAATTCACTTTTACTTACATCAAGGTAACTAAGATTTTCCTCCGGCGATACAGTTGAAAGGAAATTGGTGAAGGGTACTCTCAAGTGAGCATCGATTTTTCTCAAGACGTAATCAAATGTTGAACCAGAAATTCTCGTGCACTCCTGGAATTTATCAGGATCTGATCGTAAACTCTGATACGATGTATTAAACTCTCTAAACAATTCTCTCCGTTTCATTACAATACTAGGATCCATCGTTACACTAAATATATCGACTGTCAGAAATGTATTTCCTTCTAGTATCAAATCGGATCGCAATGTGTCCGACATTATTGTTTGTCTGATCTCTGCATCTTGGACATTTCAGATGTACTATGTCCCGATACGGAAACAACCCATGCCTATGTGATCAATCACTAAAGTATTTTTGGACAATTATTTTAAAAAAAATTGCTTGCTAATAGTTTTGATGAACAGGAACACACTAAATATGAAACGAATGACCTGCCTGCTGCCAAAAACCGCAAAGCCACTCCTAATTGTCGACTGGGATTGCCTATCTCATTGACCAATTTTGTTTCTATATTCTTTCTCGTATAAAGACGGGTAAACATTACTTGTGTTTTGTGGACGTATTAGAACACTGTAGCTGTTGAAACCGAAGGAAATTTATTATGTATTAGCTGCAGCCAGTTGCTTTTATACGCGCTTATTTTTCCATGACGACTTTTTTAGATGCTTGGCGTCCGATCTTCCGATATTTACATTAATTTATCTATCGTGAACATTATTTCTTTACTAACGGCTTTGCAACGTGAGTTTTTAAGACAACTGTTGTAAAACTTCGCAAGTACAGGTACAATGTTCACGACGCATAAATAAATGTAAATGGCTATGGAGGAGGTGAACGTAAAATGAATGTACTCTCAGAAACGCTTGTTTTGTGGCGTAATTCGTTGGAGAGTCGGGAAAAGGGTGCTTTCCATACCAGTACGTTACCCTGTAAAAATTTTTGGACGCTATAGTTTTGAATTCATGAGCTAGGAGCGCTGCTGTCACGTCACTTCGAGGAGGCGGCCCCCCAGCATAAAATATGACTGTGAATCAGGCCCGCAGGTAACAAACGATTGCCCTTGCCTGCTCTAGATTAGATCTGGTCACTACAGACAAATGTGTACATGTTACCATGTGTCAGTTTTTCGGAGTCTTGTTCTGCTCCGAAGAGAAACTGAAAATAATGCATATTAAAAATTAGGTATTTTTAGGGGACGTCGGTGTAAAAGATCTGACAATGAGTTCAGTAGAAAGACTTGATGAACAAGTATCTCTTAGGAATATAGAACATGTTAATGAACATGTAAGTAAAGTAGAAGCCTCTGAAAATGATTTGTGTGTGCTGTTCTATATTGGAGGTTACGTATCTAACTTTTTATTAAAATTCGTGTGTGCGATGAATGTAAAGCACTTTTATCAGTGCTGATGAATTCACTGCAAGCGGGATAAACAGTGAGATTAGCTCATACTTCCTGAATCTGTGCAGATTTGCCGTAAAGCAACCATCTGATTTCATATTTCAAATTGTCGTTGAAGGATACAAATTATTTCAAACACTTATGGCTTTGAAGGTTTGTTTTTAGACAGCACACATCACAGGAAAGTTTTCAAACTGCACCAGCCGTTGTGGCCGAGCGGTTCTAGGCGCTTCAGTCTGGAACCGCGCGACCGCTACGGTCACAGGTTCGAATCCTGCCTCGGGCATGGATGTGTGTGATGTCCTTAGGTTAGTTAGGTTTAAGTAGTTCTAAGTTCTAGGGGACTGAGGACTTCAGATGTTTTAAGTCCCATAGTGCTCAGAGCCATTTGAACCATTTTTTTGTTCAAACAGCTTCTGGAAATGACAGTTAAGTGTTACTGCTTTTAAGAGACATGCACTTACTGTAAAGATGTTAAAGAAATCATTTCAAAAACGTCACATTTTGAGAAATATTTTCATAATTATTCTAAAATAAGGAAAAACCGCTTTGTAACCAACAGCAGACGAAAGTTACTTAAATTTTTCAAATAACTGCAGATTTGTGTGCAGTGAAGTTTTCTTTTGAGTTGTTTAATTTTGAATGTTTTCCGTTGCCACGTGGTATAAAAACCGCAATTTTGACGTTAGATAAATGTTTAACAAAATCTCCACACACAAGCCCTTTTAAGAAATCGCCTTGGACATAAATTCCATTGACACTGCTAAAAGAGGTTGTAATTTCAATTTCCCTTTCTGATTTCCTTTACAGCTGTTAAGTAATCTGCGTGAAATGTGCAATGTTTACACGTTTGAACCGAAATTTCCAACTGGAAATGGCACAGGGAACTGCTGATGTCATCCATGTACCTGTGTCTAGTAGGACTGCTGAAAAAAAAAAAAAAAAATTGATGCTTTTTCAAAAATTTCGATCTATATCGGCAATAGTGTGCTTCCCTATGTATCAGTATGAAACGGAAATATCGAGTGCCCATATTTTTATTTTATATTATATATCTTTCGCGATTTTCGGTAAATATTTGAAAATGATTTTTTGAAACTGTAGTAGAATATAGTTTTACTTTCACTGTGTGAGGGAACCTTACTGCTTTTTGAGTGTCCACCACGTCCAGTCTTTATGATTGGCTGTGTGAAGCACGTATAGGTGGCACAAAGCCTTTCTCTTTGGTGGCACAAAGAAGTAGTTCCTTTGCTCTGGAAGGCGGGGTATGAATGGTTCAAATGGCTCGGAGCACTATGGGACTCAACTTCTGAGGGCATTAGTCCCCTAGAACTTAGAACTAGTTAAACCTAACTAACCTAAGGACATCACACACATCCATGCCCGAGGCAGGATTCGAACCTGCGACCGAAGCGGTCCCGCGGTTCCAGACTGCAGCGCCTAGAACCGCACGGCCACTTCGGCCGGCCGGTGTGAATGGAATAACAAGATTTCCTATGTGAAGAAATAGCACACCAGTTGCGCTAAAAAAACAATTTTTAACGGAACTAGTGTGTCATTTCTTCACACCGCCATTCTTGAAAAAGAGTTGCTGAAAATCATGAGCAAAAATCTAAATGACAAGACTGGTCTTTGGTGTACGTGTGAGGTGAAATGCTGACGTAATCGTCGCTCGGCGTTACTACGAGAAACTGCACCGTTTAGCTTCACCACGTAATTTTGACACTACAACTGCTAGGTTGCTGGCATTTACAAAAATTAAAAAAACAGGGAAGTCGACATGAAGTGTTCCAGACATATCCAATACGTGACGAAACGAACCAGTGACTGACTACCACAGTGCTGCAACCGGGCGACGCAACCCGGGCGACTTAGGTGCCCTACGTAGGGTTGTCGCATGATATGTAGCTAAAGAAAACTGAAATGAGACAAAATAATACTCAGTGAGTTAGTCTCTCGGCATCGGTGGCTTCAGATTTAAAGCAAAAGTACCAGGGCGTTGTGTTCCAGCGCCGTCACGGCTAGAAAACTGCCATTTGGTAGAAAATTACCCTGCTTGTTCCAAAACTTTTTCTGTTCAACCAACTGAGGCATAAATAGGTGACAGTTTATGGACTAACGCGGACAGCACTTCTTCCACAATTCTGCTGACTTATTCTGTCGATTCGAAAGAAAAATACTACAAATGGGTAAGATTCTCCTCTTGACAAAACTTAAAAAAAGGATGATTAAGCTAGTATGCTTTTATTTTTTAATAAACCTGTATTTCATGGCATTTTATGCGATATTTTCAAGAACATACGGCAAAACATTATGGACTCATGTTGATGAAACAGAAGAGAAAGCAAGCTTGTAACAGGATCAAATGTCTCGGCGAAACTAAAAACATGAGGTCTGTATGATCACTAGCTTTTCCTGGACATATTTCAACACGAAAGACAGTAAGTAAATCAGTTGATACAGCATACTGCCTTCACCTACCAATGATTTCTGCTTCCTTGTCTTTAGGAGTAATAAATATCGCCTGTTACAGCGCTTGCAGAAAATTTGACAAATCAGATCCGCATTTTTCGGTTAAAATATCACTTCTGGAGCACTAATACCTTGGGAGTGGGAATGTTTTTCTGTTTGGTAACAGAGCCAAAAAAAATCTCGTTTGCTGACAAAAATGTCTCCTTCCTCGAAAACTGCTACTCCTATAGCTCTGAAATTTTTGCTGCTGTTTTGTTAAAACACAGAATTCATGCAGGCACTAATATATGAGTGGTTCCTCAAACTTGGAAAAAAGTCCCTGATAATTCCAGGTGTAAGGATGAAGAATGGTGTGAAGAGGTTCCTGATAACCTCATCGAAATTAATGGTGAGCAGGGAGAGGGTAGCATAACACAATAAAGACTTTTCTTCCCGCGCAGCTGAGCTCTTCGTTGTTGTAAAACTTTTCACGGTGGGAG
Source organism: Schistocerca americana (assembly GCF_021461395.2). Lineage (NCBI taxonomy): Eukaryota > Metazoa > Arthropoda > Insecta > Orthoptera > Acrididae > Schistocerca > Schistocerca americana. The sequence continues at coordinate 328,340,851 of NC_060130.1, read as the reverse complement.
AGTAAATAGGAATGAGAAATATGACAGCATGTAACACGAAGGGGTTCAAATTGCCATCTGGAAACATTCGCTCTTAATAAGAAATGAAGAATTACTCAGAGCCCTATGATGTCTAAAACGTTACGGGTTGGTAAACCTTATATCTGAACGAGCAGATAGTTCCTTTCGCCGCGGAGGGGGCTGTCGCTGTGGCACCTTGGACAACGCACCTTCCGCTACATGCAACTGTACGGTGACTGAGATCCAGTGTTCGAAACTACTACCAAGGGAGACTCCACTCTTATCACCAGTGACAAGATGGCCCACTGGATAGCCCGTCACAAACTGAACACAGATCAAGCATGAAAACAAGAAGAAGGTGCACTGAACTGTGAAAAAAAAAATCAAAATAGAAACAGTGAACGGTCCAAGAACAACAAGTGTAATAAAGAGCACCCTGGTGCAGCAGTGGCGACGTGGGTCAGTGGTCATAGTGCTGGACTGCCATGCGGCCGAACAGTGTTCAAAACTCCCTTGTACCAATGGCTTTTTTCCCCCACAACATTATGAACTTTCCGTCCGGCCAGTGTGATGTTTGTTCTCTTTCTGTAGCCTTCGTACTGCACAATGTACATTTCTCCCGGCGCCTTGGACGACCTCGTCTCGGCCCTCCCGCCGGGAGGAGACTATTTTAACTCGGCTGCGTATTGGGCACTGCCGTTTTTTTACTAATGTACGTTCCATCTTGGGTTTGCCATCTGATTTATCAGCTGCTTTAGCAAATGACGCACAGGCTGTCGCCCGCGTTTTACTTTTTATCTGCCGAAGCAATATGGTGAAGGCCATTTAATTTTTAGTTTTGGATCTCCATGTTTTTATGGTGCCTTTTTTAGCTCTTTTTCCACGTGCCTTCTTTAGATGTCTCCTATTCTTCCCATTGGAACTGACATATAGTCGTTTTCCTTGTCTCTGTGTTTGCGTTCTATAGTTTCGACTTGGGCGCGTATGACCTCAGTTGTTTTTTGCAGCCTGTGGTAAGAACACGTTACCGTCGCAAGTAAATGTGATGACTAGTGAGAGCAGGCGAGATATCACATACTAGTCTCACTGAAATGAAAATAACACATAAACGGGTGTGGACTATGTTACAACAAAGGAATTCAAGACTTCCAAAACGCAACGAAACTTCGAAAACGTTAAAAACAGACACTGAAGCGTCAAAGAAACTGGTATAGGCATGCGTATTCAAATACAGAAATATGTAAACAGGCAGAATACGGCGCAGCGGTCGGCAACGCCTATATAATATAAGAAGTGTATGGCGCAGATGTTAGGACGGTTGCTGCTGCTACAATGGCAGGTTATCAAGCTTTAAGTGAGTTTGAACTTGGTGTCATAGGCGATGCACGAGCGGTGGGACACAGTATCTCCGTGGTAGCGATGAAGTGGGGATTTCCCGTACAACAATTTCACAAGTGTACCTTGAATATCAGGAATCCGGTAAAACATCAAATCTCCGACATCGCTGCGGCCGGAAAAACATCCTGCAAGAACGGAACCGACGACGACTGAAGAGAATCGTTCAACGTGACATTTGTGCAACCCTTCCGCAAACAGCTGCAGATTTCAATGCTGGGCCATCAACAAGTGTCAGCGTACGAACCATCAACGAAACATCGTCTATATCAGCTTTCAGAGCTGAAGGCCCACTTGATGTAGCCTTGATGACTGCAGGACACAAAGCTTTACGCCTCACCAGGGCCTGTCAACACCGACACTGGGCTGATGTTCCCTGGTCGGACGAGTCTCGTTTCACCCTGCATGTCAGCAGGGGACTGTTCAAGCTGGTGGTGGCTCTGTAATGGTGTGGGGCGTGTGCAGTTGGAGTGATAGGGGACCCCTGATACGTCTAGATACGACTCTGACTGGTGACACGTACGTAAACATCCAGTGTGATCGCCTGCATCCATTCATGTCCAATGCGCATTCTGACGGACTTCGGAAATTCCAGCAGGACAATGCGACACCCCACACGTCCAGAATTGCTACAGAGTGACTCCAGGAACATTCGTCTGAGTTTAAACACTTCCGCTGGCCAGCAAACGCCCCAGGCACGAACATTTTTGAACATATCTGGGATGCCTTGCAATGAGCTATTCAGATGAGATCTCCACCCCCTCGTACTCTTACGAATTTATGGACAGCCCTACAGGATTCATGGTGTCAATTCCCTCCAGCACAACTTCAGACATTACTCGAGTCCATGCCACGTCGTGTTGCGTGCTCACGGGGGCCCTACATACACGATATTAGGCAGGTGTACCAGTTTCTTTGGCTCTTCAGTTTATGTTTTTACAGACTACAGAGAAACTGTGTTGTTGCGTTCATTTGTTGCAGCTTATGTGACATACTACACTCCTGGAAATTGAAATAAGAACACCGTGAATTCATTGTCCCAGGAAGGGGAAACTTCATTGACACATTCCTGGGGTCAGATACATCACATGATCACACTGACAGAACCACAGGAACATAGACACAGGCAACAGAGCATGCACAATGTCGGCACTAGTACAGTGTATATCCACCTTTCGCAGCAATGCAGGCTGCTATTCTCCCATGGAGACGATTGTAAAGATGCTGGATGTAGTCCTGTGGAACGGCTTGCCATGCCATTTCCACCTGGCGCCTCAGTTGGACCAGCGTTCGTGCTGGACGTGCAGACCGCGTGAGACGACACTTCATCCAGTCCCAAACATGCTCAATGGGGGACAGATCCGGACATCTTGCTGGCCAGGGTAGTTGACTTACACCTTCTAGAGCACGTTGGGTGGCACGGGATACATGCGGACGTGCATTGTCCTGTTGGAACAGCAAGTTCCCTTGCCGGTCTAGGAATGGTAGAACGATGGGTTCGATGACGGTTTGGATGTACCGTGCACTATTCAGTGTCCCCTCGACGATCACCAGTGGTGTACGGCCAGTGTAGGAGATCGCTCCCCACACCATGATGCCGGGTGTTGGCCCTGTGTGCCTCAGTCGTATGCAGTCCTGATTGTGGCGCTCACCTGCACGGCGCCAAACACGCATACGACCATCATTGGCACCAAGGCAGAAGCGACTCTCATCGCTGAAGACGACACGTCTCCATTCGTCCCTCCATTCACGCCTGTCGCGACACCACTGGAGGCGGGCTGCACGATGTTGGGGCGTGAGCGGAAGACGGCCTAACGGTGTGCGGGACCGTAGCCCAGCTTCATGGAGACGGTTGCGAATGGTCCTCGCCGATACCCCAGGAGCAACAGTGTCCCTAATTTGCTGGGAAGTGGCGGTGCGGTCCCCTACGGCACTGCGTAGGATCCTACGGTCTTGGCGTGTATCCGTGCGTCGCTGCGGTCCGGTCCCAGGTCGACGGGCACGTGCACCTTCCGCCGACCACTGGCGACAACATCGATGTACTGTGGAGACCTCACGCTCCACGTGTTGAGCAATTCGGCGGTACGTCGACCCGGCCTCCCGCATGCCCACTATACGCCCTCGCTCAAAGTCCGTCAACTGCACATACGGTTCATCCACGCTGTCGCGGCATGCTACCAGTGTTAAAGACTGCGATGGAGCTCCGTGTGCCACGGCAAACTGGCTGACACTGACGGCGGCGGTGCACAAATGCTGCACAGCTAGCGCCATTCGACGGCCAACACCGCGGTTCCTGGTGTGTCCGCTGTGCCGTGCGTGTGATCATTGCTTGTACAGCCCTCTCGCAGTGTCCGGAGCAAGTATGGTGGGTCTGACACACCGGTGTCAATGTGTTCTTTTTTCCATTTCCAGGAGTGTATTACGTTTTCATCATTTCCTTGGGAGTGATCACATTCACATTCGTACGAACACGTATATCGGGCACTTACCAATCGTACACATTAGGTGCGTCGATAAGAGATTCATGGCACACGTGCTGTCACTAATGCCGTGTATGACACAGCAGACGTGTTTTACGGTGGAGGATTCCGTTGACTTGTCGCCTTGCCATCAAACATTTGCGGTTCCCGTTCGAAAGCCGTTTTCCAGAATCAGCTCTCGTCATAGATCCCTACCTTACACCTCGCTGTTGCAAACCGACATTACCCCACGACACAGACACAAATTTGAGTGAAGCGAATAGCAGAAAAAGTTCGTTTGTTGATCGTTCCACTCAGTTTTTTTTTTTTTTTTTTTTTTTTTTTTTTTTTTTTTTTTAGGCCAGCCAGCTCTCTAACTGAACACGCTGAGCTACCGTGCCGGCAACCACTTAACCACGACACCATTTATTCTTCCTGTTCCTGGCTGCTCTATGTTGCACTTGTTGTTCTTAGAACGTTCTCTGCTTCTATAACGCTTTTTTTTCTTCGCAGTCCAGTACACAGTCTTCCTGTTTTCATGCTTCATCTGTGTTTAGGTTCGGGCAGTCCGCTGGGCCCTCTTATGTTCTGATCCAACCATCATCGCATCGGGGGACCGCTAAGTAAAAAAAAAAATTTTTTTTGTAAAGAAGTTAACAGCAGCTATCCTTTCTAGAACAGCACACTTTCATTATTGCTGGGTATAAGCCTCTTCTGTTTGGCGTCAAGTGTTCCAGTCCCGCATCCACATCTCAAAATCCCTACACAGATGCTTTTGAGGACGCAACACGAGTGACGCAAGATCTTACCTCGTCCAAATCTGTGTATTCTGACAATAGATGTATTTTCGAAAATATAATTGCAGCTGCAAGATTTTGGCATTGTAGTATTGCACGTGCGGTTCTACTGTCAGCCTGGAATTCTGAATTTTTTCATTTCTTTGGTATTTTGTAAATAGTGGTAATGGGGCTGTGTATGTTCTCGCGCAAAGTACCGTTATCCAAGACGGCGACGATGACGTAATCCAATATGGCGGCCATGATGTCAGCTAATGACACAAGTACCGTTATCAGATGGAGGATTTTGGCGGGAAGTTTGAATTTTGGGGGGAAGATAGGTCAGTTTGGCTACCTCCACTAACTTAAACCCCCTCCCCTCCCCCCGAAAAATGACGGGAAGTTCAGATTCTGACAGGATAATGCAACACACCTCAGAAAATAGCGGGAAGATAGGTCACTTGGGCTACCTCCATTAACCTAAGTCACCTGACCGACGACACCTCCTAGGAACCAGCGCCAAGTTTGAATTTTGGCGGTAAAGGAAGGTCACATGGTGTTTCTCCACCAACCTAAAAAAATTGCAGGAAGCAAAGCTCACCTCCACTAACCTAAGTCACCAAGCCGCCACCGCTTCCCAGGGGTTGGTGGGAAAAGGACTCAGCCTGCAATGGGCTGGTGGAGAGAGGAAGGAGTGTACTTCATTTATTTTGGAACAATTTATTTAGGGATGGAGTATATTTATCACAGTGATACAGCACACACCCTCTGACATGCCACACAGCATACAGACCTGCAAACTACTCCTCCATAATTCATGTGTAATGCTCTGCACACATACTTGCTAATTGTAAACCGTCAAAATACGGCACTGCACAGCCTACAGACGTGCAAACCGATCGTAAATAATGCAGTACATTTACGTCCAGAAGGCCAAACAACTCGTAAAATGTCAAAATGATAATCAATCTAAAAGACTCTGCAAACATGCATGCTAATTGTCAACTGTCGAAATCATGCAAAAGTCTTTATTTAAACCATTAGAGGCAGCACCAGCATCCAGTGTGTTCACCACGAGGTCCGCACTCCAACTGACCTAGCACACAGTACAGAGAGCGCTCAGCATGAGTCTTTATTTTGCAGACACTGCCTCCACCACGAGATTCAGACTCCAACTGACCTAGTACGCAGTACTGGCACCAGAGAGTGCTGTCATCCGTCCTGTGACATAATCCAAGATGGCGGGGGGAAATGGCAAGAAAACGACTCTGCCTGTGCTGGACATGAGTCTTTATTTTGCAGGCATTGTCTCCACCACGAGATCTAGACTCCAACTGATGTAGTACACAGTACTGCCACCAGAAGGTGCACACACCCATCTTGTGACATAGTCTGAATGGTGGTTTGGAGGGGGAAAATGGCGCGAAAATGACTCAGCCTGCGCTGAGCTGCTGGGGAGAGTGAGGAAGGAGTGTACTCTATTTATTTGGGAACATTTTGTTTAGGGGTGGAGTATAATTAATACACTGATGCAAAACACTCTCCCTGATGTGTTTGGGTTCACAATACACAGTCTGCAGACCTGTAAACTACTTCTAAATAACGTTCTCCACATACGCAAACTCCTCCTAATTCCAGTACAGACCTGCTAACTGCTCCTAAATAAAGCAGTACACAGATGTGCAAACACGAAATCAACTCGTAAACTGTCCAAATAGCGCATAGCACAGCCTACAGCCCCGCTCACAAAATAATGCAAGAGACACGCAATAAACGCGCGCAAGCACAGCCCCCCACCCCCCACCCCCTGTCCAGTAGAGCGCACAGGAGGCTAGCGACAGCCCTTATGAAGTGACGCGACCGTCAGCTGTCAAACCACAGACAGAAGCACGTTAGGGTCCCGCACGCATTTGGCGGCGGCATCCTGTTCATAATTTACACCTGAGGAATTCCTATCGAAATAAATGTTCACCTAGACACCGGTACTGACGTGACCGGATGGGAGCGCCGATGCTCCAGGGTCGCGTCGTCACAGCTGCGAGAAACCGCTGGATACAGGTGAAAGTTGCATCTATTTTCGAGTATACAGTCATGGTTATGCTGACGTCACAGAACTCCAAGGCACGCTCATGCAGACCCCATATGCAAGACACCTCCAGGCAGCATGTGTCTTTACCGTTGATGACAGAATAGTACAGGTTGCTTTCCCACTAGCGATACTAATGGAACATAAGAGGTGCGTCCAACCATGCCTACCTGACCCAAGTAAAACGTCTGCGTAGCGACTCGCCATCTAAAAGGTTCTCAATCTTATACTGGTGTCAGGTGACTATGTAAAAAGTAAGAACCGAGTCGACTTTCCAGAAATTGTATTGTGTCCCAGAAATATTTAATGTTATCTTTCTTAATGTCTCAGTTTGTATGCCCTTACAGAACCTGTTTACGAAAATAGCGCAGAATAACATCAAATACACTCTTCCCAGGGCTCCTGACGTGATAGCCTTCCTGCTCTTAACATACGCAAATGTTCTCACTGCTATGTAGAGGCTCCTATATCCCGACACAAAGGATGTGAATGAATAGAGCATTATCATAAATGGTTCAAATGGCTGTGACCACTATGAGACTTAACATCTGAGGTCATCAGTCCCTAGAACTTAGAACTACTTAAACCAAGCTAACATAAGGACATCACACACATCCATGCCCGAGGCAGGATTCGAACCTGCGACCGTAGCAGTCGTGCAGTTCCGGACTGAAGCACCTAGAACCGCTCGGCCACCGCAGTCGGCAGAGCATTATGACTGGCTCTCATCGAATTTACCTGCCTAATTACTGATGCTGCCGGTATTGAAGTACCATTCACCTTTTCTTTCTGGGACATTCAGGGGTAAAATTATTTTGCACAGATCACTAAATTGCATTGACATTTAAACCCTCAAAGTTGTCTACAGATCATCAAATACATATGAAACTGACAAGAATACTGGAAGCTAGGAAGGTATGTACCAGTGTAACTACAATTAAATATTTCGATTGCTGCTACAGTCTGATACCGATTGATGTACAGGTAATGTCTCCTCTTGGCAAGTGTGCTTGTGGAATGAATCTCAGTATATATAGTGCACATAATTTTCCACATAAAAAATCTCTCATACCCTCGCGGTTATCAATGTGCTGATTCTATATGTCCCTCGCAATAGGACACACAGTCATCCTCTCCAGTCATGCCACAACATAGACCATAGTAACTTTACACACAGTCATCCTTTCTAGTCATGCCACAAAATAAACCACAGTAACTTTACAATGCAATATATACACATTTTACACAATGTAAGCCTCAGTAACTTTACAATACAATATATACACATTTTAAACAAACAGTGCAGTTATCTTTTATACTTGCACAGCACCCGGAAAGTTATGGTTTGCCTATACTCACACCGGCTATATGTCACAATGCTCTTCCGTCCTAAGGAAGCACAGTCAGAGTTTTCTTTCTTGCTGCAGACATGACATTGAGCGGCAGTAAAGTATTTTACACTGATCACCATATTGCACGGACAACTAAACCTCGCAAAGTGCTATAGATATCGTCAAATACGGAAAGACTCTTACTCAATTACACTGCTCTCCCACTGGGGACAGGAGCTTGAATATTAGAGTGTGAAACCGATCTCCAACCCAGCAATATATCACCGTGTACTGTGTTGACATAGTAAACATACATTTCATATCCTCCACCATACAAAATCATCCCTTTTACATGAGAACACCCTCAGTTGGCCGAAGTCACACTCAGAATGTTCTACGAAACTGGGATCGTTTCCCCTAGGCACAAACGCATTACTGTTTCTGCTCCAAACCTGCTTTGTTACTTGTTCGCTTTTCTACGCACATCTCCAGACTCGAGGATTACAAGAACACACGTATTTTCGCATGGTTTGCCATAATATTATACCATTTTCATAGTACTTCTTGATATCAGGCACTAGGCAGCATCCTACCGATCGCTAGCACTACATAATTCCCTAGATATAGACTCGAAATTATTTCTCTACAAACCCCAAACTTAAGTGAGGTGCAGCATGCTGTAAACCACTGAATAACTAGAAACAAATAGAGGAAACTGATATTTCCACTCTCGGATACCGGTGTTGGTGATGTAGCAGATTCAAAATAATCGATGTAATTTACAAGCCAACTAAGGTCTTTCCCATGTCTCGAGAATATGGCAAACCTGTCTTCAACATCCTAGATGCACAAACCACAATCGATCTTCTCTCAACTAAATAAACGTGTGAAATGTGCAGGAGCAGTCAACTGAACAATTTACATAGGAGGGAGTAACGGTCGAGCCCAAACGCACCTCCATAGACAAACTTCTCAAATTTCCACTTTACAACGAAAGCCGCCCAACACATACTTAGTATTAGTTCGCTATTCGGGCGTTTAGAGGAGGCAAAGTTAACTCAGATACATTCCTACTTCCTACAGGCTTCTGCATTTGGACGGCTGCTGCCTTTAAAGGGAAACGTGAACGATTGCCACCACAGACCATGCATACACGGAATCATTCTAGAAAACTGTTCACATATATGTTTTATCATTATACTTAGAATTAAATGTTATGATCGTGGTCTGAATTGAATGGCATTCGCCAATGAGTGAAGTATCAAAAATACATCGCTGAAGGCTGGAAATGGAAATATCCATACCTTCCTTACGACTGGACATAGTAATCTCCTTTGCACACATCAGAACACAAACACATACATTATAAGCCTGATGTTCAAATATGAACATATCACACACACCCCACAACTAAAAAGTATAATACTTGACCAATAAATGATTCCACACAATGCAAAATAATACTGGCCGAAAATCAACGATGGGTGGGCATGTCTCGTAGGTTTTTCTTGCGAGTGCTACCACTGTGTCTTAGAAAGCGAGACGTATACAGCCAGATGTTAAAAAAACCCGATCGCAACAACTACTGTATGTCACTGTCGCAAGTGGTCTTGGCTCTACAGCTGCACACAAATACCCATGTTAAAAGCTATACCCACTTTACAAATCAAGTATCCATGTTAAAAGCTATACCCGCTTTACAAATCGAGGTACGACATTACCTCTGAATGAGGTTGTTTTTTCCGGAAAAATGCCATGACGGTGATTGTAGGAATGTGTATTATCAGACGAACACGTTGCCCAGGATCAACCTCATGATAAAATTACCGCATTTTGAAAGTTATTCGGCTAAGGAACGTGGTATGTAAGCAGTATTTGCGACTCTCTCACGAGATCCCCCAGCTAGATAATTCTATAGTATTTGTAGCACATTCTGTATCGATACCGTATCAGAGGTTCCGCAATATATCCACCGAGTTATAGGCGATGACTGATTAAGAAACAACACAAACAGTAGTAGTAGACGATGTGCTGATTGAGGTCGTAAGAAAATGTACACTAGCTTCTCATATCTCTAGTGTTACGCTATCTGCTAGAAATTATGTCTCTCATTTGGAATCCGATCCTTCCATTCAAGCACATACCTGCATTGGATCCTATTGACAATTCCTTTGATTACAGGCACTACTCAGTCATGTTTCTGGCCCTCCCACATTTCGAAACGAGTCACCTCTCCCAAACCTAGCTGCTACAGTAAAATTCCAAACGTGGTTTTAGTCAACCCCTAGGCATCTTGCAACTGATCACGTTTCTACAGCTTTCTGCATGTGATCATTCCAATCTAAGTCGGAACTGAGCAGAAGTCGGAGAAAGAGATATCCACCACCTTCTGCAACACATGTAGAAACGGAATGACCTGAGTCAGTGCAACAGGACCGTGTTTTGACCATTCGGCGGAAATGCGCGCAATGTGGTACGTCTCCAAACTAGATATGGACACTACAGTCCAAAGAAATATGACTGAGTAGTCGTTGTAATCAGTAAAGGAATTGTCAATAGGATCCAATGCAGGTATGTGCTTGAATGGAAAGACCTGAGTCCAAATGATGGACATCATTTCTAGTGGATAGCATAACACTAGAGATCTGAGAAGCTAGTGTACATTTTCTTACGATCTCAATCAGCACATCATCTGCTACTACTGTTTGTGCTGTTTCTCAATCAGTCATCGCCTATAACTCGATGGATGTATCGCGGAACCTCTGATATGGTATCAATACAGAAAGCGCAACAAGTACTATAAAATTATCTAGCTGGGGCAGTGTGAGGTTCGCAAATACCGCTTACATACCACGTTCCTTAGCCGAATCACTTTCAAAATGCGGTAATCTTACCATGAAGTTGCATCGTGGGCTACGTGTTGGTCTGATAATACACATTCCTATGCTCACCATCATGGCATTTGTCCGGAGAAAACCACCACATTCAGAGGTAATGTCGTAACTCTTTTTGTAAAGCGGGTATAGCTTTTAACATGGATATATGTGTGGAGCTGTAGAACCAAGACCGCTTGTGATGGTAACATAAAGTAGTAGTTGTGATCGTTTTTTTTTAACATCTGACTGATTACGTCTCTCTTTCTAAGACACAGTGGTAGCACTCTCAAGAAAAACCTAGGAGACATGCCTACCCATCGTTGATTTTCGGTCAGTATTATTTTGCATCATGTGGAATCATTTATTGGTCAAGTACTATACTTAATAGTTGTGGAGGATGTGTGATATGTTTGCATTTGAGCATCAGGCTTATAATGTATGTGTTTGTGTTCTGACATGTGTAAAGGAGATTACTATGTCCAGTGGTAAGGAAGGTATGGATATTTCCATTTCCTTAGCCACAGCCTTCAGCAATGTACTTCCGATACTTTGTTCACTGTCGAATGCTGTTTAATTGAGACCGCAATCATATCATGTAATTGTAAGTATAATGATAAAACATATATGTGAACAGTTTTCTAGAATGATTCCGTGTATGCATGGTCTATGGTGGGAATCATTCATGTTTCCCTTTAAAGTCAGCAGCCGTCCAAATGCAGAGGTCTGTTGGAGTGTAGGAATGTATCTGAGTTAACTTTGCCCCCTCTAAACGACGGAATAGCGTACTAATACTTAGTATCTCTTGGGTGACTTTTGTTGTCAAGTGGAAATTTGAGAAGATTGTGTATGGAGGTGCGTTTGGGCTGGACCGTTACTCCCTTCTATGTAAATTATTCGGTTGACTGCTCATGCACGTTTCACGCCTTTTAGTTGAGAGAAGATCGATTGTGATGTGTGCATCTAGGATGTTGAAGACACGTTTGCCATGTTCTCTAGACATGGGAAAGACCTTAGTTGGCTTGTAAATTATATGGATGATTTGGAATCAGTTACATCACCAACACCGGTATTCGAGAGTGGAAATATCAGTTTCCTCTATTTGTTTCTAGTTACTCAGTGGTTTACAGCATGCTGCACATCACATTTAAGTTTGGGGTTTGTAGAGGAATAATTTCGAGTCTATATCTTGGGAATTATGTTGTGCTAGCGATCGGTAGGATGCTGCCTAGTGCTTGATATCAAGAAGTACTGTGAAAATGGTATAATATTATGGCGAACCATGCGAAAATACGTGTGTTCTTGTAATCCCTGAGTCTGGAGATGTGTGTAGAAAATCGAGCAAGCAACAAAGCAGGTTCGGAACAGGAACAGTAATGCGTTTGTGCCTAGGGGAAACGATGTAAAAGGGATGATTTTGTATGGCGGAGGATATGAAATGTATGTTTACTATGTCAACACAGTACACGGTGATAAATTGCTGTGTTGGAGATCGGTTTCACACTCAAATATTCAAGCTCTTGTCCTCAGTGGGAGAGCAGTGTAATTGAGTAAGAGTCTTTCCGTATTTGACGATATGTATGGCACTTTGCGAGGTTTAGTTGTCAGTGCAATATGGTGATCAGTGTAAAATAATTTATTGCCTCTGAATGTCATGTCTGTAGAAAGAAAGAAAAGGCTGACGGTGCTTCCTTAGAACTGAGGAGCATTGTGACATATAGCTGGTGTGTGTGTAGGCATACCATAATTTTTCGGGTGCTGTGCAGATATAAAAGGTAACTGCACTGTGTGTGTAAAATGTGTATATATTGTATTGTAAAGTAACTGTGGCTTACGTTGTGTAAAATGTGTGTATATTGCATAGCAAAGTTACTGTGGTATATTATGCGAGATGACTAGAGAGGATGACTGTGTGTCCTATCGTGAGAGACGTATAGAATCAGCACATTGTAACTGCGAGGGTATGAGAGAGATTTTACGTGGAAAATTATGTGCGCTATAGATACTGAGAATCGTTCCAGAAGCACAGTCGTCAAGAGGAGGCATTACCTGTACATCGATTGGTGTCAGACTTTAGCAGCAATCGTAATATTTAATTGTAGTTACACTGTTAAATATCTTCCTGGCTTCCAGTATTCTTGTCAGTCTTGTATGTGTTTGACGATCTGTAGACAACTTTTGCAGGTTTAACTGTCAAAGCAATTTACTGATCTGTGCAAAATAATTTTACCGCTGAAAGTCTTGTCTGCATAAAGAAAGAAAAGGTGGATGGTGCTTCGATAATGGCGGCACCAGTAATTAGGTGGGTAAATTCGATAAGAGCCAATCATAATGCTCTATTCATTTACATTCTTTGTGTTGGGATATAGGAGCCTCCACATAGCAGTGAGAACATTTGCGTATGTTGAGAGCAAGAAAGGTATCATGTTAGGCTACGTTTATGCTGCCTTCTCGCAGCTGGCAGCTCGCTGCTGGCACACGGAACCTCGCTGCTCGCCATGTGTATTCATCCTTCAGCTATTACATCACAGGAAAGTGCACAACTGCAGTGGCGTCAAGCGTAAAACATGTTCTCCACATCGTCTGACGACAGTGACAGCGATTCGTTCGCTACAAAAATGTTGTTGTTGGAAAGGAGAAGGAAGTACGGAGTGCACCCTTTGAATGCTGAACGTCCTCACTACGGATGCTTTCACAAGTATTACCAACAGCTCAAAAACTATCCAGATCGCTTTTTCAGACATTTACGAATGTCGCAAGAAACTTTCCAGTACATTCTAAATCTCATCGAACCAGGAATAGCTAAACAGATGAAGATTCGGCCCAACATTGTTAATGCAATTTCTGTGGAGGACCGCCTAGTACTCACTCTGAGGTAATATTCGTCAGATTTTATTTATGTCTACTTTATGTACTACATCTGCCATCTGCTTAGAGTTGTCCTAATAGTAAAATTTATAAATTATATGCAACTATAACTTTAAAAAATATTGCACCTAATTACTAATGACAGATCCTACACAATATTTTTCTGTTGCATGATTTTGAATTACAGGGATACGGAAGACTTAACACGATAGTTACAAATAAAAACAATAGTAAATGCATTTCTGATAGTTTTATTTTATTTTAACCAATTCTAACTACATTTCAAAAGTGCTTTATAATATGACAAGTTTTATTTAGTCCCCTTTTTAAGCTCGGTTGTAATGCGGGTCCAATACATTCATAAAACTTACTTCCGCTTCACCTGGGCGATCGTAGTCTGTACCACCAGTTATCTTCTCACCTGGGCTTGATGATTGTACACTATTAACTGTGCAATGTTGGTTACTAAGTGCTGTTCCCTGTGCAAATCCGATGGATCTATTCTCAGTGCTAATATTTGAAGTGGATGGATGAATATGTATATACCGTTGCGAAGCTTCATCGTATCCTCTGTAACTTCGATCTGAAGATTCGTATACTCTTTCCATAACTAGTTTCTGCACATCTATTCTGAACGACATTTTGTCGAAAGGAATCCTGCGTCTCACGTGAGGAAGAAGAGACATGAAGGAAGCTACATCTTCATCGTCTTTTTCTGATAACAGCGACTCTTTCTTTGCGCATTCGCAACTTCTCTTTTTCAATTTCTATCAACTGAATTGCAATTGGGTCTACAGGTCGTGGCCTCTTCCTAAAGGCCCTACGTTCAGCAGGTGTAGAGTTTGGTGGTGCCTCAGCGCGATCAGAAGACACTGGAGAAAGTGGTGATGCTAAAGATGTTGTTGGTTGGCTATGAGCTTCATCAAAATGAGATTTATATTCGCTGTCGTGTTCAGTCGTATCGCTGGTTTCCACGGGATCCAAATTCCCACTAGTCGCTCTAGGTTCAAAATTACCCCGAAATACGGCCACTGTACTGGAACCGTGTGAGCAGCACCGCCTGAGGCGTGTGGAGAGTTTACAGTAGGAATAACTACTGTTTCTCAAATTGTAAAACAGGTTTTATCAGTGTTGTGACAAACACTACAACCATTGCATATGAAGCCACCAACGGAAGAAGATTTCAGAGAAATAGTTGAAATGTTTTACAAGAAGTGGGGGTTTCCAAATTGTCTAGGTTCCATTGATGGGAAGCATATACGAATTGTAAGCCATAAATGGTCTGGTTCTATGTTTTTCAATTATAAAAAATACTTTTCAATAGTTCTGCAGTCTGTGTGTGATGCAGACTGTAAATTTGCTTTTATTGAAGTTGGAGCATTTGGGAAACAAAGTGACGGAGGCACTTTCAGGATGTCTGTTTTGTACGATAAAATGGTGAAAGGCGTGCTTCACGTTCCTGAAGACGACTTTGTACCAGGTACTGCTGTAAAAGCCCCCTTTGTCTTCATAGGAGATGAAGCGTACTCCCCTCTCAGAACCCGACGAAACCTTTTGCCAGGAGAAATCTTGATTGCTCGAACGAAAAGTTCAACAAAGTTCTTTCACAGACAAGAAAAACTGTTGAACGTGCCTTTGGAATTGCGGCTGCAAAGTGGCGATTACTAAACAAACTAATTGAAACGAAAGTAGAGACTGCAGAACTGATTGTGAAAGCTGTTTGCGTTTTACATAATGTGATCGTGGACAAAGAGAATGTACTGAACAGTGTGGAGTACAGAGACGTACTTCCTGGAGTTCAGCCATCAAGAAGAAACAATGCAGCTCCTGCTGAAACTATCGAGATAAGGAATCTGTTGAAGCGTTTCTTTACTGAATAAAATATTGTGTAATGCAACAGACAATATGCTGTTTATGTTTTACATAAATAAGTAATATGTTTCAGTGTTCGTTTAATGAAGAAAGTATTGTGTAATGAAATTAAATTGAAATGCAACTTACGTGTTCCACATTTTATTGCAACTTCTTTCCACAGTTTATCCAGTACGAAACGGTTGTGATGATCTGCATGCTTCTGGTCCCAGATGGCGTTCCGTTCAAAAACGGCTGAAATAATCATTTGCTTCAAATCTTCACTCATTGTTTGTGGCCTGTACAGAAACTGCATCCAACAAACATTATTGTGCGCGATGGGACACGAAAGTACCACGAGAGCAACAAGCAGTCAAACAGCGCTCTGCTAGAGTGACCTTGAAGCAGCCAATCACAGTACAAGTTTCAGGCCGGGCGGCGGTGGTCGTAACGCGAAACACAAACCAGCTTGATATCATCGCCTGGCGTGGATCGTAGCGAGTAGCGAGCGGCGCGAGCTGCGATGTTGCACGCTAAATGGGGCGGTAGGATTCTGTGGGTTTGATTCATCATCGCCGTGCCAGGCAAGCGAGCAGTGTGGTGGCAGCATAAACGCGCCCTTAGGAGCGCTGGGAAGAGTGCATTCGGTGTTATTCTGTGTTAATTTCGTAAAGAGGTTCTGTTAGGGCATGAATTTTCTTGCATAAAAGCTGAGGCATCAAGAAAGCAACCGTTAACTATTTCTGGGACACAATACGATTTCTGCAAAGTCGACTCGGGTCTTAAGTTTTTCATAGTCACGTGACATCAGTAAAAGATTGAGAACCTTTTTGATAGCGAGTCGCCACTCAGACGTTTCGCGACACGGTGTCAGTCACGCTAGGGCGGGTACGCACGGCTGGACGCAGCTCGTATGTTCCGTTAGTATCGCTAGGGGGAAAGCAACCTGTGCTATTCTGTCATCAACGGCTGGCCGAAGTGGCCGTGCGGTTAAAGGCGCTGCAGTCTGGAACCGCAAGACCGCTACGGTCGCAGGTTCGAATCCTGCCTCGGGCATGGATGTTTGTGATGTCCTTAGGTTAGTTAGGTTTAACTAGTTCTAAGTTCTAAGGGACTAATGACCTCAGCAGTTGAGTCCCATAGTGCTCAGAGCCATTTGAACCATTTGTCATCAACGGTAAAGACACGTGCTGCCCGGAGGCGTCTCGTGTATGTGGTCTGCGTGAGCGCGCCTTCGAGTTCTGTGACGTCAGTATAACTGTGACTCTATATTCGAAAATAGAGGCAACTTTCACCAGCGTCCGGCGGCGGCTCGCAGCTGTGAAGGCGCGCCCCTGGAGCGTCTGCGCTCCCACCCGGTCACGTCAGCACCGGTGTCTAGGAGAACACGTATTTCGATAGGAATTTCTCAGGTGTAAAGTATGAAGGGGATGCCGCCGCCACATGCGAGCGGGACCCTAATGTGCTTCTGCGTGTGGTTTGACAGCTGACGGTCGCGTTACTTCATGGGGGCTGTCGCTAGCCTCCTGTGCGCTCTACTGGACAGGGGGTGGGGGGTGGGGGGCTGTGCTTGCGCGCGTTTATTGCATGTCTGTTGCATTATTTTGTGAGCAGGCCTGTAGGCTGTGCTATGCGCTATTTTGACAGTTTACGAGTTGATTTCGTGTTTGCACATCTGTGTATTGCATTATTTAGGAGTAGTTTGCAGGTCTATACTGAAATAATTTCGGTAAATTAGGAGTTGTTTGCCTATCTGGAGAGCGTTATTTAGAAGTAGTTTACAGGTCTGCAGGCTGTGTATTGTGAGCCCAAGCACATCAGGGCGAGTGTTTTGTGTCAGTGTGATAAATATACTCCACCCCTAAATAAAATATTCCCAAATAAAGAGTTCACTCCTTCCTCAATCTCCCCAGCAGCTCAGCGCAGGCTGAGTCATTTTCGCGTCATTTTCCCCCTCCAGACCACCATCTCAGATTGTCACAAGGTGGATGTGAGCACCTTCTGGTGGTAGTACTGTGTACTACGTCAGTTGGAGTCTAGATCTCGTGGTGGAGGCACTGTTTGCAAAATAAAGACTCATGTCCAGCACAGGCAGAGTCGTTTTCCTGCCATTTACCCCCACCATCTTGGATTATGTCACAGGAGGGATGACAGCATCCTCTGATGGCAGTACTGCGTACTAGGTCAGTTGGAGTCTGGATCTCGTGGTGGAGGCACTGTCTGCAAAATAAATACTCATGCTCAGCACAGGAAGGTCACGGTCGTTTTCCCACCATCTTGGACTACGTCACGAAACGGACAACAGCGTTCTCTGGAGTGTGTACTAGGTCAGTTGGATTGCGGACTTCGTGGTGAACACACTGGATGATGGTGCTGCCTCTAATTGTTTAAATAAAGACTGGTGCATGATTTCAACAGTTGACGATTAGAATGCATGTTTGCAGAGTCTTTTAGATGGATTATTATTTTGACAATTTGCGAGTTGATTGGCTCTCTGGACATAATTGTACTACATTATTTACAAGTGGTTTGCATGTCTGTAGGTTGTGCAATGCGGTATTTTGACAGTTTACAATTAGCAAGCACATGTGTACAGTATTATATATGAGTTACGTAGGAGTAGTTTGCAGGTCTGTATGCTGTGTGACATGTCAGAGCGTGTGTTCTGTATCACTGAGATAAATATACTCCATCAAAAATTAAATTGTTCCAAAATTAATAAAGTACACCCCTTCCCCTCTCCACCAGCCCACTGCAGGCTGAGTCCTTTTTCCACCAACCCCTGGGAAGGGGTGAACTCTTGGTGACTTTTCCCACAATTTTCTTAGGTCGGTAGAGAAACCCCATGTGACCTTCCTTTACCACCAAAAATCAAACTTGGCGCTAGTTCCTAGGGAAAAAAATGTGTGTGAAATCTCATGGGACTTAACTGCCAAGGTCATCAGTCCATAAGCTTACACACTACTTAACCTAAATTATCCTAAGGACAAACACACACAACCATGCCCGAGAGAGAACTCGAACCTCCGCCGGGACCAGCCAGTTCCTAGGAGTTGGCGCTCGGGTGAATTTGAACTTCCCGCCATTTTTCTGGGGGAGGGGAGGGGGGTTAGGTTAGTGGAGGTAGCCCAACTGACCTATCTTCCTGCCAAAATTCAAACTTCCAGCCAAAATCCGCCATCTTGGATAATGATACTAGCGTCATCGGCTGACGTCATAGTCGCCATATTGGATGAAGTCATCGGCGCCATCTTGGATAACGGTACTTTGCGCCCAAACATACACAGCTCCAATACTAGTGTCAACCTGAAATTCTGACTTTTTTCCTTTGTTTTTTTGTAAATAAACATGATTAAATCCAGTTCAGTAGGAGGCTTATGGTGGTTGATCACAAAAACTTACCAGCTTTAATTTCCCAGATTAAGTTTTTGGCGGAATTAAAGTGTTCTTCCTAGGTTGAGTACTGTCCATAAGTTGGAAGAGACCGTTGTAGAGAAAGCTGTCATTTATTTAGGCAAAAGGACTTTTGCAGTAGTCCAAGCTATGTGTCCTTAAGTCGCATAAAAGCTTGCTGGTTGTTGCTGTTTGTGATCTCAAAGAAAGCTGTTTAATAATCCTGATTACAGATCGCCTTCAGCAGAATTGCAAAGTTCTAGGGGACTGATGACCTCAGAAGTTAAGTCCCATAGTGCTCAGAGCCATTTGAACCATTTGAACTGCACAGTCCTGCAATAGGCTGCCTAAACTATTAGGCCAAAAATTATTTGATTTAGCAATGAATTGCTGACATAGAAAAACTGCAAAAACGTCTGCGACAGAATATGTTAATCTTTTAGGAGTTGAGTTACAGTCACCCTTTTTCTGCTTCGTAGGTGCTGAAACGGGCAACTTCAAAAGACAAGTCATCAGTTCTGTTCAACTGTAGAAGATAAACATATTCTCTCGGTCTTTTATTTGAGCTTTTTTGAGATCTACAATTTGGTACTACGAAACTCGATGTAGCTTTCATGTATTACACAGCGTTTATCAAGAGAGCGAGGACCGGAAAACTTTTTAATTGATTCAGCTGATTGAATTTAAACGGATGAACAGACTTTCATGGAATATAGCCAGGAACCACCCCGATTAAACAAGCTTTCAAATAAATAAAACTGCATTAATATCGGATTTTCCGTTTGGGAGCTGCGATGCCGCAGGCGGATGCAGATGCACATGTTTAACTTTTAACACCCCTCTGTTTGCTTTCGATTAAAAACTTAGGGCATGACCAATGACAGTGTATATAAGAAAAATAATTTATCTGATACCCAAAACATATCCTGCTGCTCGTAGACGTAAAAGAGCATAGCATGCCAAAGATTGTTTTTCCTGGTACTTTAATATATTCGTCCCATTTTACTCGAAAGTCAACATGTACAGAAATCTTCAATCTAGTATTGATCATCATTTGGAAACTGCAATGGAAGTACTGTTGCAAATTTTAAAGTTTGTTTAAAGTCAATGTCAGATGAGTAATTAACTGATATAAAAAATCATTTGAAAATATTGCTGACGCAGTACAGGCACTTGAAACTGATATTTGAGAAAGAAGCTGTTTTGTTACCTATCTTCAGCAAAAATGCTGAACCCATGTACACAGAAACGAAATGAAGTTAAATTTAGCATTAGAGGTCACTAATGACTTCCCTGATGTCTCACGGCAAATACGTCAGACTACCTGTCTTTCTCCCTGGTGAGACTGAAAACCTCAAACGTGTATTTCAAGATCTGATTAAATAATCCTAATAAGCTATTCGGACAACTTCGGACACACTGATGCAGTCCTTCAGAGATACCGGTATGTATAAGAGGTTGACGATATGGAGGATATCTGTCAAATTATGATATGGCATTAGACAGTTCAGTCTTTAATTTTAACAACTTAATCGTTTCAGAAGATAATTCCCTAGTTGCGTCGAGTTTAAAGTGGGCTCCGTACCATGCTGTAACGGCAGCAATATTCGCGGTAATTTCGAACACGAATCTCTGCCGTTGTATAACTGCAGTTAACTGACTGTGCCACAGTGACATTGCTTCCAAACTGCAGTTTTACCGTTTACGCATCATCTCATTTTACTAAACGTTGACAAGTTCACACCTCCAAAGAAAACAGACAATCAATAGCTTGCGAAACTGCAGTTAAAATACCAATTGGATATAACAAAAATGGCTACCGGAATTTAGCGCCACTAATGATTACGAAAGTCGCTGCGCGGCGTCTGTCCTATTTGGTACAGCGTGTACACGTCATAATACCACGTCTTACATTACCAGCACGAACCACTCACCCGCCGGGCACCTCCAAATGATGTGCTGTTGGGCGCCGGGGTCGGCTGCGCCCGATCCTCCGCCGATGTCTGTCGGCGGTTGCCTGGGCGCCGCCCTGTCCTCCGAGCGCCCGGCCTCCCCTCCCCAGCCGCCGCTGTATCCGCGCAGTCGCCACAGCCTGGGTCGTTCCCGCGCACAGCTCTATCGATCAGGCAGCTTCCGGCCCGGCCGTCTGCACCGCCGGGCCGGGGACAGCTGCCGGTCCAACCCCGCGACGCCCTTTCGAACGCCGATTGAGGCTAACAGGGTCCCTGTGCAGCTGCCTCTGCTGCAGTCACCTGTGGCCTCGTTGGCCACGCCGGCCCGTCATACGAAACTCTATAGTCAGCATCCACAGCACACCTCACGCATGCGCTAAGCCTCTGTAGCAAGCACGCGCACCTCACAGCTATGTTTGTCGTGCCGATGTTCAACCCGGTCATGTGGTTGGATACGTCGAACTACAGTGAGCATCAAAAGCTGTCGTCTTATATTCCTGCCAAATCAAACCCTCAGAAATCGCCACATATTCGGAAAAACTGCCAAATATTTGTGACTAGTTGTTGTTGTGGTCTTCAGTCCTGAGACTGGTTTGATGCAGCTCTCCATGCTACTCTATCCTGTGCAAGCTTCTTCATCTCCCAGTACCTACTGCAACCTACATCCTTCTGAATCTGCTTAGTGTATTCATCTCTTGGTCTCCCTCTACGATTTTTACCCTCCATGCTGCTCTCCAATGCTAAATTGGTGATCGCTTGATGCCTCAAAACATGTCCTACCAACAGATCCCTTCTTCTAGTCAAGTTGTGCCACAAACTTCTCTTTTCCCCAATCCTATTCAATACCTCCTCATAAGTTACGTGATCTACCCACCTTATCTTCAGCATTCTTCTGTAGCACCACATTTCGAAAGCTTCTATTCTCTTCTTGTCCAAACTAGTTATCGTCCATGTTTCACTTCCATACATGGCTACACCCCATACAAATACTTTCAGAAACGACTTCCTGATACTTAAATCTATACTCGATGTTAACAAATTTCTCTTCTTCAGAAACGATTTCCTTGCCATTGCCAGTCTACATTTTATATCCTCTCTACTTCGACCATCATCAGTTATTTTACTCCCTAAATAGCAAAACTCCTTTACTACTTTAAGTGTCTTATTTCCTAATCTAATTCCCTCAGCATCACCCGATTTAATTTGACTACATTCCATTATCCTCGTTTTGCTTTTGTTGATGTTCACCTTATATCCTCCTTTCAAGACACTGTCCATTCCGTTCGAATGCTCTTCCAAGTCCTTTGCTGTCTCTGACAGAATTACAATGTCGTCGGCGAACCTCAAAGTTTTTATTTCTTCTCCATGGATTTTAATACCTACTCCGAACTTTTCCTTTGTTTCCTTTACTGCTTGCTCAATATACAGATTGAATAACATTGCGGAGAGGCTACAACCCTGTCTCACTCCCTTCCCAACCACTGCCTCCCTTTCATGTCCCTCGACTCTTATAACTGCCATATGGTTTCTGTACAAATTGTAAATAGCCTTTCGCTCCCTGTATTTTATACCTGCCACCTTCAGAATTTGAAAGAGAGTATTCCAGTTAACATTGTCAAAAGCTTTCTCTAAGTCTACAAATGCTAGAAACGTAGGTTTGCCTTTTCTTAATCTTTCTTCTAAGATAAATCGTAAGGTTAGTATTGCCTCACGTGTTCCAACATTTCTACGGAATCCAAACTGATCTTCCCCGAGGTCCGCTTCTACCAGTTTTTCCATTCGTCTGTAAAGAATTCGCGTTAGTATTTTGCAGCTGTGACTTATTAAACTGATAGTTCGGTAATTTTCACATCTGTCAACACCTGCTTTCTTTGGGATTGGAATTATTATTTTCTTCTTGAAGTCTGAGGGTATTTCGCCTGTCTCATACCTCTTGCTCACCAGATGGTAGAGTTTTGTCATGACTGGCTCTCCCAAGGCCATCAGTAGTTCTAATGGAATGTTGTCTACTCCCGGGGCCTTGTTTCGACTCAGGTCTTTCAGTGCTCTGTCAAACTCTTCACGCAGTATCGTATCTCCCATTTCGTCTTCATCTACATCCTCTTCCATTTCCATAATATTGTCCTCAAGTACATCGCCCTTGTATAAACCCTCTATATACTCCTTCCACCTTTCTGCCTTCCCTTCTTTGCTTAGAACTGGGTTGCCATCTGAGCTCTTGATATTCACACAAGTGGTTCTCTTCTCTCCAAAGGTCTCTTTAATTTCCCTGTAGGCAGTATCTATCTTACCCCTAGTGAGACAAGCCTCTACATCCTTACATTTGTCCTCTAGCCATCCCTGCTTAGCCATTTTGCACTCCCTGTCGATCTCATTTTTGAGACGTTTGTATTCCTTTTTGCCTGCTTCATTTACTGCATTTTTATATTTTCTCCTTTCATCAATATTTCTTCTGTTACCCAAGGATTTCTATTAGCCCTCGCCTTTTTGCCTACTTGATCCTCTGCTGCCTTCACTACTTCATCTCTCAGAGCTACCCATTCTTCTTCTACTGTATTTCTTTCCCCCATTCCTGTCAATTGTTCCCTTATGCTCTCCCTAAAACTCTCTACAACCTCTGGTTCTTTCAGTTTATCCAGGTCCCATCTCCTTAGATTCCCACTTTTTTGCAGTTTCTTCAGTTTCAATCTGCAGTTCATAACCAATAGATTGTGGTCAGAATCCACATCTGCCCCTGGAAATGTCTTACAATTTAAAACCTGGTTCCTAAATCTCTGTCTTACCATTATATAATCTATCTGATACCTTTTAGTATCTCCAGGATTCTTCCAGGTATACAACCTTCTTTTATGATTCTTGAACCAAGTGGTAGCTATGATTAAGTTATGCTCTGTGCAGAATTCTACAAGGCGGCTTCCTCTTTCATTTCTTGCCCCCAATCCATATTCACCTACTATGTTTCCCTCTCTCCTTTCTCCTACTGACGAATTCCAGTCACCCATGACTATTAAATTTTCGCCTCCCTTCACTACCTGAATAATTTCTTTTATCTCGTCATACATTTCATCTATTTCTTCATCTGCAGAGCTAGTTGGCATATAAAATTGTACTACTATAGTAGGCATGGGCTTTGTGTCTATCTTGGCCACAATAATGCGTTCACTATGCTGTTTGTAGTAGCTACCCGCACTCCTATTTTTTTATTCATTATTAAACCTACTCCTGCATTACCTCTATTTGATTTTGTATTTATAACCCTGTATTCACCTGACCAAAAGTCTTGTTCGTCATGCCACCGAACTTCACTAATTCCCACTATATCTAACTTTAACCTATCCATTTCCCTTTTTAAATTTTCTAACCTACCTGCCCGATTAAGGGATCTGACATTACACGCTCCGATCCGTAGAACGCCAGTTTTCTTTCTCCTGATAACGACGTCCTCTTGAGTAGTCCCCGCCCGGAGATCCGAATGGGGGACTATTTTACCTCCGGAATATTTTACCCAAGAGGACGCCATCATCATTTAATCATACAGTAAAGCTGCATGTCCTCGGGAAAAATTACGGCTGTAGTTTCCCCTTGCTTTCAGCCGTTCGCAGTACCAGCACAGCAAGGCCGTTTTGGTTAATGTTACAAGGCCAGATCAGTCAATCATCCAGACTGTTGCCCTTGCAACTACTGAAAAGGCTGCTGCCCCTCTTCAGGAACCACATGTTTGTCTGGCCTCTCAACAGATACCCCTCCGTTGTGGTTGCACCTACGGTACGGCCATCTGTATCGCTGAGGCACGCAAGCCTCCCCACCAACGGCAAGGTTCATGGTTCATGACTAGTAAGAATACCAATATCCAGACTCTGTTGTAAACGCGAAAAAAAGGTAGCATACAACAGGACGCGGTTCTTCTTCCTTCTACTCCGTAACTTGACATTTCTACCCACGTAACAATGCTGAATAATGGAAACTGGGTACAGTATTATTATTCGATTATAATTCATCTTAAGATTTCCTGAAGGCCTTCACTGCCAAAGGGTCATGAACTGACATTTAATTACAATAAATGCCACCAAGGGTGATGTGGTTATGATAAATCTTCAATGCGCCAAAAATTGTGAGTGCGCACGAGCAAGATAAGGTGCGGCTGCTGACTGTAGCGTCTCGTGCCCGTCTCAAGCAGCGGGTCCCGCGCCGGTACCACGACCGCAGAATTTGTATTCAGGGGTCGATGTAATATTTCTGGCTTGGCAGCCATTATATTCAGGTACAAGAAGCTCTTCTTATAGCAGTTGAGAAGGCAGCAGTGGCAAGATGACGTAATGTGGTGTGAGGTACCGATGACAGATCGTTTGTTAGATAGGGGTATCGTGAGAAAGACCTCCTCGATTGGCTGCTGCGTTCGGAAGTTGTGCGTCAAAATGATAATCTTCTGTTATTAATATTAGACAAACGAAACAGCGTATTTGCTTGTATTTCAAAGTAAAGCATCTCTCAATAGCATGCGATCATTCCATTATTTCACTAGTATTAATAAGCAGCAGAATAATAAACAACTGCTAAACGAAAACGAAGACGAAGCACTTCGGTTATCTTCGGATCGCGCCTAACTTGGATGGTGGGCGAAGTGGTTCGGCTGTAAGATCAGAGCTGGTTCGGCAGTATCGGAGGACGGACGTGTTGTCTGCCGCGATGTTATTTAAGACTTAACTTGCAATGTTTAGTTTGTAAATGCGAGAGCTGTAATAACATAATACTCAGGTCATTAATTTGTTGAAGAATAGAAATTATTTGTGACTCTTAGTGGAATCTAACTGTGCAGTTTATCGTGTTCTGCTAATAAAAAGCGAATGGTGTTGTGTCTAGACAAGACAGCCTAGACACAATGAGAGGAAGCCGAAAGGCACGCGCTACGCTCACGCAGATGGGCGTGAGGTCTGAAACAGGATACGTAATGAATGCTATAAAGAAAAGTACGTAGCTTCTGGAATACTTAACTTTAATCCATCCTTTTGGTACATCTGGAGCTTATGGCGATACAAGTGAGACTCTTTAGATACATGCAATGTTACTAATGGCGTCTTGCTAGGTCGTAGCCATTGACTTAGCTGAAGGCTATTCTAACTATTGGCTCGGCTAATGAGCAATGCTTCGTCCATGTAGTCGCTAGCAAAGTCGTCCGTACAACTGGGGCGAGTGCTAGTCCGTATCTCGAGACCTGCCTTGTGGTGGCGCTCGGTCTGCGATCCCTGACAGTGGCGACACGCGGGTCCGACATGTACTAATGGACCGCGGCCGATTTAAATCTACCACCTAGCAAGTGTGGTGTCTGACGGTGACACCACAAATGGCATCCCGTATAAACAAACTGATTGGAAATTTAATTATTTCTAAAATAACAGTTCCTCGCTAAGAGTTTCTTACAGACTCTAGATAAGGGATCCACGAACTACGTGCCGTTTCCTGGGCAGGGGACAGCAACTATAGAAGACTGCAGATTCCACTCAGGGCGGTGGAAGCAAATGGGCACCTCGCGTGTACTGCAGTCTTACAAGGGGAGGCCGCCAATTGTGAAATTCAGATTCGATTCATACTGCGCATAATAAAATCTCATGGCCAGAGGTGTAATGTGGCAGAGAACCAAGATGCACTCCTCAGCCGTTGTCGAGAAAATCGAAAGTTAAAAGAAACCGTTGCGGTGAAATACTCTCTACGATTAATGCTTTTCTACAGCGTCGTAGCGGAGTGGTAAGCGTTAGGGTTCGTAATTCTAAGGTCGCCGGATCGAATCTCGCTCCATGCAACCTTTTTTTTTTTTTTTTAGGATTTGTTTTTTGTAATTCAAATATATACACAGCCACACACACATATATATATATATATATATATATATATATATATATATATATATAATTCCCGGCAATCAGTTGCAACAATTATGCATATAATAAGTTGTTGAAAGTCGTTTGTCGTGGAAAAACTGCCGACTTCGAACATCATTATGTTTTCCGCAAACAAAGTTGTATTTCACTAATGTTATTAATTGTCTTCATAATGTTTACCACGTATAGTTAACGGAAGACGTAGAAACGATATTCCGAAACGAATACGTATAGTGTAAGTCAAACGTTCGAATTAGAATAGAGACCCCGCGAACACAAATTTGATGTGGCAGGTATGGAATATAAATTCCGTTACTCGCTCGTTACACTTGAAGGACAGATGTTGAATGGGCCGAAACGAGCCGCCGCATAACAGCGTAGTTGCCTGCTAACTTCGAAAGAAGGTAGATGCGCTCCCTAGCGCAACTTATAACATCGTCGAAAATCAGTGCGTAGGTGAGAGCTTTGGTACACCCTGTTAAACAAACGGAAAAACGGAGGCGGTACAATTGGAGAGCGATCCGGGGCCTTCGCATGAAAGTGATGTGATCGAAGAAGATTCTATACACAGTGAAGTGGCGAAACAACAATTGAAAGATGCGTTGGTGTATTTTGAAAGCCTCCTTCGTAACAGTAATCGCATCGCAGCAGAACCGTCATCATCAATCAACGAAGAAACCATGGTAATTGGGGAAGAAATGTTCCAGAATACGTTGCAAATGCTCGCCAAAAAAACCCTCGGTCATAATGAGGAACTGATAGACATTGAGGAAATCGACGATAATAATGCCTACGAAGACGTTGAAACGAGTCCCATTGCCAACGAATCATCAGACGAATACGAGCCGGACGAGAAGAAAAAAAAAAGGGTACGACTATATTTCTCTGAGTTACAAAATTAGAGCTGTCAATCTGGCCAAAGAACATCCAGGCTGGAGTCTCAAAACTCTATAAAAAAAGGGGTGCTCTCGTTTGACAAATATGGGCTATTTATCCAGGTGGGAAGAGCAAATCAAACGTGGCGGTAACAAATTTGATAAATATTGTACCATCGATTCATGGGTGCATGATCGCTTCGTATAAGCTCGACAAAACTTCCAGCAAGTTACTACCAGAAACCTGCAGCAGTGGGCCCTGGGCATAATGATGTTCTAAGTCGCCAGTTCTTCCACGACAAACGACTTTCAACAACTTATTATATGCATAATTGTTGCAACTGATTGCCGAGAATTTTATATATATATATATATATATATATATATATATATATATATATATATATTACAAAAAACAAATCCTAAAAAAAAACGGTTGCATGGAGTGAGATTCGATCCGGCTACCTTCGGATTACGAACCCGAGCGCTTACCGCTGCGCCACGACGCTGTAGAAAATTGTTAATCGTAGAGAGTATTTCACCGCAACGGTTTCTTTTAACTGTCGATTTTCTCGACAACGGCTGAGAAGTGCATCTTGGTGCTTTGCCACATTACACCTCTGGTCATGAGCTTTTATTATGCGCAGTATGAATCGAATCTGAATTTCACAGTTGACGGCCTCCCCTTGTTAGTACAAATGAGATCAGTGACACGTCATCTGTGGTAACACAGAGGAGGTATGAAGGAGAGAAGTTTTCGAATGAAGGGGTTTATCATACGGACGTAATATCTCAGTCTATCTCTCCCTGACACTCTCTTGTTTTCAACTTCGCGTAACTACTTTTTGCAGAACCTAACATAATCGTGACGTAATGACGTTGTGAAGGCGAGCAGAAACGAAGCTATCGATTTGTCGATCGCTATAGCGAGCTGATGTTCGTGGATAAGACAGGAGAATCCCACAGTTTTGGTTGGGCAACATTCGAAATATTTGTGACAATGAAGAATATGAAGGTTACTGCTCATCGTTTCACTCGCAGCAATTTGAGCTGTCCTCTTAGGTTCCTATCTATCCATGCACTCGGAAATCGCATCGTGTATTGTGTATCATGTCCCGTTTATCATTATTTATTCAAGCATTATATCGTTACTGCGTTATTAACCGGCATTCAGTGATAAGGATGACGTGTTTGTGATAAAATTTCAGTGCGCCATTGCTTTGAAATGGCATACTCCGGCACACCAACTACAAAGGTAATCAATAATCGAAATGCGCACAGTTTTTCGAAAGCTGATAATTGAAAGCCCACAACTGACGTCAAGACTGCAAAAAGTAGTGTAAAATCTACTCGACTCTGTATTCAGCGACGCCGGCGAGAGGTCGAAACGACAGCGCCTGCCTGCTTCGCTCGCTGTGAGCGCCACTACCGCCGAATGATGCCAGCGGAACGCTGCCTCGCGCTCTCTCGTTCCAGCGGGGCTCACAATCGGTGAAAAGTTCCGCTTACCGACTAGGACAGTTCCGTCATTTGTATGATGAACGTGGCATGTTATCGGACTCGGCTTTGACTGCTGTGTAATTGTAGTGCCCAGCCACCTTCGTTATACTTCTTGTTTAGTTGGTATTTGTAATTAAGAACTGTAGATACTACATTAAGTAAATTGTAACATGAAACATAGTGAATCAGTATTGTGTTTCTTGTTAAGGTAGGCTATATGTGAAATTTGAGCACAATTAAATGAGGACATAATCGAAAAGATTACATTTCAAATACAGTTATTTGTCAATACTTCGTACGGAAGTCAGTGGCAGCTCGCAACGACACATTCGCAATTATCTCGCCAACGGCTCTTTGTGAAGAACACGTTAAGAATTTTGCTTTGGGCATTACTAAACCCTGCCATAATAGCAAGTTCCTTTAGCAAATTCCGTGAAGATTCAAAAACTTTCATCTCTATATTTTTGTATTCGTAACTTTCTTGAAAGCGGCCGGTATCTCATCTCACATTGGCAGTTTACTACTGGGCTAAGCGACTTAACCCTGTGACGACCTCCCATTGACGTCGGCTGTCAGTAGGCATTCACATTAACATAAAGAACCGACAGATGTACAGATCGAACCGCTGCAGCCACCTAGACTGGCAGTGTAAATTTCTAAAAGCTCGTACACACTAGGCCAACGAACGACAGCCAACCGCATCGTTGGCAGAGACTTGCTTATTGTGTACAAGCGACAAATCGGAGCGAACGAAGCGGTTGGCTTTGGCTGCGGTTCGGTCTGCTGGCGGTAAAATCTGTGTTGGCGCTTGGTTGGCCTTGGTACACGTCTTCTAGTGTGGACGACAGGTCAAATATTCGTTGGCTCAGTAGCGATTTGCTGTGTCTCGAGGACGGCTGTGAATTTGTTTTTCAGGACAGCCGGAAGTCGCACTCAATATGTTTTGTTGACCGGTTTCGCTCTTTAATTTAACAATACCATCATCAGAAACTCTGAAATTTACAGTTTAAAGTACAGTAGTTGGCTGTTAAACTGAAGAGCGAAACCAGTCAGTAAAACATACTGAGTGCGACTTGTGGTTGTCCTGCAAAACTTGATTTCAACAGTCGCTGTTTCCCTTTAGGGCAATTCCTGCTCTCGCTAAGGGCGTGTATACATTGCATTTAAAAACACTGGAGTATGGAGTCGAATATGGAGAGAGCATTAAAGCTGACAGTTTTAACTTGAACTGGAATGCTTATGGGCTCCTACGAACTGCGATTATAAAAACGCAAAAGATTAGACGCTTGGAGGGAAATAACTCTGCTATTAGAAAGTGATATGCACGATGTGGAAAAAAACTGAGTCTTTTATTGACAACTTTTCGCCAAGAATGACGAAGAGAAAGAAACAAAACTGGGAGTGACCATTAATATTTATGCTGCAGGTGCAGCCATCCTAAATGAGGTGTCATCTTTGGAAATTTTAGGGCACAATTCAATAACAATTCAAAATTGTAGGTTTCATTCGGATTAAAATATGAAATAGCCCACATTGCAATTCAGCTTTAAGGTCAGACAGTAACTTTGTCCCACCACACTGCTCCATACTTTGTAACGGATTGGTTGCGCACCAACATCGTTTCTCCACTGTCCTTTTCTGAGGATCAGCAGGACATACTAGTCTCAGGAAACAAGGACTCGAGACAACATACAGCACTCCTTATTAAATAAAACAGTAAACCAGTGAAAAACTGCTTTTAATAAACATTTTAAATACAAGAATGCACTTGTACAATCCGAGAAAACATGCAGCATTTCTTATTAAATAAAACAGTAAACTAGTGAAAAACTGCGAATATCTTCTAGGGGGAGGGGAGCTGCCCCCCCTCCCCCCTGCCCCTCGCTGGGTACGCCCATGGCATCAAACAAACCGAGATCACATGTGCACTGGGTGCGAAAGTTACTGCAAATGTTACTTAACGATTTGGAAGATGAAGACGTCCTGTCGACAACGTATCCACGCAACAGTGCAGTTAGGCAAGGCTCACGTTGAGGCGGGCGACCCATTCAAAGAGAAAACTGCAATCGCAAGCGAGAATGGAAGCTGCTAACCCAGCGGACGCAGCTGTTAGTCCAAGATTACAGTGGAGGGGCGCGACAGGGAAGAGCGGGCGCCCAAGTACTGTGGCAACAGAGAGCGGCGAGGCAACACGCAGGCTGGCGGCGACTGAGGTCGGCAAACGTGTTAGCCAGCCACCCGACCTGCGGACTTCCTCAAACGGTTTTAGAGAAACTACTGAGTAAAAAAATGGATTTTCGCGCTTCTCATAGCTTTATTCGTCAGCTTCATCATGAACTGCCAATCATTTCTTTAATCGTCATAGTTATTGCGATATTTCGCGATGAAGTAAACTACTGAAAGAATTTCGGAAAGACAGCGTTGAAAAACAGGAGTCGCCATGAATTTGCGTTTGGTGCATGTTAGACCCTATGTTTCTGCGTATGAAATGTAGGTAAAAAACTGAATTATTCTTTAAACTTGGAAGCATATCGCCATCTATCACCAATCTCGAGAAAACGGATTGTATGTAAAGGGCTTCGTTCCGAACTTGCGCGCCAGCGAAAAAGCTAGAATGAAATATTCGCAACATTTCTCGGATTTTGGCAAATGATTGTACGTAAATGGAGAGTATTTTGCCATACGATTAATAGGCGAAATTTTCATATCTAACAGATATTTAAGCAGCTACAAATTTTTCCGATGAAATGTAATATTTAAGGGTAATCGAGAATTGTTACAGGTTGCTTGAAACCAGAACTAGTTTACGAGGCATGGCTCTGACGTTCACAATAGGATTCACAACCGTTGTAAGAATTGTGGAGTCAACCACCAAAGTGTTAGTGGGGTTGTCTCCAACCACTCCACATGCGAGTCCCTTCTCAAGATGACTTCTTAAATACTGTAAATGATTTATGCAACACACAGAACTATCTAAAGCAATCGGTGATGTTCACAGAAAATACATCCGTCTAAAACGCCCAGAAAATTCAGGTACAATGACTTACAGGTATAAAACTTTTCGTTCAACCGTACTGAAAGCAGTTGCAGATCCTCTTGAGAATTTCATTATAATCGAAGTTGGAGACCGAGCGAGGTGGTGCACTGGTTAAAACACTAGACTCGCATTCAGGAGGCGGACGGTTCAAATCCGCGTCTGGCCATCCACATTTAAGTTTTCAGTGATTTTCCTAAAACGCTTCATGCAAATGCCACGATGGTTCTTGGAAAAGGGCACTGTCGTTTTCCTTCCCTATCCTTTCGTAATCCGAACTTGTGCTCCGTCCTCCTCAGCTGACATATATACAAAAGTCGGCGAAGCAATCATCAATAATTTTTATAAGCCACCAAGTATTCCAAGGCCCCAGCACATCCTTCAATCAGTTCCTCATCCACGTATTTACTCGTATGTTGGTGAAATGGTTCAAATGTCTCTGAGCACTATGGGACTTAACTTCTAAGGTCATCAGTCCCCTAGAACTTAGAACTACTTAAACCTAACTAACCTAAGGACATCACACACATCCATGCCCGAGGCAGGATTCGAACCTGCGACCGTAGTGGTCGCGCGGTTCCAGGCTGTAGCCCCTAGAACCGCTCGGCCACCCCGGCCCGCCGTATGTTGGTGACTTCAACTGTCACCACGATCAGTGAAAATACTATGGAACACGCCACAAGCAAAAGAAACAAACTCAGTAATGGCTTTCCACATGGGTCAGTCCTGGGATCGCTGCTGTTTGCCATGTATATCGCTGATATGCCCGAAAACACATCCTTAAAATTTGCATATACTGACGACTGGAACTGGCCACCCAGCATGAACGCACAGAGGAGACTGAAAGCACATTGACATACGATCTTACCATCACGACTAACTATTTCCGGAATTGGAGGCTATTTCTAAGCCCAACAAAGTCAGAAGTTACAAGCTTTCACTTGAATAATAAAACTGCTAATAGAGATCTCGTGTAACAACCATTTACTCTCTCATAATATGACACCAATGTATCTAGGAGTCACCTTGGACAGGACCCACAGTTACGTACAGCACTTGACAAAAACAGCAGTTAAACTTCGAACCACATAAAACGTAATTCGAAAGCTATGTGGGCACAACTTGGGTTTCTACGGCATCCATTCTACGGCATCTGCTCCGGGACTGGTCTACTCGGCGGCAAAATATTGTTCATCAGTATGGCCAAACGAAGAAAATAGACGTGAAATTGAATAGAACCAAGCGAATGATATCTGGATAACAAAAATACATCCGTCCATTGGCTACCGATACTTGCTCATGTCCTATACCCCCTCACTTGCGCTGACAGCATGCATTAGAGAGCTGACAGCATGCATTAGAGATTGCAGAAAAATACAAAACAAGCTAGCTTCCTATTCATTCCTTCTCTGAAGACGTAAATATCAACAGACTTCTATCAAGAAATCCTCAAACTGTTACTGCTGTAGACCTGCAACAAGATGACTTTGACATGAGAGAATGTTTGTTGGCTTAGTGAGAGGTAAAATTGCTTTACTGACACGTCCCAGAGAGATTCAGTACATATCCGAAAAACCTCACGGTTGGACTTCCAAGCAGATTGTCGACTGGGCTAAACAGGATATGAACGAACCAAGGAAGATGTGCGGACTCCATGCATAAATTGCATATGGTTACTTCAGGTTTGTGTGGCAGGGCTGTTGAAAGACAAACGATTCGACACATCATCGGGGAATGCTCTATCAGCCAGCCGCGGTGGTCTCGCGGTTCTAGGCGCGCAGTCCGGAACCGTGCGACTGCTACGGTCGCAGGTTCGAATCTTGCCTCGGGCATGGATGTGTGTGATGTCCTTAGGTTAGTTAGGTTTAAGTAGTTCTAAGTTCTAGGGGACTGATGACCACAGCAGTTGAGTCCCATAGTGCTCAGAGCCATGTGAACCATTTTGCTCTATCAGAAAGAACCACGGCCAGATAGACAATTTCCTGAATTCGACCGATGAGGTCCTCGAATACATTAGTAATCAGGAAATGCACTGATCAGCAAGAACTTTATGACTACCTACCTAATAGCCGGTATGTCCACCTTTGGCACGGCTAACAGAAGTGACGCGTCGTGGCATGGAAGCAATGAGGCCTTGGTAGGTCTCGCTGGAGGGAGTTAGCACCACACCTGACACGTAAGTCATCTACTTTCACTAAATTCCGGGGACAGGGCGATGAACACTGACGCCACGTCCAATCACATCCCAAATATGTTCGATCGGGCTCAGATCTGGGGGTGGGGGGTGGGGAGGTGCAGCACATTAATTGGAACTCACCACTGTGTTCCTCGAATCACTTCCTCACACTCCCGGCCTTGTGACATGGCTCATTATCTTACTATAAAATGCACTCACTGATACTACATGCACCCTGCGTATTTCTGACTAGCAGTCGCTCCTCACCGGGTGATGCTGCTATCGCCTGGACGGGTTTATGTCGATAATAGGTCGGTGATCATAATGTTCTCGTTGATCAGTGTATGATTGTGATGTGTATATTGTTAGGCACCAAGACTTTTGTGTCTTTATATGTATATTTATATCTCTATTTATACCTATGTACCATAAATTACGTTCATATTTTTCTTTGCATATTTGTGATCTATATGTACCTTTAATTTGTATTCGTCTTCCGCATTTGCAAGTTTATGTACTTCACTGGTATCCTTCATAAATTCTGATATGTGGCATACGCTAAATAAATACCAACTGGTAGACAAACGATGTCGCATCTAAGGATAATTCACCAGTTAACTACGGTCTGCTCTTGTTTCTGCCACAGCCTTGAAAGAAAGTTGAACGCTAAAAATGGAATGAATTTGTAAAACAAATAATTGAGGTATAGGGGCTATTGACAACTTCGCGTCATGAGTTCAATGCCAAGATATACAATCTAAATAGAGGCAGCAGCATCAAAAAGGAAATCGCAAAAGAATACGGTCAATAAACACTTCCTTTAAATTCTAATTTTGTCATAATGTGTTCGAAATGTCCACCGTCTACAGCAATACTCGTTTTCAGTCACTGGCGCAATCACTTCTAGACAGACTGAAGAGATTCCTTCGAGATCATTGCACATGCTGCAATAATGCAACGTTTTCAATGCCCTTGGGTCGTCAGAACTTGTGCACACTTCATTTTCAGTTTGCCTCTAAGAAACTCCAGAGGCGTCAAATCAAGCAGTCGTGCAGACCAACTGTTCTGTTCTTGTTCCTGTACATTTTCGTAAAGAAATAGCGTATCTAGTTCCCATTGCTTCCTGTACAACATTTATTTTTTGACTCGACACACGTGAACGACACAAACAGAATGAAAGCTATATCTCCTCTCTGAACTTTTGATACCAGTATCGCGGCGATGTAAAACTTTCTTCCTTCTCGGACGTGAGGTATTAATTTATTTGGGTATGAAATCACTGACTTCCGCATGAGGTCAGAAATGGGTTTTCTGTCCATTCGTAACTTGGCGTCCTTCTACCCCACCGCTATGCTTGGTCCACTCAGGTGAATTTCTCAATATATTACAATATATTAACTTTAACAGGTAAGGGACACGTGGCAGCTGCCGACCCACATCTGTTCGGTGTTTGCACATAGCCTCAGAGTTCTCGAAATTGCTATTCCATAACAATAACTGGTGTCGCATAGCTTCGTAGCCAACACTCCAGAGAACAGGTTAAAGTTGCTGTGTCTGGCGTTCCCAGGACACCTGTACTTGAGTGCGTAGTAAGCCTGCCATCCGACTTCCCCGGGACGCGGCCTGTGACGCGGCACAACACGCACAGTTCCCACTCTTTCGCCAGAGACCATTATCCTGGGTGATATTTTCTTTGCAGCCAAGGTAGCAGGTTTGACACATTCCCCATTCAACCAAAGAATAACCAGTATGCAGCTTACCGATATCTTAAGAATAAAGCTTCACTTTATGAGCCGTTACAAGCTAAGTTGATACCGATAGAATATATCTGCCTTTACTATAGCTATGAAATAAGACTGTGCGTCGTTTAGTGACGACTTTCTCACAAGCCATCTTGTGACGGGGCGGTAAATAAGAAGTGCGATTGAAGCGTTCTCACGAATGTGCATATACAAATGTTGGTTACAAATATTATTGCAAATTTTGGCTCTCGCGTAGGTCTCAGGGGATGATTTCCACACTTGGTGCATTAGTACACCAGCACATTAATTATAGTTTTTGAATTAACTATTCACTCAGACATGAGTACAGTTTATGCTAGGGAACAAAAATTAGGCGATTATTATAGCATAATCAGTTTTTCACGACACAGTTCAATCACTATTTATTGGCGTTGTCCTTTTCTTTCACACAATGAAATTAGCACTGGTGAGACGGTTTACTGTTTAACTTTAATAATAATTTGACTCTGAGCCCCCAATAGCACTAATGTAGGCTGCTATAAACGAAAATTACTCATTCAGTTCGAACAGAACCACAAGTACCACTGTCCTCTTTGTTCTAACAGTTTTGGCGCGAAATAACAGTTAGCCACATGTTCACTTACGACGATGTATACCTCGTAAATCGTACTCACACAAATAATCGTAGCACTTCCAGTTCACCAAATATATGCTTACACACTTGCACTATTAAACAATACTCTTTGTCTAAATACATCGACGCGAAAAATTCTTATTTAAACAACCACATGGGCCACCCAAAAGTGGGGCTTGCTCGCCACCCACCCTCCCAAAACGACTGACCCCTGGCCAAGATGGCCGCTCGCTTATATAGGCTCGGATGTCCATCCCCCTGGTTATTTAAGTAACAATCTCACCAGTTAGGGTTACAAATTTTGATACATACATCCCTCGACAGAAATAAGTACACCATCAGAACCGCGCTAAAAAGTACTTCTTATTTACTATGTTACATAATTTGTAGGATTATTCTATCGCCCGTAAATCAAGTTTCAGTTTTTGAAAAATTTCGCCACTTAGCGCAAATTTGTTTGTTTACATCTGTGCTGCAAAGTTTTAACATAGAACTGCATATAGCACCGTTTTTAGACGTAATCTATAGCGATCTACACACTGCGCTGCTCAAAATCTTCGTATCTATAATAATTAATTAATTATGGGCGATAAATGTTAATAATCATTTGCAAACAATGAAAACTGTTGCAAGTTAAGTGTATAGTATAACTAAAATAGTGTGATGTCACCCAAAATATTATATAGTGCCATTCTTTACGTCATGAATTTTCTATTGAATTTTATAAACAATATTCCCTCGAACTTTGTTTATTGCTCTTTACGGACTTAATTATTGATGAATCTTAACATATGACTACGGCACTCGATCCGCTATGACGAAACGTTTTTAATGAGTGCTCGCTCATCCCTATAAGCTGTTATTTACTATTTTTATTAATCTTTCAGTATTCGTGATATTAGCCGATTTGAGGCTACTATAACTTTTGCGTCTCGTGACTTGAAATAAAGATCGATCGACCATCCCACCGACTGTTACAAATCTCGCGCGGGCGTGCCACGCGCTTCCGCGAATCGCGCACCATGTAGTGCGCTCGCTCTCCATAAAGCAATCCTTGCATTCTAGAAATATTCATCTAGTAAAGGGGTTTGCACCGTCACACCGTCAGGTGGCTTGCAGAGTATGGATGTAGATGTAGATGAAACCAAAATTACTATATCTTAAACGACTCTGGCAATATTTGAGATGAACAGCTTGGATGAGTCACTCCACATGTGTCAAATATTGCCGCTATTGGTACGAGATTCACTAAACATAAAAACAACCAGAAAAAGTAAACGTGTGGCTAGCAGTCTTCTACTGATTCATGTTTAACCCTAGGACGCCTAGGGGGGGGGGGGGGGGGTTTGTTGAACCTACATTTTTTTTTATGTCCCCTGCTTTTGCCCAAGTAACTTTCATACTACATATACCCTTTGAGTTAGTGTTTGTTGGCTATTTTATGAAACGTTAGTGTCAATATATTTTATAGAAAATTCCCGCTTTGAAATAAAAAATTAATAAACTAATTATGGGTCCAACAACCCCCCCCCCCCCATCTTGCGCTTCCATGATATAGAAAATTTCCCTTAGTAGGATTTCGTATTTCTCATCTCTACACCAATGCAAGTTAGTTTCTTGTTGGTTGGTATTCTTGATATTTACAACAATCGGTTTACTTTCAGAGGAACAGAGGAAGTGATTGTTGATGTCAGTCAACTGTTATTTGTCTTGTAAACTTGCAGTGAGTTAGTGCAGTTGCCTACTGTTCACACCCAGACTTAGAAAGGACTAAAAGAATACGTGACTCGTCTTTAGAAAGTGTTCTGAATTAAATTTTAGATGAAGATTCTGAGTCGGGGAGTGAATGTGAATATGACGATGGTGTTATGGAGTATGATTCGGATCGGGAAAGTGATGTGGATGTTAGAGAAGATGAAGATAGCGCAGCTTCAGGCAGTGACCATCAGGATGTTATTGTGGCCAGGTCTGGAAGAAGGTACATTACCACACAGCCTAGAATTCCTCGGAGGTCTGTTGCTAATATAGTAAGCGAGCAGGCGGGAGTAACTCCTGCTGGTGTTTGCCATTCACCTGGAGAAGCCTTGAAGTTACTTCTTACGCCTGACATCATGGATGCTATAGTAAAACTTTCAAATGAAGGGGCAGCTAGGCGAAATGTTACTTTGACTAATAAGAAAGAATTATATGCCTTTATAAGAGTCCTGATACTTACGGGGGCAAATAAGGACAATTCTGTCAGTGTACACGATCTTTGGTCAGACCTAATGGGTCGGCCAGTTTACAAGGGTATTATGGCAAGAGAACGTTTCAAGGAAATTATTGCGATCATAGGGTTTGATGACAAAAGTACCCGCCAGCTAAGAAGGGAAGCAGACGAGTTCACAGCAATTCCTGATGTTTTCAACAAAGTGAATGATAAGTTTCCACTACTGTATAAACCAGGGGTCCACTTCACCATTGATGAGATGCTCAGCTTGTTTAGAGGGCGCCTTCGAAGTATTTATGAAGGATAAACCGCGCAAGTATGGTATCATGTAGTTGACAGATACTTCTTGAATATGGAACCCTATGCAGGTAATGTTCAGAATTTGTCGAAAGAAGAACGGGGTTCAGCAGCTGTCGTCAAACGTCTGGTAGCACCTGTGAAAAATACTGGTCGAAATATTACTAAAGACCGATACTACACATCGGAGGATTTGGCGGAAGAGTTATACCAAGACTACAAAGTCACTACAGTATGAACTCTCCAGTCAAACAGGAAGCATATTCCAGACGTAATGAAGAACACGTCAAATCGAGAGCTATATTCATCAATGTTCTTGTTCACAGACCCATCAACAGGTAGGCCTCCAGTAACTTTGGTGTCCTACATAGCAAAAACGAAACCAAGTAAAAACTTACTGATGTTGTCAACAATGCACCAAGATAAAGGCACTGTTGGAGGAGAGAAGAATAAAACCGAGATAAATGCATATTATAATTCCACTAAAGGTGAAATTGATACCATTGATCAAATGGCGCATATGTACACCTGCAAAGAGGGGAACAAAGAGATGGCCTCTATCTGTATTTTACTCTCTCATCGACATTTGTGCTACCAATGCAACCACCATATTCATCCAGGAACATCCAAGATGGAATGAAAAGAAACACAACAAACGGACACTTTATCTTCTGTAAGCTGGGATGGAGCTAGTGAAATTGCATGTAGAAGAAAGAAGTGCCAATCCAAGAGGGTTATCTAACCAAATTGTTCAATCAATGGAGACTATTCTACAAAAGAAAATCAATGAAGTGACAACAGAAGCACGTCAGCCTCCTGCAGGGAAAGGTCGGTGCTATATTTGTGTAAGAGAAGCTAAAACAAAGAAGCAGAAGTACAACAATCTAAGTAAACCAAAACAGTATTGTGGACAGTGTCATAAACACGTGTGTAACGCACATTCAGAAAAAATTGTGAAGTGTGTCTCTTGCCTTGAAGTTGAGGACTCAGAGTAGTCTATTGTAGATGAACACATCTGTATTTTGTATTGCAATATGTCAATTTTTTATTCACTCAATCCAATATTTATAACAATTAACAACATTTATAAACCGATGCCTTAGTTAAAATACATAAACCATTTTGAAAGTTGTAATTTTTCGTCAGTAAACCTATTTAATACCTGTGGGGTCACCTAACGCCCCCCCCCCCCCCCTTAGGCAGGCATCCAAGTTAGAAAAAAAGGCTTGGGCGTCCTAGGGTTAAGACATCTGCTGTAGTCTGTCTCTAGATCGTAATTTGTTAATGACACTCTAAGACAGCTTACCTTGACAGCTAATATGCTTCCTTGCCGATCTGCCTGATGCGCACCCGGAGGAGGGAGCTATAAAAAGAACAAATATTCTATAATACAGTACGAAAATCGGTTGTATACAAACTAAGAGTTATGTACACTGCATTTTAGAAAAGATATTCAGGTCAAACACTTTTATCAAGGTGTGTTCAAGCTGTTCTCTCAGTGTTTAGTGAAGTCTGTAACAAAGGCGTAGGCGGTGCTTTACAAGCATTGTTCAAAATCTCAATCACACGTCAAGTATTGTTCAAAATGTTGACCACTATGACCACAGCAAAGTGTATAGCCGATATGAAATGGCAGTGCCAGTGGTATTTTAAAAAGTACGATGCAATGTTACTTCGGACATGCATATATGTCCGAAGGAACAGCGACTGCAGCGGCTCCAGTCGTCAAGAAATACACAAAATGTACTCGCAGTTGCATGCACGTCCGAAGGAACATTGCATCGTATTTCTTAATGATAACATAGGCACGACTATTCCGTATTTATTCGCCAACACCAGGCTCTCGACTCTCAATATGTCCTTCCCAGACGAGAAAATACGTAAAGTACGAAAGCAGGTTGTGACACGTGGACGATGACATACGGAAGTTTTGGTCTGGGCGTGATTCGCGCTCGTATGGCGGAAGCGGTTAAGGCAACCACTAACGTAAAGCGGAAAATCCAAGTTAGCTTCCCCATCCGGTATAAATTTCCATTGTCGTCATTCTAATATACAACCGAACGTGACGTTCCCAATAAGTCTTGTAGGATCAAGAATTCCTGGATTTTGGCACGGGACCACCACAACCAGTCCACTGTTGTACAAGCTCTACATCAATTTTATTCATAACATCGACTGCAAAGACTACCGGCACCCCGTAAGTTTAGACAACACAAGCTGACGAATTTTCGGCAGAACATATTCTAGGAACAGTGGAGAACATGTTCAGGGAACGATTTTTACACAACTCAGTTCAGTATATCTGTAACCAATCACATAACCGTTGACTCAATCGCCCCACACATACGTGTGGGTCTTCGTCATCTCATACATGGCTATTTCTATTGTTGCACTTGCTATATCTTGTAAAATGGTCTCGTCAGTAAATAATACGAGAGTGGAAAATAATGGTTGTCTGCAAGTTTCTGAAGAAACCAATTTGCAAAACTCCACTCGGTATTGGAAATCAGCTGATGCAATGATTGCACCTTCTGTGTATGGCAGAGGTACAGTTGTTGTTCATGTAAGAGTCTCTTAACACATGTTTCACTTCTGTTCAGAGCTGCTCGCAATGCGTCGTGACGACTGCTTACGGCACAACTGTTATCAATCAGGTGTGACGCATTCTCTTCTGGATTCCGGAGTTCTGGCATAGCTCGCATTCCCTGTATCTTCTGTTCAAACACGGAATGATCGGGTTTCTCGTAGGTACCTATGTGCAGATTGAAATGGTCTGTGATGTCGTTCCAGTCGCTGCGGGAACAGTTCGGCACAGTGCCGTTAACAGGGGGAACACTGTGAGAGAACGGAAACACTGGGATGTTCTCCTCATGTAAACAAACTGCTCGCTTCTCTGTGGCTTTTACATAAACCAAAAGGCCGACAGGTTACTTTAACCTAATATATGGCCCATAACTGTCATCTTAATTACCATATTGTACTAACCAAAACGGTCATCTCTCCCTCCTGCACTTCTGTAGAGCAATCCTAGTGGTGGGATTTGACCCTCCCTCTCTCCCCAACCATCGCCATATGGTGGTCATGGACTTAGCATTGGTGCTCTGTTCCATTGGTCGATCAACTCCATGAACATCTGCAGCAGCAAATTCAGGTGATAGTTGCAATTTTGTTTTCGCAGTTTGTAACACTATGCGCCCAATGTTGTTTTCTGCAAGTATGGCAATGTATGACGATGCCGTTTACAGCTTTGGAGCAATTTATTACTATTTCATCGATTTTCTCCCACTTTTAAAGATTGACATCCTGACACACACTTAAATATAGCCGCGCGGTCTCAGGCGCCTTGTCCCGTTTCGCGCGGCTCCCCCCGTCGGCGGTTAGAGACCTCCCTCGGGCATAGGTATGTGTGTCGTCCTTATTAGCGTAAGTTAGTTTGTTAGATTAAGTAGTGTGTAAGCCTAGGGACCGATGACATCAGCATACCAATATTCCACGTTAAACAGTAATTAACACAGTGCGAAATTTTAACAAATACACTGTTATGTTAAATAATTAGCACAGTGCTAGAAATAGGCTCTCTCTACATACGAAGTTTATGATTCACTGTAAGGAACTCGTCCTTGCATTATTAGTGGTTTAAAACCAATGACGTCACTATCAGGTCGCCTATGATGTTTTCAGACGCTTCATGCCGTATGCAGCATAAAACGTGATTCAACTGACAAGGACACCTGTCAGCACTCAGAGGATGTCCAGTTGCGGTGGTGATTCCAGCCTTCGTTGCGATTAAGGGGGGTAGGACGTCAAACGGGCCGACTTCGAGAAGGAGAGGCACCAGAGGACATTTTAATTTGCACTGTCTATACTTTTACAAATAAATTCATAAAACTATGTCAGCACGACCAGGAAGGATTCAGGATTCACACTCACAGCAGTGGAAGTTCAAAAACACGAAAAAATAATATTTTTTAAATGTGAAATTTCATGATTTTTTTCAATTACTGTTAAGTGCATTTGTTGCTATAGGTACACTTTTCTTCATAAGTAAGAGCGATTCTTTGATGAATTTTGCACAGCTTACAAACCATACTTACAGGTGTATGAAACTCTAGAATTTATTTAATCTATGGAAAAATGAATGGGCTGTTACGTTTTAAACTTCGTGTTTAGAGAAAACTCGAATTTTATAGTTAATTATCTGAGTTTTTACCACAGTTTTTAACAGATTTGGGAAATTCTAGAGTTTCATACACCTGTAAGTATGGTTTGTATGCTGTGCAAAATTCATCGAAGAATCTCTCTTACTTATGAAGAAAAGTGTACCTACAGCAACAAATGCAGCCAATACCAAGTGAAAGAATGATGAAATTTCACACGTAAAAAAATTTGTTTTGTTATGTTCTTGAACTTCCTCTGCTATGAGTGTGAATCCTCAATCCTTCCTGGTCATGCTGTCAACGTTTTATGAATTCATTTGTAAAAGTATAGACAGCGTAAATTAAAATATCCTGTGGTGCCTCTCCTGCTCCAAGTCGGTCCGTTTCACATCCTGCCCCCCTTAACAGCAGTCAGCATGCGTGTATGAACCAGGTGCAAGCTGTGGAGGCCCATATGCAGCGACGTTCGCTGATCGGCCGTTGATGAGACACTGCTGGGAACTGCTTGGTTCATCTGGACAGTCAATTGCTCAACAGTTGCACATCTGTTCTCTCGCACACATCTCTGCAGCCGTCGTTCACCCTCCTGTCATCTACGGCCCGTGGTGCACCACAGTTACCTCGGCGCCAATTTTGGA
This sequence comes from Schistocerca americana, assembly GCF_021461395.2. Taxonomy (NCBI): domain Eukaryota; kingdom Metazoa; phylum Arthropoda; class Insecta; order Orthoptera; family Acrididae; genus Schistocerca; species Schistocerca americana. Next base: position 328,296,729 of record NC_060130.1, on the reverse strand, counting down.
AATGGCCATTTTGCCATGCACGGTACCGTTTACAGACTTAGCCGTTTCGGCAAAGTTTGGACCCTTGGCCCGGAAGCCAATGATCAAGCCCTTCTGGACGTCAGATAAATCGCTCCGTTTCCGCATTACGACAATGTTTGCGCTGTTTCGCGCATCCACGGACACCTTTATACACCCTCCAATGTTAGTGCTGCCGCCTGCCGTCTGTGAGTGGTTACTGACGTTGGCGTCGAATAGGCGGTGGCCGCATTAATGTGACTGGACCGTGCAAGTGCACGCTGTCCACAGTACGATGTTGCAAGTAGAGAAACAACTGATTTCTGGTTTTATGCGGCTGCGCACTGTGACAGGGGAAAATTCTGACAAAAAACACCGTCCATTTTTCTAAATGGCTCTGAGCACTATGGGACTCAACATCTGAGGTCATCAGTCCCCTAGACTTTGAAATACTTAAACCTAAGGACATCACACACATCCATGCTCGAGGCAGGATTCGAACCTGCGACCATAGCAGCAGCACGGTTCCAGACTGGAGCGCCTAGAACCGTTCGGCCACCGCCGCCGGCCCATTTTTCTAAGCTCAGTGGCATAAGAAACGGCGAGCTTTTTAAGAATTCATAGTGGCGCTGAAAGAATTAGTTTGCCATATCAGCTGAAAGCGACCTTGTGCATATGCAGATCGAACTGATCGATCTGCAATGTTAATTCCCATTTAAAAGACATGCCTCTACGTTAAAATCGTCCAAGTGTTCTACGTTGTTTTCCTCGGGAATAGTTTCCACTTCTCCATATGTGGTTGCAAACGTGATAGAATACTTCGGTCAACATATGTGCATGTAAAGATCTTTTCTATTATGAAACTACATAAGTCACGACTACGTGGCTAACTGAGAGAGGAAAAGCTGCGATATTGTCTGCATCTGTCGGTATGTCGACAGTTTCTACAAGATAGAAACTTTATTATGTTTTCAGCTAGCCAAAGGTAATCAAGCAATAGTCAAAAGTTGTTTTGTTGTGATCTATGTTGTCCAGAAATATGAAGCACGTAACCAAGCCGCATACAATGTTCCCTGAGTGGCTGCATTGCTATTTAAATGCAGCACTGTTGCCATTTCTCCTTCTTTCTCCTCCCGCCGCTCAGACAGTATGGTATCAAACTGTGGGAGCGTGCAGCAAGGCCACAGGGCTCTGCACAAGTGCAGAATTCTTGGCCATCCCTGATATAGGGGAAGGCAGTGCAACAGTTCTCCAGAGTATTGATCAAATAAGCCATGCTGCTGCACCCTTAACCCTTCGGTGAGCGCACCTGTGGCAGATAGCCGCAAGACTTTTGTTAGTACAAGACTTCTGTTAGTATCACAGATAGTGTTACAGTTGCGTCCACGTCTAGATACGTACTTGTTGTTCTCAACGGATGTCACCACTTACTACATTTGCACTATTCATGCTTTCAGCATTTAGGTCGCTATTCTTGTTTGAAACGTGAGTGTTGCATTTGCGGTGTGTTTGCCGCTACGCGCTTTGTGATGTAAGTATTTTCTATACTTGTGTTTTTCTTTCGCCTCAAGACACTCTTTCTTTTATATTGGTATATAATGAATATTCGAAAATTATACCTGCCATATTACGGGTGTTAACGGAATCGAATATTATTCCATGCAGTACACCTCATACGTGTGCTATTCCCAACATCGCGAACCACACTTGTTAATGGGTGACAGTGAAATGTGTAGTGAACGTCAGATTTTTCATAGGAAGAGATAAGATCATATTTAAAATTGACTTACATAAATTGTCTCAATACAGAATGTCACCAATGCAATGTAAACTATGCAGAATAGCCGAAATGTCTACATATCTTCCACTGTCTCCCATGTCTGAAATACAATGTAAACGCCGGCCGGTGTGGCCGTGCGGTTAAAGGCGCTTCAGTCTGGAACCGCGTGACCGCTACGGTCGCAGGTTCGAATCCTGCCTCGGGCATGGATGTGTGTGATGTCCTTAGGTTAGTTAGGTTTAATTAGTTCTAAGTTCTAGGCGACTGATGACCTCAGAAGTTAAGTCGCATAGTGCTCAGAGCCATTTGAACCATACAATGTAAACTGGTGTGTATTGCTGTATGTCACAGCAGTACCATGTTTTAATACCAGAACATTTTGAAGATGTGGGAAATCTGCTGAAGGGATTGTATACATCTTAGTTTCTCAAACTGTGCTCCGCGAAACAGTTCCAAGTGCTCCGTGAAAAGGTAAGGATGTTATTTATTAAAATAAATTTTTTTGATTTTTAAGAAATAAATTAGGGCGATTTTTTTCGCCTTTGAGACGTGTAGAAAAGTATCGAATAGAGCAGAGAATACTATTTAGCACCTTCCATGTGAAACTGAAACTGTACAGAGGCTAACTGGTGTTCCGTTTAACATTTTCGCCCGTCTGCTCCTGGGACCCAAAAATATCGGAAGGATACACAATGCATACAGACAATACGTTCTACAGCCTGACTGGTACAGGGAGCAGACTCAATACCTTGCATCTGCGTCTGTCTGGCAGCAGACACAGAGGCGAAACAGAAGTCGCTTCCAGCGTGTTTCAATGCATACAAACCTAATGTTCACTTGCTTATCAAGTCAGTAATTGCTTCTCATTTTTTCTTGTAGTCCAGTTACTCAGGAAGAGACCGATTAATTAAAAAAGGGTTATATTTGTTATGTAATTTATAAGATTTTACGCTTTGGTCTGTTTGTTTTGTCGGATAACGGTGAAACGTTTCAGTGGATCACTGGCTGAGAACAGGATCCTTAAAAAAACAGCAAAACTTCGGCTACATGACCTGGAATAGACATGCAAGCATTAACGTCCAAGAAGTATATATTATTCAGTTATTGGTTTTATTCAGTGTTCAAGGGGATGAAGTTCCCAATAGGGTTTAGTTTTCAAAACTAAAAAAAGGAAGATTTGCAGTATTTCAAAAAGAAAAAGATTTTTACTGACATACTGGAATTGGCCTGAGAAAAACTCACAGCGTGGACACGTCTGGCACAAAAAAAATAAAGATGTAACGACGAAAGGCCATAATCGTTACGCCTTTAACTTAAATTTTCATAGGTTTATTTTTGTAATTTAAACATTTTAAAAAAGTTTGTCTGTACGGTTCTTAAATACATATTTTTATAACTACGTAGCTTAATGTAATATTTTGATTTGTGTTTAACCTATTACTATTCTGTTATCTTCATATATGTCGTTACTCCATTACACTTACGTACATATTACTTTCTAATTTCAGTGGAGGAGAAGAGGGAGACGTTACTGCAACTGAACGGGATTGTTTTTCGGACGGATCAGCGACAGCGGGTGCAACACGGCTTCCTGAAATCCCCAATGAGGTTACATTTGCTCTACTTCCGCGGAGACCAGTTCCACAGTTACCAAAACTTTAAAAAGAAAGGATTCACAGAAACCACTGATAATAAACCTATGCAAGGATAAACTGAAGGATTTTTTAGAAGGAAGTATACTGAACTTAATCAAGTTCAGAGACGTAAATTATGCCATTCAAAAACAGTCAACGAAGAGGCATTGATGAAATTTTTTTTTTGTATGTGATTGGTTTGCTCAAGCCGGCTAAGCCCATACTATCGCTGAAAAGTTTATCGAACCTTGTGTAAAGGACATTGTTGAATGCATGTTGGGCGAAAAGGCCACTCAAGTGATACAAGCAGTTCCTTTATCAGATGATCCGGTTTCACGACGAATCGGGGACTTACCAGAGGATGTGAAAGCTACTTTATTTTACGTATAACATACACTGCATTTTCACTTCAAATGAATGGATCAACCAATGTAGCTGGCTTGGCCATATTAATGGTATTTGTGCGCTATTCATACATGGACTCTTTTCAAGAGGATCTACTTCTGTGCAGACCATTAAAGACTATCACAATCAGCAATGAAATTTTTAAAATATTGGCCAATTTTTTCACAGAGAATAGCATCCCTTGGGATGACTGTGTCGATGTGTGCACAAATGGAGCAAAAGCGATGACATAAGACGTCTGGTGCAATCGCAAAAGTAAAAGAAACAGCGAAGGGGTGCAGCAGTAGTCACTGCGTACTTCAGCGTCAAGTTCTTGTAATAACGAAAGTTCCACCTTCTATAAAAACACTTCTGGGTGAAACAGTAACAATCATAAATTTTATAAAATCACGGCCTAAAAATAGGAGGCTGTTCAAAACCTTGTGTGATGACATGGGTGGTCTGTCTACTTCTTTACTTTTCACACAGAAGTAAGGTGGCTCTCCCATGGTGAAAGTTTAATGCGCCTCTTTCAATTGGGGAAGGAGTGTCAACATATTTTTGATTGGATAATGTATGCAGAACTAGGAGTGAAGAAGCAACTAGAAGGTAAGCAAATCCGTGAATGCGCTCTGCTCGATACATTTTATTTAATTGCTTTTGTTAATTGTAGTCTGAAAAGCTCGTAAGACTGTTGCAGGATAGGCTGTGTTGAGAAATAATTGTTAAGAAAAGAATTCGATACGATGCCGCAATTCCGAGTTAATTACCATTTAAGTTAGCCAATCAGGCCACTGCGTGCGCAAATTCAAGTAGCCCCTTAGAGACAATGTCGCCAAATATGTTCTTAGTTTGGTTTCCTATAACCGAGCAAAGCAATACAAAAATTGGACATGGGATGGTAGTAAGGATCGAACTCGAACCAAAGGCTGAGCTGTCTCATACGCTATCATCAACGCCAGTATTTCTCAACCTTTTTAAACACGCGACCCCTTTCCAAGTAAAAAACATTATGGCGACCCCCTCTCCTCCCCCTCCCCGACCGAACTGTAAGAAAACTATGTCAGTGTTTGAAAGGCAACAAAAGGTAAAATGCACTGTTTATGTTAATCGCAGCGCCTGTGATTATAGATATTCCTTGCTGAGGTGGAGGTGTGGGGGCGAGAAGGGGTCGTGTGTTTTTGCTCGCTTCCGTCTGCTGTAGGATTATGCCAGCGGGTACGGACGTGATTATTATGTCTTTGCGCTCTGCTCCGAGCGCGAGCATAAAACGGAGAAGTTAGTCAAAACATCTGCGCAGCCCTCCATGTCTGATAAAATGGCGGTGGCGGAAGCGAATCAAAATCGAAAAAATACACTTTATACTGCTTATTTCAGGTATGGTTGTGCTGTCATGAACTATGAACCTCCGTGTGTAATTTGCGGCTAAGTATTGTCACGTGAGAGTATGAAATCATTGAAGCTTATGCGTCATCTCTCAACTAAATATTAGTCCAGTCAAATAGTAGATATACCTTGCAAAAGGTGGGGTAGAAGAGTTTATTTTTTCAACTCGTTCATATGGTTGGAAAGATTAGAAAACCGAGTTTTGCCAACAAAATTTCGCTTGGGAAAACTTTCCGCAGTCAAAAAACGTCGAAAATATCGGACTTTTTTCAGTTTTTTCAAAATATCTCAATTTCATTTGCTCCTATCGCTTTAACGTCTATTTTCTTTTTTAAAGAGCACAAAATTCTCTACAAATTTGATTCGTGCCATTTTTTTCTACTCCCAATATCTAAGGCGCTACAGCGCCTCAAAAAATTACAATTTTTCAAATTTTGAGCATAGTGGCAAGATACCTAATTTTTGAACACTATTTTTTCAGTTCCTGTTTGTGTAGTATAAATACATTATACATCATGTTATAAGTTGGAATTTACCACCTCACTTTCAGGTATTCAATTCCTCTGTATGCAACATGAGGATTGCTGGGCACCCAATTACTGTGATTCTTACATCTCTACCTGAAGTTCACTATGGGCCACCTCAGCCCTGGTATTTGTAAAACTATAAATATAAAAATACATCATTAAGAGACATAAACACACACACACACACATACACACACGCACACAAAATAAATTGTCTCAGGAAACTGAACTATTATTAGCTGCAATACGCAACCTAATTAGGTAGGTAATTATTCTTGTGTATAAAAGCCACACAGTTGACATTAAAAATAAGTAGCTTTATTACAATTAAAATACATTGTCAGTTACTAAAAAATGTTGACAGTTCTGGGTGTGTAATACTTGTAATATTGCACTTAAGCGCACTTGAGACAGATATGAGCATCACTTCCAACGTTTTGATGGGCCAGGTTCCTCAGTGTCACCAGAAATACCTTGAGTTACGGATTCAGTGTCTGTACATACAGTTGGTCCCAGATTGACCTCTTCTTTAAACAGCGAGTCAGCCTCAGCAAGTTCCTTGGTTTCGTCAGCGGTTTCCTCAACATCCTCCATAACATCTTCTTCACTGTCTTCATATAAAAATTTTGGCACGTTTTCACAGTTGACCCCAATACATTTCTTGCAAATTGAAAAACATTTCAAACCCACTTTTCTGAGGGAGCACGCTCCGCCACAATTCAGCTTGCATGAGCATGAAACAATGTGTAGAAGTGCTTCAGGTGCTGGATCTTGGCTCATTATAACGAGTATTGGACCGTGGTCACTGTGATTCCAGCCCCATTTCTCAGGAGGTTCCCAGTTTCCCATCCAACTTTGGACTTGTTGCTAAGTCCGCAACGAATGATGTTGTGCAGCATCTTGTGTAGGTGGCAACCGTGCAAGATTCAGTTTGCTTTTTGTGGCAGACTTGGCGAATAGCTGGTACGCAAATGGTCTAGTGTGTGGGAACTGCTGACACCTCCACTATACAATGCGATAGTAACCTGTTCTCCTGCAGTTATTATTTCTTCACGGGTAGCACGTGGTTTATTGAACGTGCAAAGCGCAGAGGTTAGGGGTTCATTTTTCGCAACAATATTGCAGCACTTAATTTTTCCTTGACCAAAAAAAGCAGATGTTGTATCACATCCGCTAAAGGCGTGAGTGAACAGAATATATTCACTGTCAAACTTGTAAGATGCAGTGGGAAACCACTTGTCTTCTGCATTTCCTCTTCCTGGCTTTAAGAAAAATAAAGTTTTCAATGCCTTGCCCCAAACCGGTCATGAGCACAAGCAGGTCAACATCGTCTCCTACAATGACAACACTTCCAAAGTCTTTGGTTCTTGAAATGGCAGATGTTAAAATTATAACGTCAGCATCTTCTTGTGCCTGGTGCACTTCAATACTACACTCCAGAAATTTCATTTTAAGAAGTGTGATCAAACGCATCTTGTTTCGTTCGTTGTACAAGAACTTGTCCTGAGGGACTTGGTTCACCATCTCTGATTCAACCACAACGTCAACCGAAGAATGTTGTTTGGACCTACGAATCCTCTCAGCACTCTTTGTGCTACATTTGTCTCCTTCCCATGGATACCCATCAAGTACAATAGCAAATCGAGACCCAAAATGACGTTGCAGGTAAGAAACATAGCTTTGGGATATTGACCTGAAGCAAACATTTCGAGTCCAAGTCACTTTGTGGATAAGGTACCCTCCATCAATGACAAAAAGTTTACTCGGTCCACCTGACTTCACATCTTCCACTGGAACGAAGGCATTGTAGAATGAAGATTTTGTTCCTTTTCGCATGCCTTTTTCTGAGAATAGGGACATTCGGTAAGGAGCGAATTTATATTTCAGAAAGGCTTTTAACTCTTGTTCACTTTGTTTCATTAAACAAATCCTTTGGAAAAGAGTTAAAGGATCAACAGGAGTAATTTTAGTGTTCCCAGCTTTTACAGAATTGAACGCAGAAAGGAGAGTCACTACTTTATCTTTTCTACGGAATTTTACATCGTGGAAATTGTCATCAACTATTGTCACCAACTATTCTTTGCTCGAAATTTGAAAAATTGGTATTTTTTGACGCGCTGTAGCGCCTTAGATACTGGGAGTAGAAAAAATAGTAAAAAATCAAAATTGTAGAGAATTTTGTGCTCTTTAAAAAAGAAAATAGACGTCAAAGCGATAGGAGCAAATTAAACTGAGATATTTTGAAAAAACTGAAAAAAAAGTCCGAAATTTTCGAAGCTTTTTGACTGCAGAAAGTTTTCCCAGGAGAAATTTTGTTGGCAAAACTTGGTTTTCTAACCTTTCCAACAATATGAACGAGTTAAAAAAATAAAATCTTCTACCCCCCCTTTTGCAAGGTACAGGCTTTTTTTCTGACAGTTTCACTGGACTATATTCCAAGGAAGCTGATAAGCGGTTGGATTTCTTCGAAAGGAAACTGAAAACCCTTAACCAGCACCAAACTACTATGATTCAATTAATAAAGCAGTAATGTAATTTTTTGGTTAAATAATATTTTGTTACTACTTATTTGTTTATAAATTTAATAAATATTTTTAACTAATTTTAAGTATTAAGTGCCAACGAGAAAGCGTTTTTAAATAGCTATAGAATCGCACACCGAGTCGCTAAAGCAGGGAAGCTGCATACAGATACCGAAAATCTTACGGTATTTCGCCAGAAATTATGTTAGGAAATTTTTTTTTCACACAAGTGACTTGTCATTTGGCGCCCTCTCCTCGTCGCTTTTCCCTCGTACGCCTTCACTCGTGTCAGCTTTTGCTACTAATAGTGACGCACTGTAAGTGCTCCTCGCAACTTGGCGCCCCAAGCAGCACCTTGTGTCGTTTGTGCTTTAAACCGGCCCTGAGCAGAAAGCAAACAAGTTGAAAAGCATTCCACCTTCTGATGATACCACTGAATGCAGAAAAGCGATATGGCTGGTGACACTGGAGAACAATTAGTCGAAAAATTATAGAAGAACCCGCAGCTTGTTTTGCAGTTTGATGAATCTACTGATTTTTCAGATTGTTGGGAATTTATGGTATTTGCGCGCTTTCGAGCAGATGAAAGGAAGACATTTGATTTTGCGGAGCACTTCCTGCAAACACTGCTGGCCAGTTTTTGTACAAGATGGTTTTAGAAAGGCTGGCAGTAATGAAAATCAGTAATGCCAAATGTTTCGAGGACACACTGCTTTTTTCATTGACAAGCTCTGGCATACTCGGTTTTACCTTCTGACTTAAATGATATGCTTAAAGAGATGATAAAGGTTGTGAACTCGATTAAGGGTAAAGCGTTACAAACTCGACTATTTACAGTCATCTGTGAAGACATTGGTGCGATCCATCAAAATGGCTTATCATACAGAGGTTAGGTAGCTTTCCAAAGGAAATGTATTGACACGAGTTGTGGAACCAAAAGCTGAACTGTTAATGTTCTTGCAATATTCTGACTCTGGATATGTGAATTATTTTGTGACCCTATTTGGCTATTAAAATTAGCATTTCTCGCTGATATTTATAACCACCTAAAAATTTTAAACAAGTGTCTCCAGCGGAGAGAAGAAAACATTGTAACAGTCAAGGATAAAATCAAAGCATTCATCGCAAAACTTCGTTTGTCATCAACACCTTACAAAAGATGTTTGAGGCTTTCCCTTGAGATCAGAAGAATGTCGAAGAAACTGCAATGGTCGGTGGTCGTTAAGTTCTCACATTCCTTGTATGATACAGAACTTCCATAATTTGGAAGAGAAACTATTAAGTTCCTTTTCAGACCTGAACTCCAAAGCTGACAACGGGCATAAATGGATATTTTCTCACTACAACTGGCTGATCTGAGCACGTGGATGAAAGAAATACTTACAGATTTTTCTGTTGACTGCGTGATTAAAGTGGAATTTAATTCCGGAAAGAGCGACGTCTTATGATTAAAGAGAGGAAAGGAGAATATCCACAGTTGACAAGGGAAGCTTTGAAATTATTGGTGCCATTCGCCCCTTCCTAACTATGTGAATTAGTGTTCTCTTCAATGGTGAACATGAAAACTAAGAAGAGAAATAGGTTTCAATTAGAAAATAATTTGGTTATTTGTTTATCAGAAATAAAACTACTATTTCACAAATTATTAATAAATAGAGAGGCACGGCCTTCTCATTGATACTGTTGTGTTTTTATTGTTGTGTAAGATATACAACCCTTACTTTCTTTTATCTGGCTATGTGGCAAATTCTGATAAGTGTCAAGTATGATTTTGAATAATACCAATGAGAGACACTAGTCATTAATCATCAAACTGCAGTTGTGCCGATAAAGCGCTGTGCATCTGCGTATAATCGTTGAATCGTAACATTACTGTTATTGACTTTAGAGACGGTAGTATATGCTATGGGGAAAGAAATGACAAGAGAACAGAAAACGTGGTAGAAATAATAGCATAATGTTTCCATCAGTATTTTATTATGAACGAAGTCCAGTCGAACCTCGCCTAACGAGCACTTTGTATAAAGAGTGTGATTCACATTTTTTTTTTTCGGTAACAATTTCAAAAACCATCTTCTGACGTACATAGACCTCTTTAGCTGGTATATATGGGCAATAAGTCACTCGCTGTTCTATGACTTTCCGGCTTGTGCAGCAGAAGCTCAGACAAATGGCAATGCCGCAGTATTCAGCTGTACCGTTAGCCACACTTCTCTCATTCCAATTTTTGTCTCTGGTACCTCCGCTCCGGTCTCCTCCACCATGCTGCAAACTGTCTGTGACGTTAACCAACGCGAATTCAGTACAGCTGCACATTAACCAATATGTAGGGAGATGTTTCATTCAACCAGCCGTCTTCTGTGTGTAGCACTCAGTTTGAAGAAAAAAATGTCTCTCAGCACTATGGGACTCAACATCTGAGGTCATTAGTCCCCTAGAACTTAGAACTAGTTAAACCTAACTAACCTAAGGACACCACACACATCCATGCCCGAGGCAGGATTCGAACCTGCAACCGTAGCGGTCTCGCGGTTCCAGACTGCAGCGTCTAGAACCGCACCGCCACTTCGGCCGGCAGTTTGAAGAGAAGGCAAAAATATGTCTTTAGATAATTTTCTTGTAAAAAAAAGATGTATAGCATTACACACTATATCACTATTTTATAAACTCTTTTAGTATCTTTTTCGGAATGGAGCGGATTATCCCACTTTTACGTGAATGCCTACTGGAAATATGTTTCCTGTAATGAGTGTTTCGCACTGCAGGTATGTCTCAGAAACGAATTAAGCCCCTAAGCGAGGCTCACGGTATAGTCAATTTGTTAAAGAGTAGATCTTTTTTCGTATTTCTCAAAGTTACTCGTTGGATCATGCTCAATTAGCTGTCGATTGGTTTCTGAAAACACTTGTCAGGTATTGCGTTTATTCGTCGTATTTATTGTAAAACAATCTACGTTCTAGTGAATTCGGAATTAATGTTAAACAAGGAATTACGTACGTTTAGTAAAAAAAAGTTTCACTTCTCTTAGACACATGTTTTTTATCACAGAACCGGTAGTATTCAGACATGCGCAGGACTGGTTGTTTCATTCACTCTAATCCAGTTGCAAAAGAAGACATATCTTTTTAATTAATTGTGAGAACATTTGCTATATGTTATTACAGATTACTATATCAGTTTTTTAGAAGATTTTTCCAACACTCCTATAGAGCACTAGTAAGATAACAATGATTTACTTCACAGCAGTCACAATTAACAACACGAAAGAAATGAGAAACGAACCAGGCAACAAGGGACGACGATTTTATGGAAATCCCAATCAAGCCACGGAGCTACGAAAATAGAAACAACGTCACCACTGAGTGTGTCAGTTACAATCCGAGGTGAGCTCAGACGTCGTAGATCCGTTCAGCAGAAATTGCTGTAAATCGTGCTTTCTCTCAAACTGCTGTCAATCGTTTAGTTCGGAGCATGGTTACTGCAGTTCAATCTAGTAACTGTGGTACGAAGCCTTGCACGTGAGCTGTGTGCTTGTTGTTGCAGCTATTTTGTATCACATTTCAACGTGAGCATCGTTTAAATGCACTTTCAAGAATTGTTCTAGTTCCATGTGATATTTTTACCACAGTAGGCGATCACAGTTGTCGGTACCGCACGAAACGCTGGACCCGCATCATCGTTCCCACCCAGAAATTAACGTGGTCCTCTCCTCTCCTCGCAAACCTCTTCGAGGTGAACTCGTTAATGTAGTGTGTATAGGACTTAGTGACCCTGCCCGTTCTAGTTCATTTCCGTAGATGTCGGGGGAAGTCCGACGGACATCGTGTCACTTCCCTTCGCTGCAAGCCTTTGCGTATTTGAAGTGTTCATGTTTAAATTAAATTCATATTCATTACTACAAATAAGTACCACATCCGAATGTGAATGACTTTCAAATGTGCTTCCACGAAACATAGTGATTTCCTTGTGACATGTCTACCGTAGTATATCATTGTCACGAAATATACAATGAGGAGACAAAAGTCATTGGATAGTGATATGTACATATACAGAAGGCGGTAGTATCGCATACACAAGATACAAAACGGGCAGCGCATTGGCAGAACTGTCATTTCCACTCACGTGATTTATGTGAGAAAGTGTCCGACGTGATAATGGCCGTACAACGGGAGTTAAGGGACTCCGAACGCGGAATAGTAGTTTAGAGCTAGACGCATGGGACATTCCAGTACGGAAATCGTTAGTGAATTCTATATTCCAAAACCTAGAGTCGAGAGTGTCCCAAAAATACCAAATTTTGAGGCATTACCTCTCACCACGGACAGCGCAGTGGCCGACGGCCTACACTTAATGACCGAGAGCAGCGGCGTTTGCACAGAGTTGTCAGTTCCAAGAGACAAGCAACACTGCGTCAAATAACCGCAGAAATCAATGTGGGACGTACGACGAACGTATCCGTTAGGACAATGCGACGAAATTCTGCGTTAATGGGCTGTGGCAGCAGATCACTGACGCTAGTGACTTTGCTAACAGCACGACATTGCTTTAGAGCCTCTCCTAGGCTCGTAACCACATTGGTTGGACCCTAGATGAATGGAAAACCGTGGCCTGGTCAGATAAGTCCCGATTTCAGTTGATAAGAGCTGATGGTATGGTTCGAGTATGGCGCAAACCCCACGAAGCTATGGACTCAAGTTGTCAACAAGGCTCCATAATGGTGTGGGCTGTGTTTACGTGGAATGGACAGGATCCTCTGATCCAACTGAACCGATCATTGACTGGAAGTTGTTATGTTCTGATAGTTGGAGACCATTTGCAGCCATTCATGGACTTCATGTTCTCAAACAACGATGTCATGTCACTGGGCCACAATTGTTCGCAGTTGGTTTGAAGAACATTCTCGACAGTTCGAGCGAATTATTTGGTTAGCCTAATCACCCAACATGAATCCCATCGAACATTTATGTGTCATTATCGAGAGGTCAGTTCGTACACAAAATCCAGCACTGGCAACACTTCCGCAATTATGGACGGCTCAATATTTCTGCAGGGGACTTCCAAAGACTTGTTGAGTTCATGCCACGTAGATTTACTGTACTACGCAGGGCAAAAAGTGGTCGGACACGATGTTACGAGGTATGCCATGACTTCTGTCACCTCACTGTAGGTTATTGACCATGCTGCAAATTGTGGTTGCAGCATTTAAAGTGATTAAACTGGAGCCATACCTGCGACCGCGACCTCCCGAGCCAAGACTCTGCGATCTCGCTGGATATTGCGACGTACAGGTTGAAAACCACTGATCTACCCTACAAGAACAACTGACACTTCTTGTTTGTGGTGGGCTGCTTGAATTTTCGAGAGGAACGGCCTGATTGGCTTACTTCAACGCTAATTAACTCGGAAACAGCGCGACGTATCTCATTCTTAACAAATATTTCTCAGCACAACCTACTCTGCAACACCGTTACCAACCTTTCAGACTGTTTCTAACCACCCTGTATTTCGTTCTCGGAGTATTAGCGGGCGTTTTAAAACTGCTGGTCCCTGCGGCAGCCTACAGCCTGCGCGGTAACTGGAAGACAGTGGGTCATACATAGTTCAGGGCATTCGAAGCGGGTATTACTGTTTATGCACCTGCCTGTCTCACTTGTTTTCGTAGGTGCAGCCGCACAGCCAAGAACCAGTGGCTGCGCTGCGATCGTCAGACTCGCAGCAGAGCCCGGAAATAGTACATCGCGACGGCTTTGGAAACTTTTCGGTGCGCGAGGGCTCGCTCCACAGAGTGTGTTTGTTTACATACAGATGTTGCAATTAGTTCTATAATATACCAGGCGTTGTGGCAGCTGTTTAACCATTAAATATTACTAGTGCTGATAAAGCTATCTGGTGGGAGCAGAAGTTCCGTTAAAGGCTATATGTCCGGCGTCGGCAATGCACGGAAGTTATTTCTTTTGCTTACTTTAAAAAAAAATGAATACGTCAACCATTACAATTCTATCCCTAGTGGTAGCAAATTGTTTATATTGTTATTTAGCGGTGTTTTTTAATGTAAACATTGGGATTTCCCGCCATTATTTACAAGTCCACGAAACTTCGTTGCGTTAGACTCATCTTAGGCGACATGACGTCCTTGCACTGTTTAACATTTTAAGATTCGGTTATCTCGAAGAGTTGTGGGGAGGGGGTCAAATCCTACTAATAGAATCACCCTACTGAAATGGATGAGGTAAAGTGGCCATTTTGGAGAATAAATTATGGTAATTAAGATCACAGTTATGGGTCATAAATTATATTTGGTTAATAGCATTTGGCAGAAATTCTGTTTGTATAAGGGCACAGCCAAGGGAGCGGTTTGTTTACTGGCGGGACTAACGAGTCCCGGCAGATTCTGTGGGGAACTACGTAACTCAGCAGCCCGTTAGACCTACAGGGACAGAAAGGTCCCTTTCCACACAGTTCGTGCTTCCTATTCTGCATGTCAGCACAGCATGCGCGCCATTCCGAAGCCTGAACATCAGCCTGGAATGTGAACAGCTGCATTTCAAATGGCTGCTTGGTGTTTGAAACAACACTGCATTGTTACGTAAATAAAAGTACGGTTTACATGTGGTCCGAGGTCAGCTGCAAGATGTAAATAAAAGTTTTTGGGCTACAGTGATTTCAGTGCTGATTAAAACAGTTGAGTACAAGGTAAATTTTGAAAACAGGCACATGTATTTGTAAAATTACTACTTGTAAAAATCATTTAAAAAGCACCTAAGAGCATCAGAGCATTAAAAAAAACTCATTCCTCCAGAAAAAATTCAGGTCTGAAAAGGTTTGTTAGGTTAGAGGCATTGGTGGCCTTGTTTTGCAACAAATATTTTTTGTATCCTCAGCAATCTGATACAACCGTTTGGTAAACCATTCTATAGTCAGAACCTCAATACAGTTGAAACTCCGAACATTTCTCACTGTAACTGTATGGAAGCAAATTCCACATGGTGAGTAAAGAAAAAACAGCTCACGAACGACAATTTCACTTTCCGTTACTGGTGTACCTTTGAGGGACAGAATGAGAAGTGAGTATACACGGAAACAATTGCAATAAATATCACACATAGTCCAAACGCACTACAGTTGATTACACTACCATGTTCTTAGAACAAAGAAGAAGTAGTCACTGTCAAGCGAGAACTACTCCAACACCGATACTGAATTATAATCACGATAATTATGTATAATCAACACAGCTAACACTCCGAAAAAAGTAGACGTCAATAATACACTTTTGGTGTTAGGTCTAGACAAGACTGCTGCAAATGGAGATGTAAATTATACTGAGAGAATGGCAACTCACCGGTTTCCACAGGTCTTCCTCGCTACTAAGCTCACAAAGCGGTGGTTCGTCAGAAGGCAGTTTCAATTTCCACCAGCTGAAACAAATTAAAAGTCATTAATCTTAAGCATTTTTTATTCTTTCTCTCCCTCGTCCCCGGCTGATTGGTTCTGAGGGGACGTAATACGTGCAGTACTATGGCATCTAAAAGCTGGTTTACGCATTGGATTGATGGCGTTTAAGGGACCGAACTACGAGATCATCAGTCCCTTCATCCTTTTAGCGTCAAGCCGCGAAGGATCCTCAGAGACAAAGGACACAGAAGAAATATCCTGATGGACCGGATTGTAACTGAAAATCAATAAAACCAGGAGACAGAAGTATGTAGAAGTGAGAAAGGGACAACAGGGTGAACGTGAGTGAGTTGCTCCCCGGGATATGTCGTGCTATGTGAGATGCACCCTCTGCATCCGACCGGTTTTCCTCACCCTCCATTACCGCAAGAAAACTAGCAGACAAGCTGATAAAATCTGAGGAAAGAGAATCTCGATGACGAGACAGTAAATCAACGACAGGTGTAAAAGAATAATGGGAAGGGCAGGGCCCAGGCCGGACCGCCGAGAAACGGCAGTCATGGGTCCCTTGTGTACGAGCAGGCAACGGAGCACACCTCCAATCCCTCAAGCGGCCAATGAGACTTATGTGCCCTACCTCATAGAGAGGAGATAGAAACCGCCTTCGAACTATTCCATTTCAAACTGACCTCGTATTTTTAAAATCATTAATATTTTTTACATGTGTCATTACTGTAAAAGAAAACACCCTTTATAAATTTATTTCTTAAATTTTTACTAGATTTAGATATAAAAGTCGGCAAAGTTTGCTTTATTTTCCGAACGCGACAGTTTGTCTGCCGGGTAACTCTTGAAGCTTACATCGGATTACAGCGAAGTAAGATTCAGTTTGATGCTGAATGTCTATTGTTGATAGAAGTATATAACAATAACATAACAGTAATTATACAGTTCTTAAAAACATTTTATTCATGTAACACGCCGTTTTCATATTTAAATATATTGCTGAAACGTGGAAAAAATAATTAAATAACAATTATTTACGCATGGGTTGCAGTGGACTGCCATCTCCCACTCAACATGGGGTGACGCCTCGGAGCTAGTGACGGTCACTAGCAGGCCTCAAGGACTGATTGGTTGCGTCTGCTTACAAATCGTAGTCTCTGCACCCACTGTTACAGGCAAATATGTCCTTGTCAACATTTCTGACTTCGAAAGTGGAATGCAAGCAAGCGTTGTTAAGGTCAGCGTAACAGAATGTTACAGTTGTCAAAGTCGACACTACCTACGGATGCTATTCGTAAGGTGTGACTATTTGAACTTGTCTTGGACGTTGGCGACTTGTTCGAGCTCCTCGTCTCTTGACAGTTCTCCCAACACCGTTGCACGGCCCCTATCCATGACGTATTGCAAAAAAGTGCGATTCTGCATTTATTCCAAAACCTCCTAGATGACTGCATAAATTTTTAAAGTTTTACAGATTTTTATATTGGGATGAAGCATCATCACAAAAGTAATTTTCTTGCCAAATTTTGTAATTTATTTTTGAGGAACTTTATTTCATCTCTTTGAAACAAGTGAACTGCGACTGTATCGTACTTCAAAGAACTGAAAATTGTAACTAACGACGTACAACTAACAGAACCACCATCACTGTTGTGGATAACAACAGTGCGTAGCGTGGCCTAATAGCTGCTGCAGTGGAACCCGGGAACTTCATCTTGTGTGGCAACTGAGTAACTTTCCGAGAAATCTATTAAAACGGTAATTTCTGTTGCTTTTAGGCTGTTTTTCGTTTCCTGGTAGTATAAATTTTGCTGTGACGCTACAAACTATCGTTTTTTCCAGTAGAGTAGACTTTCCATCAGTCCAGCAGCCAACGGTCCGGAATGCCCGATGGTCCGGCACCATCCCAGGTTCGGAACCACTCGGAAGTGACCAATACGCGTCTGCTACTGTCGTTGTTCGGAATCAGTCAGAAGCTTTCGGACTTTACTCGGCTGATCTCAGCTGTCACCACACAGTTTCAGTTCATTGTTTTTATTGCGAGCGGTTTTCGCCATTTTTACTTGCAAAATCGGATCCATATTACAGAAGTGAACTTAAATATCAAAGTGACATGGAGAAGTTTTATTGACATCTAAGCAGTGACAGTGTCCTCGAAACTGAAACCTTCTTCAAGTTCTAAATCAGGAGAGAAACGTAAGCACGTAACTCCGACCATCAACCAGAAACAAAATCATCGAACGCCTGCAGAAAGATGAGAACAGAAATATTTTGATGAATGAATTTAATACTGGCCTGTCAACCATCTCCGACATAAAAAATCAAGCAAACAAAGAGATGAACTAATGAAATCTGTTTCTCAACCAGTAACAACTGAAAAAATTAGCTTCCAGATGACAATTAAAAAACTACAACTGGATCAGTTAGAGAGCGTATTGTACAAATGGTTCAATGCAGTATGCTCCGAACGAAAGCTGGTTACGAGGCCAATGGTTAATGAAAAGGAAAAGAAAATTGGGGAAAATTTAGGAGTAGCAGAAAATGAATGCAGTTTTTCTAGTGGTTGGCTCAGAAACTTTTTAAGTTTCGACATGGAATTCTAAGACTTGATCCTAACTGGCGAAACACTTTCAGCAAACCAAGACTCAGCGGAAAAATACAAAGACTAGTTTGACGAAATCATTGCAGATAATACTCTAACAGTTGACCAGATTTACTATGTCGATGAAACAGGCCTACTGTGGCTTTGGAGCTGCTTACCAACATCTACTCTAGCTGTGTGAAGTAAAAATGCGGCTAAACAGTTTAGAAGAAACAAAGACAGACAGACTGACAGTTTTGTTATGTTCTAATGTGTGTGGAAGCCACCGAATAGCTCCTTTTGTAATTGGTAAATCTGGAAAACCTCGGGCATTTAAAAATGTTACGAACTTGCCTGTTTGTTATGACGCTAAATCAAATGCGTGGATGACTGCCACCCTTTTCAAAAATTGGTTTTTTCATCTTTTTGTGGCACAAGTCAAAGGAAGCATCAAAAACCTTGGTCTGTCAGAAGACAGCAAAGCCATACTTCTTTTGGACAACTGTAAAGTACAACAGCAATTAGCTGAGTTAGTTTCAGGAAACATATTTCCTACACTTCTCCCACATAGTGTAACGTCACTCTTTCAACCAGTGGCTTGCGGTAATCCAGAACTTCAAATGTTTTTATAGGAGGTGAGTGTGATATAATTGACTTTCAAAAAACAACTAATCTACGAGATGCTGTCTATTCTGTCGAACTGTCTTGGCTCAGGTACAAAAGTTACTTTATAACGATGCCGTAGAAAACTTCGGCCAACTGCAGATCCTATATTTGATTCAACACCACTGACTGTTGAGTAGGACGAACACCTCGAATCAGTATCTCAAGTTTTGGATGTTGTAAGAAGTATAGCCAATAACAATCCTTTGGGAAACGTGTCCGAAGAGGAACTCGCGAAGTGGATTCAAATGGATAACAATGAACTTATCGAGCAGGAGCTAACCGATGAGGACATTATCCAAAGTGTAGCAGACCCTCAACCTATACACGATCTTTAAGAGACTGAATCAGATGAAGAAACGGAAGAAAAGGAGAGAGTCAACTGGACAGAAGCCGCATAGTCTTTTGCTGATTCTAATGCTAATTATAATGTCTCCAAACGTATTGCTTTACATATCATTAGAAAAAACTTTTATGCCAAACGACAACGACCTCGAAAACAAAAATATATTCGAGATTTTTTAAAGTCAAACTAAAATATTGTATAGTACATGTATGTAAACTAAATGTTTTGAAAAAAAAAATTGGTACTGGCCGAAATTAGAGCTAAAGTTATTAACCTAATAATTCTGCTAATCAACATTTTACTTCAAAACACCGTGTTAAGCTGTTTTCGCTGTACAACATGACCCATACCAGTAGTAAGAGGTACTGCCCCATAGTCCGGTATTTTCGGCAATCCAGCAGCAGACCCGTCCAGAACGTGCCGAACAATGGACTTCTACTGTACTATCAGCTTCTCAAACAAAATGTCAATAAATTCATCTGTAGTTTTCTCCTAAGTCACCGTTGTTCTTACAGTCGTAATCCACTGTTTGTCTACCAGTGTTCAAATGGCTCTGAGCACTATGGGACTCAACTTCTGAGGTCATTAGTCCCCTAGAACTTAGAACTAGTTAAACCTAACTAACCTAAGGACATCACACACATCCATGCCTGAGGCAGGATTCGAACCTGCGACCGTAGCGGTCTCGTGTTTCCAGACTGCAGCGCCTAGAACCGCACGGCCACTTCGGCCGGCTGTCTACCAGTGTACCCAAATTGAAAAACAACACACACGCACACGCACACACACACACACACACACACACACGCACACACACACACACACACACACACACACACACACACACACACACACCGTGGGTGCCACCAGATCCCCTATCTTCGTGGTAGGATATTTGTCACTGATATGACGATAGAGTTCCTTTAGATCACACAGTATTAGTTTCTTGTGCACCTTTTTTCCGTGCTTGCTGTCACATAATCTTCTTTTTACATGTATCTGTCCGCTAACTTCTTCCTACAGGTAAAACACAGTCACTAAATTTATAGTTTCCTCCCAAAGGGAATGACCAGTCCTTCTTCCCGGTCTACACATTAATAATTCCTTTGATGCCACGTTTTGCCGCTGAAATCATGTTTTGCAGCATTTTCAGTTTTTGCAGTAAATCAGTGAACCGGCAGTAGAGTGAGGTTCTGAATTTGAAGAGTTTCTTTCCTAAGCAGAAATAAAGGCTTTAAAAAGATTTTCTAAAATGTCTCTTAGATTCATGTGTTTATGATCCATGTGTTTCTGACTGCTGAAAAACTTTAGCCTTTCATGGAGTTGCTATTTTTCGGCTTTGACTTTCCCATTTTTTTAAAGCTTTTTCGTTTTAATTGGAAACTCGACGAGCAAGACAAGAGTCTCATTTGATCCTGCTTCTGCAGTTTTCTGTATCACTTCAGTTGAACACCCGAATGATCCTTTTTCACTACTGCTGTCACTATACTCATCACTTACATTCACACAAGAGCTTCGTTGCACATTTACTTGTTTATCTTGTGTCGTGCAAGTATCAGCACTAACTCTTTGAGTTCCTATTAATTTAAGTCTACAGGTAGAACAAATTTTAACAATATCTTTGTATCGGGACGGGATATCATACTTTTCCATCATTTGCGGCGTTATCTTGCGAACAGATTTAACATCTACTCTTTTGTGGTGGGGTAATTCCCTGGAATTGAACTAGTGGTGAGCAACGTGACGTTTTGCTTCCATTTTATGCAAATTGTGAAGTACGTATTGAATTATATGAAGCAGTATTGGGAGGGGAGGTCGTTTATTATAGCACTTAAACTTTTCATCTAGCAACTTATTTTATAGTAACATGGAGCTTTTCTTACCTTAAAGCAGTAAATTGCCATGAGAAATTAATGAAAACTATTATACACTAAAAATAACTTTACAACTTTATACAATACACATCCGTATCACAGACACACCTGGCAAAGAAGTAACATGCTTAGGTCCGCGGAACAAATGAGGGTTGTTCGTTTATTGACGGTCGTAGCGTCCACTTGTTGGTATCCTCTCACAGTGCTATATAAGCAGCAGTCGATCGACATCGGCCTCGTCATTATTCCTGAGCCTTGTGTCCTATGGCGTAGCGCAGCCAGCGGGATTTAGGTTCCTATTTACTTTTTATTTTTTTTCAAAAGCTCCTCGTTGAAGTTTTTGCTAATAGTGCTTTTAAATCAAATGCTGCACAATATCTCATACTTTTTATTTCATTTAAGACTTCATTTTTCAACAAAAATATGAAAAATGACGAAAATTACATAAAATGTATGTTCTAAAAATACCGCATAAATAACACCTCAAAATATACAATATTATCTTCATTTTGACTTTTATGTGACAAGTTTACTTTGAATAGTTTCTGAGCTACGTGTCTCCAGATAGCGCAAATTTATTAAATTGCTATATTTTTCACCATTAAAAAACTGGAAGCACTTGTTTATCACAGCTGAGAGTTTGCAAAAGATATTGACTTAACGTCTACTTCAGACGACAGAAAATTGAAACGCATGCAAAGTCTCCTGCTGTCCGACTCGCAATGGAACAACCTCTTCACGGGTAAAACGTAGAACCAAATCAGCCGCTTCTGCGTCGTCGTCATCCGCTAAACACCAGAGTCAGCGTGGCAGTAAGTTTAAGGTTTCGCTGTAAGGTCGTCAAATTAGGGCAGCCCCGTAGGATGTGGGCCATCATCAGACGGGAACCACACCGACAGTGGGGTGGATCCTCACGCCCTAGGATGTGGCAATGGGACAGCCAAGTGTGCCCAATACAAAGCCGACAGAGAACGGCGGAGTCCCTGGGAGAAGCACGAAGTGAAGATTGTCACATGGCCTCAGTCTCCTTTATTACTCGCAACTTGTTCGATGTGTTCGGAGAAATCGGAGCACACCAGTCCGTGCTCCAAGCCTCCGAAAGTTACAGTGTAAGGTAGACGTACCTAGATGAATTTTTGGGTAATTTAGTGTTGATAACGGTGCATGTGTGATGCCCGGCATCGACGTCACTTTGCGTTTAATAGATTTTTAGTGTGTCTCTGTAATTGCCGAACGGAGAGTGTGCTGGGTGGTTTTGATACATGGCCTCCTATGTGATGTGAATGGATATGACGTGTGTAATACATACTCCAAGAAAAAAAAAGTCGACGACGCACCACTAAGGGAGTTACGCAAATTGGTCAAAAATTGATATTCGTACATGTATCGATCGAGAACGCAAAATTGTAAACTTTGGTACCCGATGGATGACTTGCTGTTACAATGAAGCGCAGTTTCACTCTGCAGCTGGCAAGGATAGTAAATACGTGGCATTTCCATAACAGGGCATAAAGTTTTTGTGAATTTAATTTCGTGTACTCCGACAGTAACTATGCCTACAGACAGCCGCGTGAACAATATAAACAGATATCAGCATTTGACAGAGGACGTGTAGTTGGGCTCAAAGAAGCCAGTTGGAGTAATCGGTGAACATTGGAATACGAGCGATGCCACTATTCAATGATGTTGGCAGGAATGGGTGAACCATGGCCGAACCCAGCATCAAGAAGGAAGCATACGATCTTGAGTGACGACAGAACGTGGAGAGGAACTCGGAGTCCCGGATTTATCATTACGCGATCTATCCGACTTGCAACTGGTGCTTCCGTGCCTACAATGAACATTAATAGGCGGCTCACAGGAAGGAGGCTGAGCTCTCAGCGCCCCTTCCTCGGACTACCATCGACCTCTGTACAACACGAAGCCCGTTTGCAGTGGTGTCAGGCATAGTCGGCGTGGGATCTCATTGACCGGAGTGGAATTGTCTTTAGTGATGAGTCCCACTTCGAACTGAACCCCGATGAACACCGAAGACGTGTCTGGGGGGCCCCGGACAGCCGTAGTATAAAACCTGACTGTCGCACGCCATACGGTCCGACAATAACGACTGATGATCTAGAGTGTCATTTCATTTCATAGCAGGACCCCTTTGTTGTCATCCGTGCCACTCTTACAGCACACTGTACGTCGACAATATTCTACGCACCGTTTTGTTACTCTTGTATGTATGTTGTATGTTAACCGGGGGTCTAGAAACGACGGAGAGGCTTCGTCGCAGCCGCAGTGGTCCACAACCCCACGACGGCTACCACAGTCCACATCACCTCTTCGCCGCCCCACACCGAACCCAGGGTTATTGTGCGGTTCGGCCCCCTGTGGACCCCCCCCCCCCCCCCCAAGGGAACGTCTCACACCAGACGAGTGTAACTCCTATGTTTGCGTGGTAGAGTAATGGTGATGTACGCTTACGTGGAGAACTTGTTTGCGCAGCAATCGCCGACATAGTGTAGCTGAGGTGGAATACGGAGAACCAGTCCGCATTCGCCGTGGCAGATGGAAAACCGCCTAAAAACCATCCACAGACTGGCCGGCTCACCGGACCTCGACCCAAGTCCGCCGGGCGGATTTGTGTCGGGGACCAGGCGCTTTTTCCCGCCCGGAAAGCCGTGCGTTAGACCGCACGGCCAACTGGGCGGGCTTTGTTGGTTCAAATGGCTCTGAGCACTATGGGACTTAACATCTGTGGTCATCAGTCCCCTAGAACTTAGAACTACTTAAACCTAACTAACCTAAAGACATCACACACGTCCATGCCCGAGGCAGGATTCGAACCTGCGACCGTAGCAGTCGCGCGGTTCCGGACTGCGCGCCTAGAACCGCTAGACCACCGCGGCCGGCGCGGGCTTTGTTACCCTTAATAGTAAGCCATCGTGGGCTTACGTTTCAGCGACATAATGTCCGCCCGCACACGGCAAATATTTGTCAAAATATCATATCCTCCACATTACACAGCAAATGAATACACCGTCAGTACCTCACATTTTGTCATACTTGTGTGTGTTTTTTAATGAATTATTTACTATTTTGCCCGTAACTTTATTTAAATATTAATTACAATTGATAATACAAAATCATGGTAATATAAGAAGTGGTCAGTCGCACGTGTTAGCTGACACTACCTTTAAAGAAAGAGTGCCAAAAGACGCTTCTGACAAGCAGGCCTAAATAATTGTTTAAACAATATTTAACGACGGTCTGTTATCATTATCTTGAGCTCACTTGCGCAAGAATACTGGCTTATTTATTTATGGACAAACATTTACTGTGAATGTTCAGAGTGTGACCGAATGTTCATAACATTTCTTTATTTAAATATTGTAGTAATATATTAGTTTAGTCCAGGAAGTTTTCAGGATGAGTCAAATCATATCTGCAAAACTGAAGAGCGCTGTATTTTTGGTGAGGACAGCCTTCGACAAGTGGAAAAGCGGACCCTAGCGGAGCACAACGGGAGTCAAGTGAGGACTGGGACTTTTCGAATAAAGGGCTCAAGGGAGCGTTTCTAGACACTCTTACGGAAGTTCTAGAAGAAGGCCGCCCTACCTGTGATAACGAGTGGTATTCGATCGTGGAGGTGTTTGATTCTAGGAGGTGAACGGCTGCTACCATACTTTAACTTCTGAAGCGGCTTTATATTTCGTGAGATCTAAATGTGCTACAGACTAGACCTCTAATTTTTTACGCTTGTATTATAGTACTGAGAATAGACAGGGTATGAGCTTCTGCTCATCTCGCGTGTGATAATTTGTAAATCATCATGTTGAAATCTGAACTGTTTGAGTTGGTGAATATTTCACGTATTGTGATCATGAAATGATCTTAGTTTTCGCGTATCTTTGATGACTATTTAGTCTGGGGATTTTGCTAACGTTCTCGTAACGCTCCAACGTAACTTTATTGCATTCGATAAGTTTGTTTTCTGTCTGTGTTTTAACTGAGTATCGCAAGATCACTTCCCGCATATTTAAGTTGTCCTTTCTTGAATAAACATTATTAAACATAATTCTCCGTTGTCTACCTCAACCGCAGACGTTAGAATAGAACGTTTCTTATTATTCATTTGACTTTTATTTTGCATTTCTGTTTATTTTATTAACTCGCAATACTAGCCAACTGATCACTGCAGGATCACAGCTACAAGTTATTACTTGCAGCGAATTAGCTGCGAGGCATGAAAGCAGACATGGCTCGACCCTATGACTACCCCCAGCTATTCTTTTTAAACGGAGCTGTGCATAGCGCAAGTACCTAATGTACGAGTAACACAGAAAACGACGCCAACTGGTTTGTTCGTATGGGATGCTGTGAGCAACTACCCTAGCAGTAACCGTTAGGTTGTCTGATCTTTTGTCTTACACTACTCGTTACATATTTCTAACTTCTACGAACATCAAACAACTGTTTACATGTAGGTAGGCCCAATTAATGAAATTAACAAACGCATCAGGTCGCCTTTGGCTCGAAACACAGCTGTTTATTGATTTCAATATGGCCGACTTCACGCCTGCGCACTATATTTTGGCGCAGGGATTCCACCTAGGGGTGGACAAATTCTCCCTCCAGCCAGCCTGTCTGCCCCCATCTCCCGACGAATACAAGGGTAGAACCAAAAAAGATACGGCATGCCACCCGTCAATTATTTCTAGATTTCGCAGAGCCAAGTTGAGAGAGGGATTCTGTTGGAATTTCTTTTCACCTCATCATTCTTATGATAATACTCTGGATTACAAAATCAGTCGGAGTTATAACAGAATCTGCGATATAGTTTCCACAAGCAGGTAACCCATTTTTATTTAGAAACTCGCCAACAGTGACAAGTTTCTCTTTTTGCTAGCACGCTACATCTTGCTTCTTCTTACACAATCTAGCAAACACACTCAGTTGCAGTTACGATGGAATCCAATAACGAGGTTATAAAAAAGAAAAACACGGAACTAAGGGCAAGGCACATTTAATATTTGCGAAAATTTAAAATGTGATTCCTGAGGTACTGATCGACGGTTGGATACTGGGTAAATATGATCAGTATACGTATTGTTAGTATAAAGATAAATATGTAAGCTCTTAATTTACCAGGTTTGAAACTTAAATAGTGGCAACTATTTATTCACAACTGATACAAAAGAGTTAAATGTTTCCACCTGTTACTTTCCTTCAAAGTAGTCACCAGCGTTGTGTAGAACCCGTTGCCAGCGATGTGGAAGGCGTAGTACACCGTTAGCAGAGCCTGTTCTGTTGATGGTGCAAATGGAGCAGTCTAAAGTTATGGTGATTCTCGTATACGGCTGTGATGGTGTTACCCTAACACATTACGTTCCACGGCAGCGGTTCTAGGCGCTTGAGTCTGGAACCGCGCGACCGCTACGGCCGCACGTTGGAATCCTGCCTCGGGAATGGATATGTGTGATGTCCTTAGGTTAGTTAGGTTTAAGTAGTTCTAAGTTCTAGGGGACTGATGACGTCAGAAGTTATGTCCCATAGTGCTCAGAGCCATTTGAACCATTTTTTTATTTTTATCAACAACCCAACTACTTAGCACTTGCAACAAAACAGTGGCTATGCCTTGCGCACTCCAGTCTTTCGATACGTCATAAAACCCTACGAATCTCCCCTTATTTCTCGTGATTCGTTATTTCCAAAACGAAAAATTAAACTCATTTGACTTGTAGTTGAAATATCCGGTGTTTCGTCGGCTTGTACTGTTATCAAAGGACAATTTTTAACTTCACTTGGAATTTGTTCTTGAAAAACTTTCGTAATACAAGCTATTAGTTCCTTCTGTGTGTCAAAGGAAGAGCCTTGAAATACACCATCGATTACTAAATGACCTTTCATGTGTGGTTCTTCTTCTGCTAAGAAATCCACAAGTTTTACATAATTTCCTTTATATACTGACAGACCAGATCCGTAATGATCTCTAAGAGTTAACTCTTGTCGTACTAAAAGGTACATAGTCGAAATAAGTCTTCATCACACATTTATGTTTCGATCAACCTGCTCGTTATGTTTCAATGCTTCCAGGGGTGTTGCTTCTGAAACTGTAGGGTTAATTCTTACTGTACCTAGCTGACTGTATTTAACAGCTGCTGTGATATGGAAATGGAACATACATGCTGTTTAGCTTTCGAAAGGAAATTTCGAAGACACACTTCGCCGACTCCCACTTACGCCATTCAAAACCGTCGTTACGCATTCCAATAGTTCCCAGTAAAAACAAAAAAAAGTTTGTTCCATACAACGCTGTCACTTAACCACGGTTTTGAATTGTACTACTGTGTTTGGAAACAACTTAAAATTTTCCTTAAGATTTTGCAATGGACATGCTTGGCGTCGAAGTTCGTTGTTTCACCAGGAGTTTATCTTTCAAAGAAGGACGTCAGAAGAATGCAAGGTTTTCACTTAAAAAATTCGGTGGATCTTGTGATGAAATAAAAGCGTTCATGGCATTTTGAGGTAGTTAGTAATATATTAGACAACTTACAGAATGACAAGACAAATTGACGATGACACCTTATACGTGACACTTCACACCGAAGTATACGTCACTAATAAGTTAATAACTACCACTACTTACTACATTTTCACTACAAAATTTATGTTCAAGATTTCACCATTAAGTACGTCTGGTACTGTTGATATGGAAACCTACAGACACGCTATGGAACTGCCAACGTTTGAAATAAGTAAGGATACTAAATTTTAATATGAGGAACAATGAATCCGTTAGGGAACTGCTGAATGACTTGTCATTCCACCTGGCCATGTATCTACCTGTTGGCGAGAAGTAGAAACAAATCAAACGCCAGCTTTTAAAAACGGTATCCACGCTGTAGAAACCCCAGTCCGTCGCGTGAAAGAAAGGGACTTACTGTGCGTACAAAGTACGGAATTCCGAGCTGCAGTTGGTTGCAAAGCTAGAGCAGTGATGCATTATACTGGCGGGTGCATGTGTGAAGTTCAGACGTAAAATATTTGAATACATTTATGAAGGTACGTGATCAGATCGGATTAA
This sequence comes from Schistocerca americana, assembly GCF_021461395.2. Classification (NCBI taxonomy): domain Eukaryota; kingdom Metazoa; phylum Arthropoda; class Insecta; order Orthoptera; family Acrididae; genus Schistocerca; species Schistocerca americana. The sequence continues at coordinate 328,268,562 of NC_060130.1, read as the reverse complement.
ATTCAGTTTGGACGAATTATTCTGGAATTTTTTGAGTAGGCTCGGCGTTGGAGCCTTAATGGACACTTCGCCACTTGAACAGCGATATCCAAGTGTTCAGAAGGCGCTAGTATCGCGTACACAAGGTATAAAAGGGTAGTGCACTGATACGGCTACCATTTGTATTCAGGTTATTCGCGTGAAAAGGTTTCCGACGTGATTACGGCAGCACGACGGGAATTACCACAACATGAACACGGGATGGTAGTTTTGGCTAGACGCATGGGACATTCCAGTTCGGAAATCGTTAGGGAGTTCAATATCCTGTAATTAACATTGTCAAGAGTGTACAGAGAATACTCAAATTTCAGGCATTACCTCTCACCACGGACAATGCAGCGGCCGGATGGCCCTCACTTAACGAGTGAGAGCAGCGGTGTCTGCGCAGACTTGTCAGTGTTAACAGACAAGCAACACTGCGTGAAATAATCGCAGAAATCAATGTGGGACGTACAGAACGAACGACGAACGTATCTGTTAGGACAGTGAGGCGAAATTTGGCGTTAATGGGCTATGGCAGAAGACGACAGACGGCGTGCCTTTGGTAACAGCACATCGCCTGCAGCGAATCAGCTGGGCCCGTGCCCATATCAGTTGGACCAGAGACGACTGAAAAACCGTGGCCTGGTCAGATGAGTCCTGATTTCAGTTGGCAAGAGCTGATGGTAGTGTTCGGGTTTGTCCGCAGCTCGTGGTCGTGCGGTAGCGTTCTCGCTTCCCGCGCCCAGGTTCCCGGGTTCGATTCCCGGCGGGGTCAGGGATTTTCTCTGCCTCGTGATAACTGGTTGTTGTGTGACGTCCTTAGGTTAGTTAGGTTTAAGTAGTTCTAAGTTCTAGGTGACTGATGACCAAAGATGTTAAGTCCCATAGTGCTCAGAGCCATTTGAACCATTTTTTTGTTCGGGTGTGACGCGGACCACACGAAGCCGTGGACCCAAGTTGTCAACAAGACATTGTGCAAGGTAGAGGTAGCTCCAAAAGGTATGGGCTGTGTTTATATGGAATGAAATGGGTGATCTGGTCCAACTGAACCGATCATTGATTGGAAATGGTTATGTTCGACTACTTGGAGACCATTTGGAGCGATTCATGGACTTCACGTTCCCAAACAACAATGTCACGAAACGGGCAATAATTGTTCGCGATTGGTTTGAAGAACATTGTGGAGAATTCGAGCGAATGATCTGGTCACCCAGATCGCCCGCCATGATTCCCATCGAATGTTTATGGACCACAATCGAGAGGTCAGTTCATGCACATAGTCCTGCACCGGCACCATTTTCGCAATTACGGATGGCTGGCTACAGACGCAGTACGGCTCCATATCTCTGCAGAGGACTTTCCAACGACTGGTTGAGTCCAAGCCACGTTGAGTTGTTGGACTACGCCGGACAAAGAGAGGCCCGATACGATATTATGAGGTACCCCGTAACTTTTGACATCCCAGTGTGTATTGTAAAATGCGCCAACGTAAACTAGCTAGTGATGACTTTTGTACTGAAACTTTTCAAAGTAAGCGTTGTGTTTTACTTTACTTCGAAGTATGACAATAAGTCTGTAGAATAAGGAAAAGAAAGCATTTCATTATCAAGCTGTGATATCACACTATAAGAGGCGTAAAAAACTCTTATTTTTTAACGAATAGTTCCCTCACAATCGAATGACAAGAATTTCATAGCACAGAACACGTCCAAATCCGGAAAAAAGTGCTTTAATTTTTTGCGCGAAAAGAAAGTTTTATTGAGTGAGTAGCGTGAGCAGCCCACTGTCCTGCCAGTTATCTGTCAAATGCCAGCTACTTTCAATTGTACTTATATCGACGTCGTGAGACCCAAGATGAGTAGTTATGATCTATGATCCCAATGCTAGCTCTTGTCGGGAGCTTAAGGGGAACGGTGGCATTCTTACACTGATATTTTTGTAAATCCATATCTTTGCCATTTTTTGTTCACTGTCATTGAAATTTTGCACAGTTATGTATAGAGATCTAATATGATTTTTAAAAAAATTCAGAATTTTTAATAACAATCTAATGCAGTGAGATAATTTTGAATTTTTTATTGCATTATTATTTTAAGGTACACTTTTTCATAATTTCGGCAAATTTTTTTAATGGTAAAATAATCTACACTAATAGGTGTACAATGAAGTGCAGTAACTTTTTGCTAAATTAATGCTATTATTTTCTGTGATATTTTGAATTCGAACATTTTTTACAAGCAAACTTTTCAATATATTATCAACCACGAAACTGTGTATAATATCTCGATTAATATTTTGTTCCACTTAAATAATGCTTCAAACTAAAAGAATAGGTGTGCCAAATTTCATTGCAATCCTTCCAGTAGTTTCTGATATATGTGTTCCTGGAAGCAGAAAACCTTAAGTTGCAGAAAAATCATTTTAAATTTTGCATGAAATGTAAAAAAAAAAAAAAAAAAAAAAGTATCATGCTTTAGCTAAAACTGCCCATATCCATATTCCATTTCTTCCTCATCATCCTCTACAGCTCTTTTAGCTTCTCTACTCCTTTGCGTAGCAATTTTTTGTATGTTCTGGACTGAAGTCTCTGCCTTCTCGATTCTTTGCTTATCTATGATCTGCAGTATCCGCTCAGTGAAGACTTCAGGTGCAGTGAAGACTTCAGGTGTAAAGCCCAACTTGCTGAGGATGTGAAGTCTTGCCACATTCCCATCATTAAACACTGCTGCAGCTTCCAAAACAGAAATCTTCACTACCAAATTAGAAACAAACACAGTCTTTGGACATCTTTTCCAAATAAGAGCATTGAAACTTTCATTTGGGTTCTGTGTTTTCCCATGCAGACATTTTTCTAGCAGTTCTGGTGAAGCCAGTGCTCTAATGGCCATTGAAAACCTCATAAGGAAGGTTATTTTTATGGGTATAAGCTTCCCCACTTTCCTTACTTTTCAAAAATTTGCAACATTCATTAGAACAGATGCCATGTTGAGGCGTAGTGTCTGTCGACAAGTAATGGAACCAAATGGCCCATACTGCTTTCCTCATACTGCCCAAGCTTGTGAGGTTACTTCTATTTGCAGCACGATAGTAGACTTGTAGGCTGTCAGTTCTCTTCTTTGTCAGTCTGTTTCTACCTCCCAGTGGTTTCCCCATCCTCTAGTAGCTTGCCTTTATTGTCTGCAACAAGTCTTCGGAGTCGTCCACCCATCCTCTTCTGAATATGGCCTAAGCACTCCAGTTTCTCAATAGTGCAATCTTTCCCATAGGGCTGACTTTCAACTACATTCTTGAAAGCACTAGAGTCTCCATCTCCTAAATACTGTACGTATCTTACTCCATACTTTTGCAAAGATCTATGGAAAATGAATTTCATACCTGCAGCTTCCATCCCACCACTGGAGCCTGCATAATTTCTGCTACACATAGCATTATGGGCTTCTTGCCATTCTATTTCTTTACCTGCATCAATGTATTTCTTGTGCAAGGAACATGCAGAACAATATTTAGACATCACCTCTAAGTCTAATACTTTTCCAGTATCGACACTAATGATTGTTGAAACTCCCTGCAGTCACGTATGCCCCCTCTTCATCCAGGCACTGTCACAGGAAACTGCTATATCGCTGCTATTAGTTGCTTCACAATTTTCTTGAATTGCCCCCAGGACTTCCATTTTCATGCTCTCTTCACTTACTTCTGCAACTGCATTGAGGAGAGCAGTATTCATTGCAGAAAATGTTAGGGGAGGACCAAGCATGTTTATAATACCACATAAAAGGTTTCCACCATCTCTTCCAATCCCTATACATCTTAGTCCATAAGCAAATCTCATATTGGTTTCATAGATTCTATTACTGACCTTTGATGTCTTGAATGGTCTGTCAGCATCACAGTTTTGACACAAAATGTGCAATGTACAAACCAAACCTTCTCTCTTTCCATCATCAACCAAATCCACATTTCCTCCTCAAACAGAGCACTTGCAGGCTTTTCTAAGTGCTTCTGCCACCATTTCCAGATCCACAATTCTGAAACCTGTATTTCTGTCATGATTGGTTTCTTCTGACACAATCTCTGCCCTAAGTTTTATTTTAGATGCACTTCGAGACAAGCTAATCTGCAGGCCCGACCCTAACCTCAATGTCAGTTTTTCGCTTTATATTGGAAATATGGGACTTACTATATTTTTTCAATACTTTACCAGGCCTGGGCAGTGTAAAAAGGAATCAACAGATTCAACCTTGCACAAAGAATGGCACAATAAATCAAACGTCACTCGAATTCCACAGAACAGCGCAAAACTTGTTTACAACACTCCACATCCTTCTATACCACACTGATTGAACCATAAAATTGCTCCACAGCCTTCTTTTCAACACTGCTGTTATGTATACAAAAAATCACAGTTATATTTTCTAGGTTCACAGGCCAAATTCTGCTATAAAATTTTTCCTCCATTTGGTGCATTGAAAAGCGGGCTTGGCGCATTGCACTGCTTAGGATTTTAATTTTTTTTATGCCATGTGTAGTTCAAATTTCAAGGGGAAAAAATGGTTCAGAAGGCTCTGAGCATTATGGGACTTAACATCTGTGGTCATCAGTCCCCTAGAACTTAGAACTACTTAAACCTAATGAACCTAAGGACATCACACACATCCATGCCCGAGGCAGGATTCCAACCTGCGACCGTAGCGGTCACGCGGTTCCAGACTGAAGCGCTTAGAACCGCACGGCCACAGCGGCCGGCCAAGGAAAAAATTTGGGATAATAATCTCAATTATACTTACTATCAAACAAGGAAATAAAAATAATTTGTAAATTTTTCATTATTTCTGCCACTATCTCCCCTTAAACATTCAATCGACAAGGAGATCATTTGAGATTGAGCAAACGTTCGCATTGTGGAAGGAAATCGCTCGTACCCTTTCCAAGGAACCGTACCGCCATTCATCTTAAGCGATTAAACGAAATAATAGAAAAGCTAAATCTGAATGGCTGGACGAAGATACGATCGGTCATCCTCCCGCATAGGAATCCAGTGTTTATTACTGCATAACTGACGCCCTTTCGTACGAACGGCGATCTCTTGTTACAATAAAAAAAAAAAAAAAAAATCCGCTATCTGCATCACAACTTCTGCGCTGCAGACGTAACCCGGTAGTCGGTTACAAAGGAAGTTGTGATCCACGCGGCGTTTACTTACATATCTTACTCGGTGCCACCTTGCCCTTGACGCTGCATCATACACCTACGTACCTGACGCTTGTATGGAAACGCACTTGTGCAGAAACGGATGTTCCAACAAGGAGTGCGCACCACGGTCTGCCTGCCGCTACCTGCGACGTACTGCTGGGAAACGCCGCTAGCCTGTATTGATTTGCAACAGGCAGGGGCGAAGATACGGGTGGGGGAGGGACGATGACGGGTGGGTCCAATCCCGGCCACCCCCAGCCCGCTGCCCACCCTCTCTCACAGGGCAATGAAGTTTTTTCTTTCTGAAGTGAGTTTAAAATCGCTCATGTTACAAAATGTAACGAATATGAGATTAAATTCTGACTCTTGAACACGTACAATGACTGTTAGGTTGGAAAGTTTGGCAGTAGCGAGGAGTGGCACGGTGCCCATGAGTTGTCGACGATAAACTGAGCTTCGGCTTCATACTTCTTATCGATACATGTTGGTACACTTCGTGTTGCCTTCTTATGGTTACGCCTGCTGCCAACTTCAGTGATCTAACAGTTGTAGCGCTACAGTAGCGCGGACAAGTCGTGTTGCGTGTCAACTGAAAAATAAATAGCGTGCCGGTATCGAGTGTGTTTGAAGATGAAGTACTCTGCGATATGCTTTCACGTAACCTCGTTACTTCAGTGTGTAATTTATACCATAGCTGCTGATTATTTGCGCGCACACACGCCTACAGTTGGATGATTCTATAGGAGACACATCATTTCCCGTCTTACGTCCCTCCTTAACGTTTCAACAAAGCTCTGCTTCCTGCTTTCTTCGCACCTCATGCTCTCCTGACAACTCATACCTACGGAGTGGAACCATTGCGTCTGAGATAACTAAAACTTGAAATAAAAGAAACATAGATTAAATATAGTAGCTAATAAAAACATGATTTTTAATGCTTTAGACTTAAGAGTGTCTCACCGTTTCATTCGTAGTGATGCAAAAATGATAGACGTAATACGTAAGTTAGACCTATTTCCAGTGGCGTAACATTTGATGATTGTGCCCTAAAGTCACTGACGAATCACCGCGTGTGTGTTTGTTTACATGAGCGTTAAATGATAAAACGAGTCTTGTGTAAGTTTTAAAACGTTTCGTCACTCTGATAACAAGATGGGAGCTGCAGTACTCAGCGTGATTGAGATAGTGTTGCCCTGTTCACATGAAGAGATAATTCCGGATTAAGTTTTTTAATGTATATTTCGGAAGAATGAAGTGTTATTAAATAATTGTTTTAATTTAATCACGCTAACATTACATGACAATAAATGTAGCCTTGTCACTGTCCGTGAGGCTTCCCCTGTCGGAGGATCGAGTCCTCCCTCGGCCATGGGTATGTGTGTTGTCCATAATGTAAGCAAGCTTAAGTTGGACTAAGTAGTGTTTTGGCTTAGGGACCGATGACCTAAGTAGTTTGGTCCCATAAGACGTTACCACAAAATTTCCAATAATGTAAGTTAATCCATTCACCATTACGGTTTGAGGATTTGCCATTTAAATAAACCACAAATAGTTTATTTGTAGTGGTTTTTAAATGCATTAAAAATAAGGGTATTGCTCCAGAAAACAGACCCATTAGGGGAAAAACAGAGTGTAAATGTGGCTTCAAAAACCAATACTGTGAGAGAGGCAATGGTAGCAGCTGAAGACACCACACAACTGGTCTGACGCTACAATAACTTTCGGGACTGTCTTTGAGAGAGAAACTGAAATTTGTCAACAGCGAGACCTCTCAATCCTGGTTCCCCTGGTGGTTAACCTCTAACAGAGCAGACCCAACTAGTTGATGCATGACCCTGAGCAGTACTATCAAGGGACGGTCTTTATTCCATGTTTGGACTGTTTTATAACATAATTAAAGTTTACAGACCATAAAAAAGTGATATCTGGATTTTCTTCACTGTTCCCGATATCAACCATTGAAGTACTCTTAAACAGCGCAGAACGAAAAGAGTTAGAGGCCTTAACTGAATTTTCCATTGAAGATACTGAATGTGGAGTTGAAGACGTTATTTCTGAATTACATTTATGGAGAAAGAAATCTGTGAAAGGAGATTCCATACCTTCGTGAGACGTGGAAGCACTGTAATTATACAACAGACATGCATCCAAATATCAACAACATTAATACATTGGCCACAATTCCTATAACTAAAGCCACAGCAGAAAGGTCATCTCTACTTTTAAGAGAATCGAGACATAACTACTAAATACGAAAGGTCAGGCAAATTTTGAAATTTACTGCCTCACGTTGTCATATAACAATTCTTAGATTCTCATGTATTAACATTTACTGTTCCAAAAATAAATGTTTGCTTCTGTATCAGCTGAATTAAGTTAATTGCGTTTCATGCTTGCAGACAAGAATATATGGATTAACCCTCTTGTCCATTCATCGCTCAGTATCTATTACACCACTGGAGGTGATAGACAACATCGCCAAGAGAAACTTGATATGTCATTATAGGGAAGGTATTTATTATATCCTGGTATCTTTGTTTTGATTTTAGTTTTTTAGACGAGGACTTACTTATTCATCTGTAGAACAAAATACTTTGTGTCGATGTCGTTGATACCTCGAACAATGCTTCCTATATTTAATCCTAAAACACTTTTCAGAAACACTACTCTTCAGGCTGACAAATTGTTTGACCATGTTTTAAGATGCCTGCTATATTTAGCAAAATGCTTTCTTTCCACATCAACTATGCTGAAAGAGAAAGAATTTGAAGTGAACTTTCGTGTAACAAGCAGTTCACAGACACTAAATACTCGCGATTTACTTCAACATCAATATCAGTTGGAATTTTCTACTACAGTGTTATCATCTCCATTCATTTTTATTTGTGACGGTACAATTCCGTCACCTCACCGAGCAGAAACACCCGCCGAACGGCTCTGTCGCGTCCTGCGGCAGTACAAACGCTCACCGCAAAAGCTGAGAGGACGCTCGCGGGCCCGTTTCGGCCTTTACGTTTCGCCGGCACGGCTTCCCGGGGTGTGCCATCACCTGTTGAGCTGCCTGCAAGAAAACATCGTCTGTCATCATACCGGTGGCCCTTGGGTTGAGTATGCCGCTTGCCTCGACCTGCCGACACATGCACTGACCAACACGATTTACCGATGACATATTTCCTTGGATTGGGTCGGCTGAGTTTGGTTTGTATGAAAAGGAGATCAAGTGTATCGGTCGATGCACGACAATGCACGGTACCAAAATGTTCCAAAAAGCCGCGCGCAAAAAAGCGATTTTTCAGGGGGCATATCTCCGCTTCCATTGATCACAGAGATAAGGGGTCATGTGTTTTGGATAGTCCTTCGTTTAGTAACTATCTGTATGCCCATCGGAAGAACGGGCATACTCTTGCTATCCGACAGTACTGGGTCAAAACTTAAACATTACTCTCTTCCACCATCCCAGGCAAATTGAGAAAATCGGCTGGTTCTTTAGCATTAGGTGGGGTCTAGGGTGGACCTTAAGCAGGCTTAAAAAAAAAAAAAAAAAAAAAAAAAAAAAAAAAAAAAAAAGCACCATTTGCTAGTGGGCGGTTCCTGAGAAAACACCGAAAAACCGTGATTTTGCTTAACAAAAGTACCAGTTGTGGGGACGTGCACCTCTATAATTTCTGTTCATGGCAAATCGTCGGAATCTTACCATATCTTGTTAAGATGATCACATTATTCATTACCAAGATCCAGAGGTTCAAAGTTACCGTAATTATGCACGTAAAATATGCACTTAATATCCAGTCTGGGGCGTAAATGTAGCTTTAACTGACGTGGTGAACACATGGCAAGGGTTCTAGGGCCTTCGCCAGCATCCTGAGATTAGCAAACAATGTTTTTAGGCAACATTTTCAGTAAAAAAAATTCATGCCATACTGCCTCTGTATAATGGGCACTCCACACCTACTCAAATGTAGATAAAGTGACAGTGACAAAAAATGGACTGGAAAGGGTCTTAACATGGCTGAAAAGAACTTAATATGACTGCAAAAATTATATAAAACTGGAAAGACTGCAAAATCAGTGAAAAAGTTCTAATAACACTTTTACTTTTTTAAGATACAAATTATAAGCCGTGCCTTTTCGGTGAATTACGATCGGTGTGCAAAGTATTCAGAAAAATGTGAAACAAACGATTTTGTGTTAACCGTATATTATGCATACTTATTTGTTGTTTATGTGTGTCAAAATATTTAAATAAACTGTCAAAACTTTACTGACCTATAGAATTGGTTTTTGTAAGCTGCACTCCCAGCTGTAGCAGGGAAAAGAGGAGGACCAGCGGAAAAATGCTCCAATCAGAACAAAAAAAGGGAGAACATGTTCCTTTTTAAAAGACTCTTGACAGAAAAGTGGGGCACCAGCTGCCTCACTCCCCATTCCACTTTCGTCACCAAAAATTTTGGCATCCAAATATATTTGCGCTTTCTTGTGCAGAAAGAGAGTAGGAGAGAGACAGTAATTGTGGAAGACAGAGCAGAGAGTGCCAGTAGAACAGAGAGAGAGAGGAGACAATTGTAGTATGAGAGAGGAAGGGGTAGTGAAAGACAAAGAGCATGGACGAAGACAATAGCAATGGGAGCCAGAGACAGAGGAGAGAGTGGAAATGAAAATACAGTTGTGTGGAGACCATACAGGGGCTTGTGGGGTCTAGACCCTCCCAGTCCGGCGAACTTTAAGACGTTGGCGTAGAGAAGGGAGCATTTCGATCGAAATTTGTAACATGTGGTTATGGGGGAAAATATAACTTGGACCCTCAGGAATTTTTAAGCTGCTGAGGTGTGATGGAGACAGTGGCAGTGGAAAAGAAAGATGAAATGAGTCAGTGTAATTGAAGAGGAGACAGTAGCAGTGGGATACACTGGAAGTCAATAGGAGAAAAAAGAGACTGAAAAAGACACATACCGGGTGGTTATAATTAAAGCGTAGCTACTCATAGACGTCCAGTGTAGCCTGTAATTGTCGTATGACAGCGAAACTTGGTAGATAATCCAATGGGTAAGTGCGGAAGCGAGTTAAGCTGGAAAAGATTAGTTCCAATTTTGGCAACCAAGTGAAAATCTGCCGCTGTGAATACAAGGAAGACGTATAGAAACTTTTCCACATGTAATGGATTAGGAACTGGGCGTGGGCAGAAAAGTACAAACAAGTGAGAAAGGCATAATGCTGATTTTATTATTAACCGCCACTTACACAATAATTTCAATATGAGCACTGGAGACGTCGACGAGATGCTGTACAGCGCCAGATTTGCACCCTGTAGGCCAAAATATGAACTAATTTTTTCAAGCGTAAATCAGTTCCGCATAAACGGATTAGCATATCTGCCAAGTTTCGATGCCATACGATAATTACAGCCCACACTGGATGGTAGTTGCACAATAGCTACAACCACCTGGTATATAGCAGCGCTGACATGCTGAGTACGACGGCATGATTACAAAGGGAGGGTGGGTGAAAGGATTTACAGGAGAAATAGAATGATCTGTGGTAATACAGCCTACATTTTTTATAAGGAAGGCGGAATGAGGATTGAGGAGCTGGATCCCCACTTTTCTGTCATAGTCTTTCAAAGAGGTACATATTCCTCTTTTTTGTGCTCCGACAGGAGCATTTTTCAACTAGTTGTATTTTTGGCTCGCTAGGAACTTGTTGGGTGTCAGGGCACTCGGTTACCGACGTCCTATAAACTTAGCTATTGACAAGTTTAAAGGTGATTGTATTATTTATTTGTACAAATGTTTTCTATTCATTACTGACATCATGACAGTTTCATGTTAGTCTACGTTGCCATCGAATGGCAGTAGTTTTTTTTTTCTAAGCCCGCCTGTGACAATTGGCAGCCATCATTATTCCTTTCCTAATGTTTTGAGTATGACATATTTTTGGTGGCCCTATTTTGACTGCCGGCCGCGGTGGCCGAGCGGTTCTAGGCGCTTCACTCCGGAACCGCGCGACTGCTACGGTCGCAGGTTCGAATCCTGCCTCGGGCATGGATGTGTGTGATGTCCTTAGGTTAGTTAGGTTTAAGTAGTTCTAAGTTCTAGGGGTCTGATGACCTCAGATGTTAAGTCCCATAGTACTCAGAGCCAGCCCTATTTTGACTGTACTGTATATCTTTAAGAACTCGTGCCATTACTGTTTGAAGTTGATTTTTTTCTTTTTATAAGTACCTAAGTGCATTTGACATAAAATGCACAATACGTAATTGCTTTTAAAAAGGAAAATATAATGGCGTCGTACATCTGAGATTGTTAGGGTCTTTTAATTGTGGCATACGGCAACTGGCCACTGTGAGAATCAAATGGTTCAAATGGCTCAGAGCACTATGGGACTTAACTTCTGAGGTCATCAGTCCCCTAGAACATAGAACTACTTGAACCTAACTAACCTAAGGACATCACACACATCCATGCCCGAGGCAGGATTCGAACCTGCAACCGTAGCGGTCGCGCGGTTCCAGACTGTAGCGCCTAGACCCGCTCGGCCACCCTGGCCGGCTGTGAGAATCCAGTTTGATATATTTCTGTGTAAGTAATTCTGTTTTAGATTTTCTTTTAATCGTCGTATTTTGAGGTCACTAAGCTTTGAATTGTACTATATAGTCAACTGTGAGAGGAGTCTCTTGATTTTGATCTGACAATTAAGATTTGATGTGATTAAAGAAAATGTTTCCTGAATGTTGTTGCATGCCTCTCAACCCACCACAGAATTTTCAGTAGGTGGAATCTGTGTTCCAATTCTAAACGATATTTTGCGATGCTGATCTGAATAAGTATTTTGTACGTGAACAGAACTAAACTTCCCCCCCCCCTCCCCCAACCCATCCCAGAAGAAAAAAACTTATCTACGCCCCTGACAACAGGCATCAGTATACGGGGTGTTTAATTTATCTGAAGACATAGAAATATCTCGAAAACTACACATCTGATCCAAACAATTTAATAAAATAGATGTAGCTGATTCCTGTGAATTAGTATGGGTAGAGGTTATACTTGACAACTGGGATAAATTAATAATTAATGACTGGTTCTTTTACCGACCCCCGACTCAGTTGCTGAACATAAAAAAACTTGAGTTTCATTTCAAATAGGTACCCCACTCATACAGTTATACTTAAATCAAGCCTCGATATGTTGGAGAAAACACATACGTCAAGTCGGAGGTAGGCATAAAACGTCATCCGAAATCGTTCTGAATGCGTTCTCAGAAAATTATTTTGAACTATTACTTTACGAGCTGATTCGAAGTGTAAATGTTTGCGAAAACATTCTTAATTTCTTTGCAACAAATAATCTTGAGCAAATAGGCAGCATCACGACGGATACAGGGATTAGTGACCACATGTTGTAGCGAGACTCAATACCGCAACATCCAAACTCACCAAAAGTAAACGTAAATTACATCTACTTAAAACACTAGATAAAAACTCGCTTGAGGCCTTCCTAGGAGACAATATCCACTCCTTCCGATCTGAATATGTAAGCGTAGACCAGATGTGGTTTAAATTCAAAGAAGTAGTATCGACGGATACTGAAAGACATATGCCAAATAAACTAATAAGAGATGGTACAGATCTTCCATGGTACACACAACAGGTCAGAACACTGTTGTAGAAGCAACGAAAAAAGCATGCCAAAATTAAAAGAACGCAAAACCCTCAAGATTGGCGAAGTTTTACAGAAGCTCGAAATGTAGCGCGAACTTCAATTCGATATGCTTTTAATACTCTCGACAACGAAACTCTGTCTCGAAATCTGACAGAAAATCCAAAGAGATTCTGGTTCTATGTAAATTACACCAGCCAAAAGACACAGTCAATACCTTCACTGCGCAATAACAATGGTGATGTTACTAATGACAGTGCCACTAAAGCAGAGTTACTAAGTACGGTTTTCCGAAATTCGTTCACAACAGAAGACGAAGTAAATGTAAATATTCTAAAAATCGAACCAAGAACAACTGACAACACGAGTAACTTAGAAGTAGATATCCTCGATGTGGCAAAGCAGCTAAAATCACTTAATAAAGGCAAGGCCTCCAGTTCTGACTATATACCAGTCAGGTTCCTCTCAAGAGTATGCTGATACAATAGCTCCATATTTAGCAATAATATACAGTCGACCGTTCCTAAAGCCTAGAAAGTTGTGCAGTTCACGCCTGCTCCAAGAAAGAAAATAGAAGTAATCCGGTAAATAACAAACCCATATCGCCGACGTCGATTTGCAGTATGATTTTAGGACATATACTGCGTTCGAACATTATGAGTTATTTCGAAGAAAACGATTTATTGACAAACAGTTCACACAGATGCAGAAAATATCGTTCATGCGAAACGCAGCTAGCTCCTTAATCTCATTAAGTTGTGACTGCTATTGTCTGCGGATCTCAAATTGGTTCCATATTTTTAGATTTCCAGAAGGCTTTTGACAGCGCGCCTCACAAGCAACTTCTAATCAAACTGCGTGCATATGGACTATAGTCTCAATTGTGCTACTGGGTTCGTGATTTCCTGTCAGAAAGGTCACAGTTCGAAATAATTGACGGAATGTCTTCGAGTAAAACAGAAGTAATATTTGGCGTTTCCCAAGCAAGTGTTATAGGCCTTCTGCTGTTTCTGATCTACATAAACGATTTAGGAGACAATATGAGTAGCATTCTTAGACTGTTTGCAGATGATGCTGTCATTTACCGTGTTTGAAGTCATCAGATGATCAAAACAAATTTCAAAACGATTTAGGCAAGATATCTGTGGTGCGAAAAGTGGCAACTGACTCCAAGCAATGAAAAGCACCTGAGTACCAAAAGGAATCCGCCTAATTTCGGTTACACAATAAATCACACAGATCTAAAGCCTGTCAAATCAACTAAATACTTAGGGATTACAATTACGAATAACTTAAGTTGGGACGATCACTTAAATAATGTTGTGGAAAAAGCACACCAAAGACTACGATTTATTGGCAGAACACTAAGAAAAGGCGACAGTTCTACTAAAGAGACTACCTACATCACGCTTGTACGTCCTCTCCTGGAGTGGTGCTGTACGGTGTGGGATCCGCATCAGATAGAATCGACGGAGCACATCGAAAAAGTTCAAAGAAGGGCAGCTCGTTTTGTACTATTGCGACATAGGGGAGAGAGCGCCACGGATTTGAAACGTGAATTCGAGTAGCAGTCATTAAAACAAAGACATTTTTCATTGCGACAGGATCTTCTCACGAAATTTCAGTCACCAGCTTTCTCCTCAGACTGTGAACTTTCTTCTCAGTCTGCGAAAATATTTTGTTGGCGCCCACCTACATAAGGAGGAATGATCATCATAATAAAAGAAGACAAATCAGAGCTCGCAAAGAATGATTTAAATATTGTACGAGAGTGGAATGGTAGAGAAATAGCTCGAAGGTGGTTCGATGAAGCTTCTGCCAGATACTTAACTGTGAATTGCAGAGTTATCATGTACACTATGTGATCACAGGTATCTGGACACCTGGATGAAAATTACTTAAAAGTTCGTGGCGCCCTCCATCGTTAATGCTGGAATTCAATATGGTGCTGGCCCACCCTTAGCCTTGATGACAGGTTCCACTCTCGCAGGCATACGTTCAGTCAGGTGCTGGAAGGTTTCTTTGGGAAAGGCAGCCCATTCTTCACGGAGTGCTGCACTGAGGAGAGGTATCAATGTCGGTCGGTGAGGCCTGGCACGAAGTAGGCGTCCAAAACATCCCAAAACTGTCCTATAGGATTCAGGTCAGGACTCTGTGCAGGCCAGTCCATTACAGGGATGTTATTGTCGTGTAACCACCCCACCACAGGCCGTGCATTGTGAGCATGTGCTCGATCGTTTTGAAAGATGCAATCCCCATACCCCAATTGCTCTTCAACAGTGGGAAGCAAAAAGGTGCTTAAAACATCAATGTACGCATGTGTTGTGATAGTGCCACTCAAAACAAGGGGTACAAGCCCCCTCCATGAAAAACACGACCACATCATAACATCACCCCTTCCTAATTTTACTTTTGGCACTACACACTCTGGCAGATGACGTTCACCGGGCATTCGCCGTACCCACACCCTGCCATCGGATCGCCATTTTGTGTACCGTGATTCGTCACTCAACGCAACGATTTTCCACTGTTCAGTCATCCAATGTTTACGCTCCTTACACCAAGCGAGGCGTCGTTTGGCATTTAGCGGCGTGATGTGTGGCTTATGAGCAGCCGCTCGACCATGAAATCCTAGTTCTCTCACCTCCCGCCTAACTGTCATAGTACTTGCAGTGGATCCTCATGCAGTCTGGAATTCCTGTGTCATGGTCTGAATAGATGTCTGCCTACTACTACAAATTACTACCCTCTTCAACTGTCGGCGGTCTCTGTCAGTCAATAGATGAGGTTAGCCTGTGCGCTTTTGTGCTGTACGTTTCCACTTCACTATCACATCGGAAACAATGAACCTATTGATGTTTAGCACTGTGGAAATCTCGCGTACAGACGTATGACACAAGTGACACCTAATCATCAGACCACGTTCGAAGTCCGTGAATTCCGCGGAGTGCCCCATTTGCTCTTTCACGATGGCTAATGAGTACTGAGGTCGCTGATATGGAGTTCCTGGCAGTAGGTGGCATCACAATGCACCTAATGCGAAAAACGTATGTTTTGGGGGATATCTTTGAAATCTTAAATGGGAACCCCCATTTTTTATTACAGATTCGGATTATACAGAAAAAAGTGAATAAGTTTTATCTGAAATCTTTTTCGTTTCGCGACAGATGGCGCTGTAATAAGAAGAATGAAAATGGGTAGAGCACCGTATGTTTCAAAATGCTATTCAATGACACTTGAATTAAACCAGTAAGCACCCACCTCCACGCTGTGAGGGTAGGACAGGCAGTTATTTCATAACTTTTAATGGGAAACCCCATTCTCAACGTTGTATTCCTCCGACAAAATGAGGACAGCTCGACGCGCCTCTGTGACCATGTAGCGAACTACAACCTATCATAACATGTAGTGTAGCGCTATCAGAAAAAGGTTCATTGATTCGATTTAGCATTATAGGTCAAAAGCTACGTGTAGCGTTACCCATGAACAACATGGACGTAGTAGTTTTCTGTTCTCTTTGGAGAGCTTTATGAATTTGAGTCCCCTTGCCTCTCCGATATCTAGTTGCTTTTTCCAATCAGAGTAAGTGTTCAAACGTTTGATCTTCAACTTCAATAGACTTATTGATGCTTTATTCAGATGAATGTGCACAGAGCAGAAGCACATCTGCGGGCATTTGAGCCAAGCGTTTCTTATGCGTTCTACCATGTTTTCACCGTCTATTGGCGCTGTTGATAAACCTTATCTTTTAGATAACCCCTCAGAAAGAAATCCGGCGATGTCAGATCAGGCGCCCTAGCTGGCCTATTACTAGAGCCACCTTTGTCAACGTATTGACCACTGTAAACACGGTCTAATACTTCCCGTGCTTGAATTGAGTATGCGCTGGGCAACCGTCACGCTGAAACTACATACTTTCGCGCGAACGTTTCGGTTTGGGTTGTTTGGGGAAGACCAGACAGCGAGGTCATCGGTCTCATCGGATTAGGGAAGGGCGGGGAAGGAAGTCGGCCGTGCCCTTTCAAAGGAACCATCCCAGCATTTGCCTGCAGCGCGCGAACGTCAAAGGCAACATCCTCAAATAGTATTGGTAGGTCCTGGTCCAAAAAATTTCGATATTTGATTCCACTGAAAGTGCCTTTAATAAAATAAGGACCAAATAGGCTGTTACATATGACTCCACACCAAACGTTAACTGACCAAGGACGCTAATGTTCAACTTGTCGTAACCAGTAAGGATTTGCTACACTCATGTAACGCATGTTATGCTGATTAATGCTACCATGGTTTGTGACTGTGGACTCATCTGAAAACAGTACATTAGCAAAGAAATTGGGGTTTTTTGTATGTCTTGAAGTGCCCATTTATACCCATTTATAAAATACTACTCAATTATGAAAATCATCGCCATTAAGTTCTTGATGCAGTGAAATGTGATATGGATGATACTTATAACGATGCAATATGTTGACAATATTACCTAGGGAAATTCCGGAATCGCTTTGTAATTGCCGAGTGGTTTTGGTGAACAGCTTGTAGTACAGCTATTTTATTATTTTCTCCTGTAACAGTTTCTCTTAGTTTTCCGCTTTCGGCATTTACGCTGCCATCAGACATCAAAGCATTCACAACGTTTTTACAAAGTACGAGAGATGCTTTCAGTTCTACTTTTGAAAGAAAAGTGAGCTATAATCGCATTGCACTGCCTGTTATGATACGACGGAGTTCGCTACGTGGGCACAGTGGTGTGTCGAACATTCCCCCCTTTCGTTTCAGCGGAGAAATATAATATTGAGAACGGGGTTTCCTATTAAACGTTATGAAATACCACTGAAACGCGGAGGTGGAGGTTTAATTGAAGTGTTATTTGATAACACTTTCAAACATACGATTTTCTAACTTTTTTAATTTTTCCGATTACACCGCCATCTGTCGCGAAATCAAAAAAAAAAAAAAAAATATTTCAGATAAAACAAATGTATTTTTCCAGAATGAGATTTTTTCAAATGTATTTTTTTCCGTAGAATTCGAATCTAGAGTAAAAAATGGCAGGTTGGAGTGGAGATTGAAGTGTGATATCAATGGATGTCCCCCTCCGAGACGAATAAATTTTAACTATAAATTGTTTGGATCCGATCTGTAGTTTTCGTAATATTTCAATGTGTTCAGATAAATTGAACACCCTTCATAGTAGACTATATCAACAAAGAAGATATAACTTACTGGTGTTGTGTAAACGTTATAAAGAACAATTGTAAAGAAAGACTATCCACTAAAAGTAACATAGTTTTAGGAGAAGGTAGCCATGTTTTTATTCCAGATGAAGCAGCAAATGAAGTGCAAAAACATTTTGCTATCGCAAAAAAGCATGTAAAAGAAATAGATTCTACAATTTCATCAGTTTTTAGGCTGAAGAAGTAGGGTAGGTCTTCAATCAAGACTACGATTTAGTAACAAAGTTACCATCGCACAGATGCAGGAAACAATCGCTATATCGCATTAGTCGAAAATAAATGGGAATTACACAAAATCCGACCGATATTGGAGGAATATTCTTTCAAGAATATAATTTACTGTTGCATAATGACAGCAATTTTTTACTTGCAGATGTTACCGAATATTGGTGTTTGCCAACGAAGAGGGAAAATCATACACGGATGGCTGGTGTCGTGCCGATCTGATAAAATTCTGTGGAATTGCAGCCGCCTCACTCCAAGGCCATTGTCGAGTGGTGACTTGTCTTTTGGCTCCCGCTGCCGTCCCTATATTGCAGTGCGGCTGTTGAGGACGGTAGCAGCAACCAAAAGACAGTCACCACTTTACAATGGCAGAGAAGCACTCTCCCGAAAGCTCATGGACTTTAAACCACTTACGTGGCTCGAAACTCGAGAGAATTTTATCAGGGAAAATCATAAACCTGTGAATAATTCTTTGTGGGCGCAACGTTCAAGAGTTCCAGCATGAGTTTGACTGTTTCTACTTCCCGTCGATCTTACAAGTTCCGGGAGTAAACGAATACTATTTCAGTTGTCTACGCTTTGCTACTGTACAAAAAGCTATTAAAAACGAAGTGCCTGGATGAAATCCTGCGTCTCTCGTGATGAACCTCGAAATTTCTATAGTTCAGTCAGCTAGAAGTTTGCTTTCTGAAACTGAGATTATGGGTTGCAATTATCAGTTTAATCAATTTTTGTGGAAACAAGTTCTGCCTTGCGACCTTGTTCCTGGAAATACGTTGTTACATAACAATGCGTTCAGCTCTAACACATCTACCATTGGGAGAAGATGTCTCTGAATTGTAGCGTGTAACCTGGCAATGTGTAATGTAACTATGTTGGTGTGTGCGAAACAGCCTGCTGTAATCGAGTTTCGAATTCGAAGAATTCGTCATGACAATGTCAGACCACACACGAGCGCTACGACATCTGCAACAATTCGCCCTTTGGGTTCACTGTCATCGATCATCCAGCATACAGTCCCGACTTGCCCCCATCTGATTATCATCTGTTTCCAAATTAGAAGAACACCTTCGAGGACTTCAGTTTGACAGTGATGAAGCAGTACAAGCAGAGGTGAAGTTGTAGTTTCGTCAAGAAAGTCAAACATTCTATAGTGACGGTATCAAAAATTTTGTCTCTCGTTGTGAGAACTGTGTTCGTCACCAGAGTGACTGCGATGAGAAATAAACACGTAAACAGGAAGAATAAAGATGTACAATGTTATATTTTATTCAAAGCTTTTATGAGTTTTCACATAAAATGTTTGGAGACATTACTTTGAAGCACGACCTCGTATTTGGAATTGCAGTGGAAGGCCCTTCCTTGGAAATGTCAATACGAGAACATCTAATCCAACACACATACTGATCTCTCTCAATCGCAGCTAAGCATTTTACTGTTCAGGTATATTTCTCAACCCCTTCTTATGCCATGCACCTTTCTTCGAAATATGCCAAAAAGGCAGCTTCTAAGCCAAAACACTAATTTATCTCTCAATCACAGTTCTCACCTTTAATGTCCAATCGCGTTTCTCAGTTCTTTTCCAAGCCAATCCTATCTCTTGGAAGTAGGGCAGTCACGGAGCTTCTGTAAGCCGAATATGCACTTGCATAATAGCTAATCATATGGGTATAGCCGGCCGAAGTGGCCGAGCGCTTCTAGGCACCGCGCGACCGCTACGGTCGCAGGTTCGAATCCTGCCGCGGGCATGGATGTGTGTGATGTCCTTAGGTTAGTTAGATTTAAGTAGTTCTAAGTTCTAGGGGACTGATGACCACAGAATTTAAGTCCCATAGTGCTCAGAGCCATTTGAACCATATGGGTGTAAGGATTGCAAACATTCCTACCATTTGCCTTACAGTTTTTAGCAAAAGAGTATACAAGTTCAGTTGGCCTCTTAAGTTAAATGTATCGCTCATCTGTAAATTCCTACTTCCCATGCCATGTGAGGTTACGGGAGTGTACAAGAATAGCAAGCGCGTATCTGCATCGCCGAGTCAATGAATGGCATTCAACAGACCGGCTTTTAAAAAGCTGGAAACGTTCTATATTCAAGTTCCTATTGGGCATTAAAAGACATGTTGAAACTTGAATATAATCATGAATAGAAACATTTTGTGCAGACACACAAAGAATATTAACAAACTAATTGCGAGCAAAGACCCTGTAATAAATTTTGATTCAAAGAATGATACTTATTACCCCATTATAGCTGTTTTGTACTCATCAAATGACCATGTGAGCCATATACTAGCTTCCTTATACAGAAGCAGTGAACTTTGCAAACATTAAATCTCCTAGAAATCTGAAGCACATGGTAGTATTTGAGAAAAAGTACGAAAATGTACCTGTTAAAGTGTACAGTACTTAATATTGTGAGCGATCGATAGCTATAAGAGGAAGAAAAAAATAGTACGAAGGAAATTTGTTTAAAGTGGTTGCATTGTATGTCTCAACACACCATAATCGCAGTAAATACACTGATGAGCCAAAACATTACAACCACCTGCTTAATCGCTTGTTCGTCCGTCTTCGCAACGAAGTACATCACTGATTTTATGTATCAGGGATCCGACAGTTTGCTGATAGGTTTGTGGAGGTATGTGGCATGAGATGTCTACGCCCATGTCATGTAATTCGCGTAAATAACGGGCCGCTGATTTGCGTACGCGCTGATGGCGCCTGATAGTGATCCAGGTGAGTTCCATAGGATTTTCACCACGTGATAACGCTCCTCAAACCACTGTATCACGGTTCTGAATCCGAGATACAGACAATTAATACTGCTGAAACATGACACCGTCGTCGGGGGAAACATCAAGCATGAAGCGATGCAGGTGGTTCGCAGCTCTCAGCGTGTCTTCAATTACTACCACATGTCCCATGCAAGCGCAGGAGAATGTCTCCCACGGCGACAGCGACCGACCGCGGCTACAGAAGACAGAGGGCATCGCTGCCGCCTGCAGTCGGTGCGTTGCGGAACGCAGCGACAGACAAGCTATGCAGTTGCCGGGAACGACTGCGCGAGGTGAGATGTCTGTTAACACCACCGCTGTTATTGCGCTGTTGTTGGAAGAGGAAGACGATGACATTTTATTGTTACATTCCAGGAAAAGACGAAAGCTGGTAATGTCTTTATATAAAAGTAGAACTGCAGTAGGTAGTTACACAGCACTGATAAAAAGACAGTTGTTAGGTGATGAAAATATCTTCCCACCAGCTTGCTTCGATAGCGCACTGCACGGTTCGAGCCGCCGTTCGCCTCGATGACGGCGTTTGTGGAGACGACCAGCGACCTAGTGTAGCAAAAATATGATTCACCCGAAGAGCCGACACGTTTCCATTGATCGACTGTCGGATCCCGATGTCCGGTGACCACTGCAAACGTTAATTCATTATGTCATTGGGTCAACATATGAACACATTGGGGGGGTCTGCTGTGGAGCACCATGTTCGACAGTGAACGATGAACGGTATGCTCGGAAACACTTGTGCGTGCACCAGCATTGTGCTCTTTCGGCAGAGATGCCACAGATCACCATCTATCCTACTTTACAGAGCAGACAAGCTTCCGAACCCCACGTTCTCTGAAGAGTTGTGGACGTCCAACCACTTAGCGCGTAGTGGCAGTTTCACTGTCCTTCTAGTTCTTTTCTTAGATGCTCACGCCAGTAGCACGTGAACATTCGAGTAGCTTCGCCGTTTTCGAGATACTCGAATAATAATAATCTGCCCTTTGCCAAAGTCGCTTAGATAATGGATTTCCCCATTTGCAAGCCATACTTTCGCTAGGGTGCTCCGCTTACATACTTTCGTTACTACTTCACGTGCTCGCAACGCCACCAGGCGGCATCCAACGTCGTGGGCAGTGGTCATAATGTTGTGACTTATCAGCGTATGTTGATATTAATGCTTCAGGAAATATGCCATTTTTGTTACGTAAAAAAATCTTTAGAGGCTGGCGCATAGTATCAATACTCCTTCTCATTATTCAATTGTCGTATATGAGCGCTGTTTGAGCTGTTTTCAACCTAAAGCGAACTTGGCTGCACATTTAGTTGATTGTTGCAATTCAAACCACTCAACAGTGCCATGCCCAATACAGAGAAACAGTGCATAAAGCTCGACTAGTACAGCAAGCTATTAAAGCCACTGTCTGTCATGTACACTGATATAGGAACGCATGCTACAACCAGGTGTCCGTGACGAAATTCATGGGACTAAATCATACGATAGTGCTTTCTACGTACACTACAGTTACAGTGAGAAATGTTCGGAGTTTCAGCTGTATTGAGGTTCTGACTATAGAATGGTTTAGCAGACGGCTGTATCAGATTGCTGAAGACATAAAAAATATTTGTTGCAAAACAAGCAAATGAGTATTAGCCTCGATGAGGAAGAATCATTTGAAATAGTACAGGGAACTGTAATTTAAATTACAGGACTAATTTTAGAGTGCTAGTAGTGTTTCACAATCTCATGAACTACGATGCTCATATCATAATGGTGAACCTAAGAGGACAAATGGAAGAAACTTAGCATAATAAAAAGGTGAAAATAAATCCAGGGAATTTTTATATGATTGCGGCAAACATGGAAAAGTATAAAACATTTACTAAAACTATCACAATGGAACATCATTGTGAAATAAAATTTCAGTTTACCGGTTCCCTTTGTGTTTAAAATAGAATGGAAATATGGCACCAGCCATACCAGCCATTCAACATTTGCTGAGTATCCCCGGCAAGAAAACGACCATCCTACTTCAACAGTAAAGGGCATGATTATAGACTAAGTAACAAGAAACGTCTCCAAACCTTCCAAATTTAAAAAGCAGCACTAGAGAAGAAACACATAATAAATCAGCCCAATATCAGCAACCAGATGTTATTTAAACCAATAAACTTACTGTAGAGAAACGACGATCCCCCTAGACATATCACAAACTACTATCCATTTCATAATGACTGACCCTTGACTTTGAGCTCGTATTCTGGTTATATCACATGACGAATGTCGATGTGTTGTATCTCACCGTAATTGTGAAAACGTCTACTTTTGTTTAGTGTATTAATATCACATTTTAATTGAAAAGGGGGGACATACGCGATAATATTTAAGAGGAAGCGCGGTTTTTCGAATATTTTTTGGAAATGGTCAACTTTGAGGAATCACAGAAATTAGACCGTAAGTAGGAGAAAAATTTCTTTTGCGCAGTTTAGAGGAACAATGTTTTTCTATTCGCAGGCGGATTTTCGTTATTTTATGATAATCAGTTTCGCCACTGTAATGTCAAACGCAAGACGCTGAGATTGAGCTTACCATTGTAGCTATTGCGGCGGAGATAGCACAGATTGTAAAGCTTGAACTTTCGTTGATTGTGTCGTATGTAATTACTGATGAATACTACCGGTATTTGTCAGTTAATAGTTTGTAAAGCAATTGTGTTAGTAGCTGCAATGTATACGGGGCTGTGGTGGTGCGTAGTTGTCATGCGCTGCCATTGTTGTGCTCGATAAATGCCTGTTCAACAGCGAAGAACATCTGCTTCGTTCTAGCATTTCAGTACACAATAGAGCATTGCGAATTCAGTCGTTGTTGGAAATAGGAGCAACAAAATGCGAAATTCCAAGTTAACTTTCAATATACAAACACCTCTCAATACATGAGCACTGAAAGGTGCGGCACATTTTAACAGTAAATGAAAAATCACTAATTTCGCGTAAATTTACGGGAAAGAACAATGAATGTAATAAAACATACCTTAATCGCTTTCGCCGCTGGCAAAGGTGTCGATGCTCCTATTCCAGTCGTCTACTTGGATCAGCAATGCTTCTATTGCAATGTCAAGGCAGTGGACTCTTTGTTTGTATCTGTTTTCAGGTTCGTCAACGTGACTCTCTGAATTCTTCCAGGCACTTTGGGAATAAATAAATAATGTGGCACATTATAATCCTTTTTTTCCAGAACCGGACGGAGTTTGAATTCTTCCTTTCTAGCCAGTCCACTCTTGAATACTTTCTCTGCGATAATAGTATACATTTGCTGCTGCGTAAGGCATTTTTGTTACCGCAATCTCAAGTTCGGTTATTTTCCATAAGCACGGCTCTTTTGTTGAAATATTGTATCTGAAGCTAATTCCCGAATAGCACGCCTAGGGGTTGTTTCACTCATATCAGGAAAGTCTTCTATTTCAATCTTCTACTCTTTCAGTACGGCTGCTACTGATGCAAACTGCTTTTCCACATTGAAATCGTGGATTGTTCTTCCTTCCTTTCCCTGTGTGGACTTGTCCAATGCATACTTCTGTCGCCTAACAGTACACTTCTGTTGGTGATACAAGACAGGCCGGCCGAAGTGGCCGTGCGGTTAAAGGCGCTGCAGTCTGGAACCGCAAGACCGCTACGGTCGCAGGTTCGAATCCTGCCTCGGGCATGGATGTTTGTGATGTCCTTAGGTTAGTTAGGTTTAACTAGTTCTAAGTTCTAGGGGACTAATGACCTCAGCAGTTGAGTCCCATAGTGCTCAGAGCCATTTGAACCATTTGATACAAGACATGACGTTCCGCTTCATTCTCACAGCATTTGCTTCACTATACTTTCACTAATATCGAGACATTTAGAAGTTTCCTTTATTGGCTGTGATACGGAATTGTACACGCCTTGTTCTTTCTCGGCCTCAGAG
Organism: Schistocerca americana; assembly: GCF_021461395.2. NCBI lineage: Eukaryota > Metazoa > Arthropoda > Insecta > Orthoptera > Acrididae > Schistocerca > Schistocerca americana. The sequence goes on along the minus strand of NC_060130.1, from coordinate 328,243,514 downwards.
TAAGCACGCGCACTGATGACATGGACTTTTCACAACTCAGTAAATGATTCACGGTTTCAGACAAGTGCAAGGCAACTGATTATATCACGAAGACTTTCTCACTTAAGTACAAATGACAGCTAGACGGTAGTCTTAGATACTCTGATGAACACTTGCCATTCGATACTAGGCAAGGGAAGTCAAGACGGCGTTCACAATAATGACACTTCGACTGACAAAATTTTATCAGTAAACTGTCGAATTATTCGTAATAAAGTTCCCGAATTTACTGCCCTCCAGAGAAGTTCCCGCGCCCAAATTATTCTTGGGGCCGAGAACTGGCTGAAACCCGAGGTGGAAAGCTCTGAGATATTTAGCGAGTCGTGGAACGTATTTCGGAAAGACAGATAGAGGCCATAGGAGGGAGAGTGTTCATTGCAGTTGACAAAAATATTGTCTCTATTGAGGTCGAAGTTATGTGTGACGGTGCAGTTATCTGGTAGCATATAGCAGGTGTAGGTGAAACTAAGTTAATTGTTGGATGTTTTTATCGGCGATCCGATTCAGCTGTGACAGTTCTCGAGTCATTCAAAGAATACCTACGGTGAGTAGCACGTAAATTCCCACATCATGCGATAATAGCTGGAAGCGACTTTAACCTATCGAGTATAGACTGGGATGTCTATGGATTCATTGCGGGGAATACAGAGAGACAGTCATGCGAAACACTTCTGAAACGTTTTCTACAAACTGTCTTGAGCAGCTAGCTCGGCAGCCCACACGCAATGGAAACATCTTAGACTTTGTACCTACAAATAGGACGGATCTTATCGACAATCAGTATAGAGACGGAGATAAGCGATCATGAGGGCATTATAGCAACTATGATTACGAAAGTTAATAAATCAGTCAAGACTGTTTCTGCTAGATCAGATATGCAGTTATTAACATCTCACTTAGACAGTGAATTGGCATCACTTATTCTAGTAAGATGGAGGTAGAGGGATTATGGACATAGTTTAAGAAGATTGGAAATCGTGGTCTGGAGAGTTATGTGCCTGGTAAGTGGATAAAGGATGGAAAAGATCAACCATGGTTTAATAACGAAATTCGAAGATGCTGAGGAACTCAGGTTGTTGCACTCTCCGTTCAAAAGAGAACGCGCAAATGACGACAAGCGAAGGTTAGGAGAGATTCGTTCGTCTGTGAAAAGATCTATGCGCGAAGCATACAACCAGCACACCTTAGCAAAAGGTCTACAGAGAACCCCCGAAAATTCTGGTCTTACGTAAAATTGCTAAGTGGGCTTAGGGCTTCCATTCAGTCACGTTTTGACCAGTCTGGTGTGGCAGCTGAATACAGCAAAACGAAAGCCGAAGTTTTAAATTTCACGTTCAAGAAAGTGTTCACACAGGAGAATCGTGCAAGAATACCTTCATCTGACCATCGGACAGTCTCTCTTATGGACGATAAAGTAATAAGCATTCCTGGGATAGAGAAACAAATGAAAGTTTTGAAAGAAAATAAAATCACCAGGTTCCGGCGAAATCCCCATTCGGTTTTTCAAAGAGTACTTTACGGCATTTGCCCCTTACCTAGCTTGCATTTATCGTGAATCTCTCGCCCAACACAAAGTCTCAAGTGACTGGAAAAAAGCGCGGGTGACTACAGTATACAACAAGGGGGAAAGAATGGACCCACAAAATTAGAGACCAATAATCCTAACACCTATTTGCTGAATTCTTGAACATATCCTCAGTTCGATAACATTCTTGAGACCGAGAAGCTTACGTCCACAAATTAGCATGGTTTTAGAAAGCACCACTCGTGCGAAACTCAGCTTGCCCTTTGCTCACACGATATACTGCGAACTAAAGTGAAGGGCAACAGGCAGATTCCATATTTCTACATTTCCGGAACGCATGTGCCACGGTGCCCCATTGCAGGCTGTTAACGAAGGTACGGCCATATGGAATAAGTTCACAGGTATGTGAGTGGCGGAAGACTTCTTAACTAACAGAACCCAAGTGTGATGGGATCGCAGTTGTTCTTCATATACATAAATGATTTGGCGGACAGGGTGGGCAGCAGTCTGCGGTTGTTTGCTGATGATGTTGCTGTGGTGTACGGTAAGGTGTCGAAGTTGAGTGACAGCAAGAGGATACAAGACGAAAAATGGTTCAAATGGCTCTGAGCACTATGGGACTTAACATCTATGGTCATCAGTCCCCTAGAACTTAGAACTACTTAAACCTAACTAACCTAAGGACAGCACACAACACCCAGCCATCACGAGGCAGAGAAAATCCCTGACCCCGCCGGGAATCGAACCCGGGAACCCGGGCGTGGGAAGCGAGAACGCTACCGCACGACCACGAGATGCGGGCAATACAAGACGACTTAGATAAAATTGGCAGCTAGCTTTAAATGTGAAAAAATATAAGGTAATGTGGATGAATAGGAAGAACAAACCTGTAATGTTCGGATACAGTATTACTAGAGTCCTGCTTGACAGTCAAGTCGCTTAAATATCTGGGCGTAGCGTTGCAAAACGAAAATAAATGGAACGAACATGTGAGAAATGTGGTAGGATAGGCGAATAGTTGACTTTGGTTTATTGGGAGATTTTTAGGAAGGAGTGGATCACCTGTAAAGGAGACCGCATATAGGATGCGAATTATTCTTGGGTACTGCTCGAGTGTTTGAGATCCGTACCAGGTCGGATTGAAGGAAGACATCGAAGCAATTCAGAGGCAGGTGGGCTGCTAGATTTATCACCGGTAGGTCTGAACAACATGTAAGTGTTACGAAGATGCTTCTGGAACTCAAATGGAACTTCCTGGAGTGAAGGTGAAGTCGTTTTCGAGGAACACTCTAGAGAAAACGTAGAAAGTCGGAATTTGAAGCTGATTGCCAGACTATTCTACTGCCGTCAACATACATTGCGCGTCAGGACCACGAAGATAAGATACAATAAGTTAAGGCTCATAAGGAGGCACATAGACGTCGTTGAAACCTCACTCTATTTGCGAGTGAAACAGGAAAGGAAATGATTGGTAGTGGTACAGGGTACCCTCCAACACGCACCGTATGGTGGCTTGCGGAGTATCTACGCAGATGTAGATTTTTTCCTATTTTACAGGAATCCCAAATGTAGATAATGCAACAGTGAGCACTTAAATGAAAATACCATTCAGAGGTCCGGCAACATTGCGTACGCGGGACATAAGGACGCAAAAGTAAATAAATTAAACACGTGATATTACCTCTTTATGTAGAGTTATGTGCATAAAAACATAAAGAGTTGTGAAAGGCAACAAGAGAGTTAGCATTTGAACTTTAGGCGAATCGCTACAATTTACATCCGCTATTAGTACGACAAAATGATTAATCAGTAACCAACGAAAATACGCCTTTAATTAGAGAATGGTTTTGTCTTTAAATTGGGGAAAAGAAATTTTTATTCTAGTTATGGCTTGGCCACTATGACTTTTCAAAGTTGACACTCGCCAAAAAATGGTCGAAAAAGTATGCTTTCTCTTAAATATTATTTTGTACGTCGCCCCCTTTTCATCTAAAACGTAACATTCAGACATCAAATACAAGTAAACATTTCTACGCTACGTACAACATATCGATGTCATGCGATGTAAATAGTCACGGTTCAATCATTATGAAATGGATATTAGGTTAGCCTATTAACAGAATCTTCCGTCGGTTCTTGGTAGAACAACATTATAATAATAAATGAAAAGCACCAGTTTGCTTTTGTTCTACAATATTATTTTTATTGCTAACCGGTTTTCGGCTTACAAGGCCATCTTCAGGCATTTACTGAGTATTATCACCAAAGAAGTTAAATGTCACTTCTTTGGTGATAATACTCAGTAAATGCCTGAAGATGGCCTTGTAAGCCGAAAACCGGTTAGCAATAAAAATAATATTGTAGAACAAAAGCAAACTGGTGCTTTTCATTTATTATTAGGTTAGCCTCATTATGAAATGGGTATTAGGTTAGCCACCTAGCCACCCACAGCTGTACCATAGTAAAGCAAAAATTTACACACATAACAGTTGGGGCATGAAAGCTCCCTCCCTCCCCCCTCCCCCTCCCCACACACACACACATTAATTGGAAAATATAAACTCTGACTTACACTGCCAATACGAGACGCTCCCTTACTACCAAAACAAATAAAAGACGAACGCATCCCGCAATAGCAAAACAAACCACACTAAATAGCGAGATGACAGTGGTTCTTCACAACACAAAAACGTGAATGTGTAGAGTTGGAGAAATTGCTGTGTGCTAAAATCTAGCTCATATATGTGGAATAACAGGAAGAATGACGTAAGCAAACAAAAAACTGTGAATAAAGATAAAAATTAATACTGATTACAGTAGTAAGTTAAAATATGCGAACTGTTCATGATCATAGCAAACAAAATTGTATAGGAAAAAAATCTTATTGTTATAATGACCACTGAAGATGCTTTAGAATAAATCGAAACGCTTTTGCTCTTAATAAGACTTTCATTACAGTGACAAAAGACTGGGTTAGCCTGTACAGCTTGTATATCTGCGACTGCGGAAAAAAAAGAGGCCGAAAAACATGGAAGATAACATGTACTAGATTGTGAATTGCAGAGTACTCATGTAGATGTAGACGCAATACCGCAAGCCTGTTGTAAGGTTAGCTGAAAACATGCAGTCTGCGGACATCCTTGGAATGTTTGCAACGCCTCAGACTTCAAATTCAGGCCAGGCTCAAGCTTATCTCCAAAACTACGGCGTATCCAAACGTTTACAGTGCTTTACAAAACATTAATACCTGTTGATGTGAATCAAAGGCATGGGGTGCAGACGTTATTAGCATTTCTCGTATGCGCGCAGACCTCTGCTCGTAAGATACTCGATTAAAAGTAGCTGCTGTGATGGAGGCATCGGTTTTGACCCCACAGCGAGACATATGGCTGCGGTGTTGCCAGACCTAGCCACAGCGAGACATATGCCTGAGGTGGGCGCCTGTGACATGTGAACCCAATGTGTACGCACTGGCAGAATCAACTGTTGCGAGAAACAACGGCTTGATGATAAGGGTCACTGTTCACTTTGATGTATTATAAAGCCGGATAGACAGATCAACAACCTGTAAGTAGCAGTTTTACCCCCCCCCCCCCCTCCCACCTAGTCACAGCCAGCACTGTTTCCTCTACCACCTGTCCTGCGGGTCCACTTACGTACTCCTCTATGGTCCATACATTGGCTTTGTCTGGACCTATCACAAGCAAAAGTGCGGATTGTGTCATTAATCCTGCGGGTCTAGGCGCTACAGTCTGGAACCGCGCGACCGCTACGGTCGCAGGTTTGAATCCTGTCTCGGGCATGGATGTGTGTTATGTCCTTAGGTTAGTTAGGTTTAAGTAGTTCTAGGTTCTAGGGGACTGATGACCTTAGAAGTTAAGCCCCATAGCGCTCAGAGCCATTTTTTTTTGTTAGTGCCTTAAAGACCTTAAGACCAAGATCTTTGCGTTTATTTCGATTACGTGTCTTTAAAGGAAAAAGCCTAATCACATGGTCATTGTCGCAAAATGAAGAAGTCAGCATATACGCTTGAATTTTGGTAGCAACTTCACTGTTCTCCGAGATTCCCGTAAATATCCACCTTTGCACATAAACTTTCGCAGTTTTGTCGTGGGGTGCAACCGATTGCATTTCTCTCTTAAATGCGCGCGAACTGGCCCGCTTTCAATCCGACTTCAGTTTCCTTTCATCTGAAAATGTTCTTAAATATGGCGTATGGCTTAATGATAAGCATAAATTCCCAGTGTGCTTGCAAGCAGCAACATTGAAGAAACCGACAGAATAATAGCCTGACTCATGTCGGAGTCGATTAAGTAAACTGTTTTCAATGTGATCTTTCACTTGCTAGTAAAACCTAACTGTATCTTGCTAGTAAAACCTAACTGATCACTATCACTTTTTAAATCATTAATGCACTGATTCATTGTGGAACAAATATTGATCCAATTGGACTTTGATATTCACAGTGTCACCATTTTGACTGCTACTCATACGGCAAAGCAAGTTCTCTAATGTAAAGTACTATGTGAAAAGTAGAGCATTACTTAGTACCTACCTGTAATTGCTGGAAGGCATGTTAAAGCTGTTTAGACACTTCTGAAAACGCCTGATTAGTGAAATCATCATAATTTATAATGTCGTACTAATCGCACCGTACACTAAATTTTTGTCGCTCTCGATAAAAAACATTTTTGCTCTCTTCTCTGGCGACTTCCTTTCACCAGAAAGGAGAACAGATATATGGGATGTTTGTCCAGGAAACAAAGAAGGGACAGTATTCGCCGTCAACCAGTGGCGGATCATGTGCCTAAATTCTCGGGAGACCGGGAAAAATATTCGAAAATCCCCTCCCCTTCCCTTTTAATGTAAGCAGAACTCTCCTCATTCTCAAAGAATATTTTTGGCTCAGAAACGGGCGGTTCTGGCGATAAGTGGTGTGAATTCGCGAGCCTTTTGTCGACTCCTGTTAGTTAGTCTTGGTATTCTAACATTGCCCACTAAATATATATATATATATATATATATATATATATATATATATATATATTCTTTTCTCCACGCACTTTCGAATCCAAACTGAAGAACTTCCTCATGGGTCAATCCTTCTATTCTGTCGACGAGTTCCTTGAAAAATTAAGCTAATTCTTATGTTACATTAGTGATTGGGTTCACATAAGTTTGAAGCTTGTCGTAGTTTTTGGATTCATAAACGTTTTACTTTATCTATTATTACTTTTTAGTTGTAATTTCATGTACTGACACGATGTATGACCATGGAGATGTGCTCTTCAATTTGGTCCTACAGTCACCACAAAACGATCCAGAGGCAATTTCAGTTGAATAGCTGGACCGTAAAATTTAATTTTGACTATTAACAGGAATTCTCAGCAAATGAGCCCGAATGTAGTTCATATCAGGAGCTCAGTTTTTACCACTGTCTCACTGCAGTATAATTTCTGCAATACTCAGGTAGTGTATTTTGTATGTTTTTTTTTCCTTTCTTTGAAACTCCTTAAGTTTTCTGATCTCGACTAACAGGCATAATTTTTTATCGCGGTAGAAATAAGTAAAATTCTGGACAGAAAGCGTAATAAAAGCTTAATTATAAATCTAACGATCTGCATCTCGCAATGAAACTTAACGGGCCACGATACGCTACATCTTCGTCTACCTCTATGCTAGCAAAATACTGTAACGTGCATGGCAGAGGATACTTGCGTGGCAGAGGGTACTTCCCTTCGTTACAATTATTGGGCCTTTTCCCCCGTTCCATCCACGTATGGTTCCCCGCGTTGAATGACTACTTAAACGCCTCTGTAATTAGTCTGATCTTGTCTTCGCGATCCCTACGAGCGCGATACGTAGGGGGGTGCAGTATATTCCTGGATTCATCACTTACAGTTGGTTCTAGAAACTTAAGGTTTTCAAAGGATAGTTTACGTCTGTCTTCAAGCGTCTGAAACGTTGAGTTCGTTCAGCATGTGACCAAGTGGTTCTAGGCGCTGCAGTCTGGAACCGCGCGACCGCTACGGTCGCAGGTTCGAATCCTGCCTCGGGCACGGATGTGTGTGATGTCCTTAGGTTAGTTAGGTTTAATTACTTCTAAGTTCTAGGGGACTGATGACCTGAGATGTTAAGTCCCATAGTGCTCAGAGCCTTTTTTTCGTTCAGCATCTCCGTGAGAGTCTCTCATGGGTCGAACAAGGCTTTGACCATTCTTGCTAAACGGTCTATATCCCCTGTTAGTGCTATTTGGTACGGGTCCCAAGCACTTGAGTAATTTTCTAGGACGGTTCGCGCGAATGGTTTGTATGCAATTTCCTAAGTGGACTGAATTACCCTACTATTCTACCAACGAACCGCAGTCTGCCACCCGCGCGTTACCTACGACTAGCATATGTGATCGTTCCAGTTCACACCCTATAAACTGTTACTCCCAGGTATTTGTATGAGCTGACAGATTCCATACGTGCGTCATTGATATTGTAGTCGTACGACGTTACGTTTTTTCGTTTTATGAAATGGAAAATTTTACATTTCTGAACATTTACAGTAATTTGCCAATATTTGCACCACTTTGTAATATTATCAAGATCTGACTGAATATTTGTGACCTATTTTTCAGATTACTTCATTATAGATAACTGCATCACCTGCGAAAAGTCTGAAATTACTATTAATATTTTCTGAAAGGTCATTAACATACAACATGAAAAACAATGATCCCAACACACTTCGGAGGAACACAACTGTCGATGACACTCCGTCCAAGATAAAGTTCTGTGTCCCCACCACTAAGAAATCTTCAATCCCGTCGCAAATGTCCCTTGATATCCCGTATAACTGTACTTTTGATAATAAGCTTACCTGTGGTACTGAATCAAATGTCTTTAGGACGTCAAGAGACACTGCATCTACCTTACTGAAAAGTGCGAGTTGCGTCTCGCATGAACACTGTTTCCAGAATCCATGTTCTTCGAGACACTTCATTATATTTGACGTCATGATACGTTCTATGATTCTACAACAAACTGATGTCAAATATACTGAACGGTAGTTCTGTGGACCATTCTGCGACCCTTCTCGTAGGTGCGTGTGCCCTGTTCTCTCGTCCAACCTATAGGCACAACTTTTTGTTCCAGGGACTTTCAGTGTCTTATGGTTAAAAGAGGGGCTAGCTCATCCGCAAATTCAGTACAGAATCTGATAGACATTCAATGAGGCCCTGGAATTTTGTTCAGTTTTAACGATTTCAACTGTTTCTCAACGCCACGGACACTAATATCTATTTCATTCGCTTTCGCAGTTGTACAAGAATTAAACTGGGACAAGATTCCAAGTGTTCCCTTTGTAAAAGAACATTTCAAAACAGAGTTAAACATTTCGTATGTTGCTTTGCTACCCTCAATTTTAGTTGCTGGTATAGTAATTCAAAACAGTATCAAAAAGTATTAGCAGCTTAACTGTCATAAACTGTGCCAACGTTTAGAATCGGAACACAAGTTGCATGTACTGAAAATTCTGATACAGGTGAGTGGGTGTAAAAGAAATGTAGTAGAAAATTGCGATGCTTGGTGATGTTAATGTAAATCTCTTAGTAAATTTTGAGTATGTAACACCTATAAACTGCATGTTATGTGACAGTCCGTTTGGAATGTTTTATTTCTCACCATGGTTTCACATATATTGCTTAATATTTTAAATCGCTGAGCATCGCTGAAGTTACTTTTGCCAATAAATGAAGAAGTTATTAAATTTCCTGGCAGATTAAAACTGTGTGCCGGACCGAGACTCGAACTCGGGACCTTTGCCTTTCGCGAGCAAGTGCTCTACCAACTGAGCTACCCAAGCACGACTCACGCCCCGTCCTCACAGCTTTACTTCTGCCAGTACCTCGTCCCGAGTTCGAGTCTCGGTCCGGCACACAGTTTTAATCTGCCAGGAAGTTTCATATCAGCGCACATTCCGCTGCAGAGTGAAAATCTCATTCTGGAAGAAGTTATAAATGAAAACACAACACTGGTGCAATGTTCTATAATATCTGTTATTTATTGTACAAACCGCTTTTCGCGTGTTCTCCATCAGATGTGGTGCAGTAAAATTTTAATGGTTCAGAGATTTTAAATTACAGCATGTACAGAGTATCTCCATTTCCAGAGATGAAAAATATTGACTTTAGATTTAAGAATAAAACAAGAGGGTTTATTTCAGTGTAAATTCGATGCAAGATTATTTAAGTACGATAAAATATGACACACATTGACTAATAAACTATAAATAAATTACAATAGCTGTTCATAGAAGAAAATTAATTGAACAATAAACTTTGGTGACATGTTGCAAAGATGAAGCTGCACAAAATAATGTTGTCTTTAATAGGTCCTAAATTACAAACAGATAACATATACTAGTGATCTTAAGCGGGTAAGTGGTGCAGCTGTGATTATATAAAGTAAAGTTTTTAACACAACTCAAGTCAAGGGAAATGGGACATGTGAGTAAGAGGGATAATTTACAACATGGCCTGGATGGGATTATGAGTAGTATCTGCAGTTAAAAGTGGCGAGTATTGTTTGACTGCATTTAATTCCGTTTGGAAGTTGTCTTCACTTATGAGGGTGATATTAGACAATGTCATATTGAATGAAAGACAGCATGTTTATGGGTCACTGGGCGTTGACACCTGGCAAGTATTATAATAGCTGCGGTGGTAAGGCTCGAAAGTACGCATACGGTCACTGTTGTCTAGGTTAGATCTATAAATAATTTATGCAGTTACCCACAAACTCCATTGTGAATTTTATACAATTGTTTTAACAATTTAGTTGCTTCAGGAATTTTTTAAGTTGTCTGGCAATACCTGTCTATAAGCACAAAACATCATCAACATAGCTATGTAGACCAGTATCCAAGCCTGGAAGAGAGTGGATTAGTTTCCAAAAATTGTAACTCAAATTTGTCCATGAAGATTTCAGCGGACTGGACTGAGGGGGATCCCACAACCAGACCATCCAACTGTATATATATCCTGCCACTGAAACGGAAATAATTTTATGTAAGACAAATTTGTGTAGATAATCTAATTTCATCTGTGATAACTGTGTAACTCCTGATTTCTCTAGTAAGTCTGTTAGAATGTTATGGCACTCCTACAGAACTGGATGTGTAGAAGAGTAAAATAAATACAAGAGATGGAACCCTTGCGCTCCTAACGAGCACTACTATTACTAATACTGCTAGTACTACAGCTAAGACGACGACTGCCACTACTACAACTACAGCTAATAATAATAGTAATAACAATGACGACACTCACTTTTATTTACAAACGAACAGGTAGAGTGGGCGTTTGAGCGTTGTTACTTGTAAAACAAGTTAATTCGACGGTCCTTCTTCTTCCCGAATCTTTCGATGACTGAGCATTCGTAGTACTAGTTGTTCATCTGAGGTATAAGCAAGAGGCCATACCGTCCCTAAAATACGTTTTTACGCGTTTAAGACAAGATAAACTGCTTTCAGCTCAAACACTTGTTGCAGGAATGGTGGCAATTAGACAAAATAGTCTGAGAGCTTCTGGAAGAATTTGGTCCGTTTCGTTCTCAATCGTTCTTCTGATAACGTCTCCCAAATCGAGCGAGTGATATGTTTCTTTACGCTGTAACGAAAATACAGCCTCGAGTTGTACACAAAACCGCGACCGATTGAAGGACTCCTATAATAATCAATGCAAACCGTCTACAGAGAAATGCTGAGCATGATTGGCATCGCCTAATTTAAGGAAGAGGAATTTATCACCATGAGAAAAATCTTGTTTACATCTGTGTTACAATATTATCCAATACATCGAAGTACACCTCTTCGTATTTTGACATCAATGGATTGCCAATGCATTCATCCATCATTTCAGCTCTATTCGTGGAAGCTTCAGGTCGCGAATTAGTAGAGCTTTTTGTGGAATTTAAAAAGTCGATCAATTTATCTTCATTTCTTAAGTGTTTCACGTAAACCGTGCATTCTGGGAAGGCAAAACTGTCCCCAATTGGTTTTTTCCTGAAGAATGACGAGATGTTCAGCCTTCAAAAACATGCTTTGAAAAACAGAGAAAAGAAAACAAAGTCAAAGTCTAGGAGGCTATTTTTGAAACTACAGACTTCTCTTGTAGTCGTTGTACCAAGTCTGGACTGTCAATTACTTCTTTTAAAACGTCAGTCAGCTCCGGACGGTTTTCGTGAATGGCAGATACTACTCCGGCGTGGCGAGGAGGAAACAATCCTTACTGGTATTATACAAGAACAGCTCAGCTGCGAAACTAAATTTAAACGATTTGCAAAACACTGAGTTAAAAGAACTTCGGAGAAGAGGGCATTTCACGGACCTTACTTTGCAGCCAATTTAATTATCCATATTCACTACACAGAGGACAAGTAACGTAGGAGAAACCTAGCGAGGCGGCACCAGAGCTGCTGGCCTCCCGTGACACCTAAACGTACGGCAACACGGCTAAGACACTCTGTACCCAGCCTGTACACCCTCTTCTGTTCCTTGTAGTAACGTCAGGTTACCACGGCAACAGAGGGTTTACCGGGGGCCTGGAGACGAGACTAGTCCGCACCCATCCCTCCCGTTGCGCATGCGCGTAGCCTGGCAGTAGCTATCCCACGCACCTCTCCGCTGCTTTTCGCGCGCCGATATTCAGCGTGGTCGTGTGTTATGTTCCTGCCTAACTACACCCTCGGATATAGCGACATATTCTGAAATAAAGAGCCAAATGTTTGTGATCTGTAAGGAATTATAAATCTCTTAGGTTCCTGCCAAACTACACCCTCCGATACCGCAATATCTTTGAAACAAAAAGCAAATACTTGTGACAAGCAAGGAATAATAAATGCCATTGCTGCCCGTTTCGCTCGCAACAATTTAAGCTGTACTCTTCGATTCCTGCCAACGTATACCCTAAGAAATCGCTACATATTGCGAAAAAAACGGCCAAATATTTGTGACAAGCAAGAATACAAATGTCATTACTGTTTCCAGTCTGTTACAATCGCGAAGATGCGAAAAAAAGTTTGCGTAGAGCAGGACGCGTACCCTATTCTTTCCAGTCCTTAATGTGACATCTCTAACCACACGACCACGCTGAAGAATGGCTGTAAGTGACAGTATTATTCATCTTACGATTTTCTGAAGGCTCTTACCGTCAATGCGTCATGAACTGACATTCAATTATAAGAAATTCTACCAATGCTGACGTGTTTATGATAAATATTCAAAGCGTCAAAAACAACTGTGAGATGCGCGTGCTGGCTACCGAGAGCCTTTGAGCATTCGCACAGTGAGATGCTGGTGTTGGCTATAAAGGTTTACTGTAAAAAGTAGTTATTGCGACTACTACTGCTAACACAGAAAAATGAGAAGGCCCGGCCTCCCTTGCCTCTTCTGGTCAAACATCATTGCCGTCAACTAGGGAATTGTCCTACAAACTGTTAGCACAGAACCATCTGCTTTCCTGATTTTATCTTCCGTAACAATCTACTTCTCGGCGAGATGCTTAGCACAAACTACAACTTTCTTCCGAGGTGAAATTTGCGGTAGGAATTGCTCGCAACCACTTAGTTCGAATTTTTTGTACATCAAAATGTTGAAATATTTCTTTCCTTGTTGGTCCTGTAATTTGCCGAACGCCCCATTTCAAACACTTACAAGATGTAACAGGCCGATAAATATCACTCGGCAAAGCGAAGTGGTAATCTGGCTGTCGTCTTGACTCTACTTTGTTAAATAGATCAAATACGGTTTCAGAGTGTCACTTATGAAACCGACTGGACTATGTAAATCTGTTGTTCCGATTTAGTCAACTCTCTGTGAAGTGGAAGTATCATCACCTTCGTAGGTTTTTTTTTTCTTTTAGCAGAGAGAAGAGTTTGTTCAAGAAGAGATGTTTAAAAATCTCATCCGTACGAGACTGTTTTATTACTCCCACCAGATCACGCTCATTATGGAAAATACTTTGAGTGATCAAAAAAAAGTATTTCTCGTGATGCTCTAGTACATTAAAATTAATGCTGTTGTCCAAAGCAGTGGCACAAAGTAGGGGTTAAGATACGCTAATGACAAGCAGAAGGTTGGATTCGAGCTCCTGGAGGTGCTCTGAAATTTTTATTTTTAAATCTTTATCGAAATTACTTTATTCATTACTTTTACTCAGTTAATGATATTTACTTCATTTCTAATCCTTTACCGCATCATCTGATCATCGTATTAACTTTTTTTATTTGCCCAGCAGGTTCTAGACGGTTTCGAAACGTCGATCCCACTCTTCCCCTTATGAGTTACCGAATGTTTCGTCACCAGCAAATTATTGTAGGCGAAAACGATTGCCCAGTAAGAGAATGTGGGTGTAATTATTCACAAATTAATTTGGCAAAGAGAATAACACTGTTGTCGACAATTAGTTTTGTTTTGCTAATTGAGCAGATCCAGAATAAAATTTTCACTGTGCAGTGCAGTGTGCGCGGATATGAAACTTCCTGGCAGATTAAAACTGTGTGCAGGGCCGAGAATCGAGCTCGGAACCTTTGCCTTTGACTGGCAAGTGCTTTACCATTCTTTTTTTAATTGATCTCACTTTCTTCGTTATTGTTCGTTGCATCTGTCCGCGGCAGACGCGCTTACTTCTCAACGGTTACTGAGAAAATGGCAAGATAATTTTGGTCGTCAAATATATACCTGCGCGTGGCCATTTTTGTCACGAAGCTGCGGCAGATGAGTGGTTAGCGTTCAAGCCCCGTAATCACTGTATCGCTGGATCGAGTCCCGGTCGTCAGTTTTTTTTAATTTCCAACACAGTCATTTTCTTTACTATTTATATTACAATTTATGTAATGGGAAAAATACGTGTAATCGGACGAACTTTTATTAAATTGACAATGTTATTTCGCAGTCTGCAAATTTTTATCATCACAGATAATATAATATTCATAACTTTATGTTTCCCATGTTATGACAAAAAATACCATCCTGCAACTTGTACTCGTAATATCGAAAGCGACGATTAATTGTACATCTTTCGAAAGCCGTGTGTGCCGGTCAAAAGTTGCAGGTAACAAGTAGTTTCGGGCTCCTTCCAGGTATAAGGGATTTCTCAAATCACGGACAAACATACATTTTCAGTATCACTTTATGCGTTTGGTCGTTTACTAGTCGATAGTTATGAATATTATATTATTTGTGATAGTAAAAATTTGTAGACAGCCAAATAACATTGTAAATTTAATAAAAGTTCATCCGATTACACGTATTTTTCCCATTAGATCAATTGTACTATAAATAGTAAAGAAAGTGACTGTGTTGGGGAAAAAAAATAAATAAAAAAGAAATTGACGACCGGGACTCGATCCAGCGATTACGGGGCTTGAACGCTAACCACTCGGCTGCCGCAGGTTCGTGGTAGAAATGGCTACGCGCAGGTATATACGAGTATTTGACGACCAAAATTATCTTGCGATTTTCTCAGTAACGCTTGAGAAGTACGCGCTACTGCTTACACATTTTTGGTATTCATAGCCTGCAGTTATTCTGACTGCGCCGTGGAAAACGCTTAGTTGGATCTTTATTAATTTTGTTATTCTTATTGTTAAACATTACTGATCAACGTATGCCCAACGGAGAAAATGTTGCAGCTGAGTAATGATTTCCACACGGCATCATGTTTGTGACAAGTAGTAACACCGAATACAAAAACCGCAACAAGAAGAAGTTGGTTATCGAAGAGATGGCCAAAAAATATTAAGTATCAGCGAGAGATGTCGAGAGAAACATGCTGTCTTCTAGTTTCAGAGTCGAAAGTAAATTACATTCGAAACGAGGCCCTCTGCACATAGTTCACGTTTCCACCCACATATCCTCTTTTCATTTCTTTCACTACTGATTATTAGCACTGCACAAGCCGCCACCGCTATAAGGTCATCCATATTCTGCAAATATAGAGGAACAAGGCATTCAAGTGTGCACACGAGACATAGTATCTAAACTGTCTATATACATCGCTAGCTGCATGTCTGTAGACAGTGCGTCTATAATGTTTGCAGACAATCGCTCTATTTTGTATACAAGTGTGTACTTACCTTAACCTCAAAAAGACGACACACAGCAGTTCAAGAGAGGCACAACACACATACAAACATCACACAAAACAGTTATGTAAGTACAGTAGAATCTCGATTATCCGACCTTTGATTACCCGACTCCTCGGATAATCGGTAGACGGGTCCGCCCATTCGTCTGCGCGCCGCGCATGACAGCGCACCGGCGTTATCGATCGCTTTTGCTCCTGTCAGGGCAGGTGTCCGCCCGTCTGAGTCACGCTCCCCCGCACGCTCAGCTGACATGACTTCTGTACTGTCGGACTGTTCGCTTTGCTATGCTCAGTAATCCGCTCTTTTATCTGTGCTCTTTTTAAGTTTATTACTGTTTAATTTTAATGTCAGAGTGTGGTTTTATACAGTTTAAAATGTGATTAAAGAGTATGAGGGATACTGAAAGGCTAAAAATGGCTACAGATCAGAAACCGAAACGTGATGTGCGCACAATCGAACAGGGACTAATTGTTGGAGTGTTTAGACTGGAAGAAAACGAAGAGATCTTGAAGTTTCTTCATTAACTATAGATGATGAAAATGCTTTAAGAACCAGAGAAGCATCGAAAAAACTAAAACGTGAGTCTGAACTTCAACAAGGTGACACAGAAGCTATGCCTCCCTCCCGCCTCCACGTGACTTCAATAATTCAACCAATGGACCAGGGTGTTACTGAGAAGGAAACTCCCCATCGCGCCCCCGTCAGACTTAGTGATAACATGGCCCAGTGATTAGCCTGTCAAAAACTGAACACAGATCAAGCATGAAACCAGACAGGAGGTGTACTGAACTGTGAAAAAAAGCAAAATGGAAACAGTGAATGGTCCATGACCAAGTAGTGCAGTATACAGAAGCTTCAGAGAGTAACGACGTTGTGGTACGGTAGCTCAGCGTGTTCGGTCAGAGGGTTAGCTGCCCACTGTATTAAAAAACTGAGTTAATGGATCAACGACGAACCTGAAGATGCGTCATGGGACATCCGCCCCGAACAAATACAACGACCATTAACGTACAAAATGAGAACAAAAAGAAAAAACAACAACAGTGGTCACTGTGTCGGACTGTTACGTGGACGAGCCGTGATCGAAACTCCCTCGTGCCATTTATTTCATTTTTTTTCCCACAACATTATGAACTGTCCGTTCGGTCATTTAAATGTTTGCTATCCTGTAATCGTGGCAGTCATACTATACATTGGTTATAGAATATGAGTCATGTGGTAAGAGTACATTACCGTCGCTTATGTGATCACTAGTGAGAGCAGGCGAGATACCATACAGACGTCTCACAGAAAAAAAACAACAAATAAACGGGTGTGAACTATGTTACAACAAAGGAATTAAAGAGTCAAAATTTCCAAAACGGAACGCAACTCCAAAATCGCTAGAAACATATGTTTTGATAGAGCACAGAGAAAGTGTGTGGTTGTGAAACTGTTGCGCTTATTTGTTGCAGCTTATGTGACGAACTATTGTGTTTCCATGATTTCATTGGGAGTGATCACATTCACATTCGTACGAACACCGAAACACCGAAATCGGGCAAGAAAGGATATCTCACTCACTTACCAGGCGTACAGACAAGATGCGCCGGTAAGAGATTCCTACCGTATGACACACGTAGTGTCACTAATGCCGTGTACGACACACAGATGTGTTTTCCGGTGGAGGATTCGGTTAACTTGTCGCATTGTCATCAAACGCTTGCGGTTCCCATCCTAGAATCACTTCCTTTCGACTGCTAATAGAGTAGGTGCGCAGAATCAACTGTCATTATACTCCCCTTCCTTACAGCTCGCTTCTGCAAATGGACGTTAGACCACGACACAGACACAAATTTGAATACAGCGAACATAAAATAGGCCCAAGAGAGGTCTGAACACGGCTTGCCTGCTTAGCAGTCCAACACCGTGGCCACATTTTTTTTTTTTTAAATCATTTTGTTCGTTGCATTTGTTCGGGACGGACGTCCCCTGACACCCGCTGAAGTTCACTGTTGGTTCATCCACTCAGTTGTTTTATTGCAGAGGGCACCTGACCCTCTTAACAACATCTTACCCTCTCACGCTGCTCTATACTGCACTTCTTGTGCTTGGAAAGTTCACTGTTTCTATATTGCTTTTTTTCACATGGGGAGTTTCCCTTGTGAGTGGTTAAAGTGACACTGCAGGAAGAAATACGTCAGTGCTATGTTAGAGAAAGCAGAAGAGGGTTGCGATCTTTTTTGAAGTAATGAAAACCGTCAACATGAAAGGTGCAATTTACACAGTTGATCAAGCTTGGTAAGAACTTCAGAAAACCAATCTAAAAAATCATGGAAGAAGGTTTGTCCTAGCCGAGACCAAGAGCAAGAACTTCCAGAAACTACTGAGTAATACATTGCAGATTTACTCCCTGATTTGCAGACTCTTCAGAATAATGTCTAGCCTGTTGATGCAGAGGTATGGCTAGCAGAAGTTGACGTAGCTGCTGTTACCAATGAAGAACCTGAAGATAATCAGATCATCGATCTTGTTTTGTAATAGTATAGTGTTCAGAAATAGCAGTCAGATGATGAAGAAAAGGACGAAGACGAAAAGATCAGCCGCTCTGCCCTCAAATTTTTGGAAAACGGCCATTCGCCACAGCTATGGACATATTGAGAGCAAAGAAGTAGCGCGATGTACCCGAAAAGTTAAGCTTTAAGAAATTGAAATAACAAAGTCGTTTTCCACTTTTTTAAATAGATTTTCGGTGTCTAAAATTTTCTGTTTTCCTTTCTCTTTACTCTAATTTATTCGAAATGTAACTTTTTTGGTTAATTTTGATTTATTACATCGTTCTGAACTATGTAAATGAATTGTTTCACTCTCCTCTGATTATCCGACCTTTTTAGCGTTTCGACCACTCCCTAGTTTCAAAAGTGGCGGTTAATCGAGGTTCTACTGTATTTGCACTTGACAATCAGAATAAGTTCTACATACGTTTAGTGCTAAGCATGGGAAAAATACGTACTGAATGCAGTATTTCATTATTTAAACCAGAAACGTTTGTGAAACGCGAAGAGAGCAAAGGTGTCACCTAGCGCTTCGGGTGGCCAACCAACGATACACGCGGTATATACGTTCGACTGACGCGAAGGTTTCTGACGGTTGCAACTATCGCGAAACTGCGCATACCTAGTACAGGCTTTGAAAACGATTGCAATCGTCTGTGGTACCTTTACTCTAACGAACCTATGGACCAGGTAACCTCAAAGTAGGGGTGGGGCGACCCCTGGGGGGGGGGGGGGGCGGAGAGCACAGAGTAATGCAGGGAGGCGCCGGGTTTCATTGAAGCAGTTGCATTTCATATTATGTAAGAAAAAGACATCTGGTGAACAAATATTGCTAGTGTCAGATTCTCTTTTCCATGAACCAAGTTAGGAAGTTCCCCCATCGTGATTTACCATCTTATTTCATAAAAACTGACCAGTAGGTCCCGTCATCAGGAAGGCCGAGAATCTGTCAACCACCTTCAGGCTTAGCTACTTACCAAGCATTTAATAACCACTAATGGCAATAGGCCGCTTGACAGCGTGACCGCCACTACCTTGCAACGCTGACTACAGTAATAGGTCGTTAATCACAGCTGTTGTCACTGTCCACTCGATTTCAGCCAGGCTTCGGAAGTCAGTTCAAAGGTTGTAAGTTTGCTAAAAGTTGGAGTAGTTAACCGGATTTAAAATTAAGTGATACAAGTTCCGCCATTCCCATGGATAAGTGGCAGATCCTCAGCATTAACAAGAGATCCAATGTTAGTGAGTCACCGAGCGTCCCTTCTCCTTCAGAAGTATGCAGTTCTAACAAGCAAAAGGATTCGAGTTTAATCAACGTACATTTTTCTTCTGTGTCTTACTATGTTCCAATCAGCAACGTTAGTTCTAAACGCAAAACCGAAGTGCGTGAATATCAAGTTGGTTATCTGACATTAGGCTTCACTTGCACTCTTTTGAATTACAACGAGGACCACATTGTGTTTTTGAGTTTAGTCAACGATAGCTTGAACAGTATAAAACTAAAGACACACCTGGAGACGAAACTTCCAGACTATGTGCGTAAACCCGTCGAATTTTTTTTAGCATAATAAGCTACAACTAAGAGGAAGCGTCAGATTCCTAAAATAAAAAAAAGTCCTACGAGCATTGAAGATTTAACCTACTACACTGCAACGTCCAAATCACCTTGCATTACTGGCGAGAAATTACTTCTTCCCGCAGTCGTCAAAATGCAAGGAAAAGGATCTGACGAGGTTCTGAAGTCGATACGACTCTTCGATGATACCGTGTGGTCGTATTGATGCGACAGCCTCCTACATGGAAAACTGCTTGCTACCACGTCTTCATGACGCCCAAAATTCTCCCTGCAGCTTCGTGTCAGTACTGATATCGAAAATCTTACCCAGCTTCTTGTTTTTTTTTATGCTAATGTTAAGAAAATGAAATGTACGCCCTATTCTGTAAAGCTCTGGAAGTGAGTGCTACAGACGAAGATATTTTCTTTCTTGCCAGTACCTTTTACGTTGACGACAATCTGCACGGACAAATTGTGTTGGTAGATGTACCCATACGTTCAGTGCATTTACTGGAATTAAAATTGGATTGAAATGAATGTGCGCCGTTTCTCCTACTGTATAATTCACACAGTGCATGATACACAAGGAGGCGTTGCCTTATAAAGTTCTACAATCGGAATTCAATGAAGTGCTGAATGATGGAGTCATTGTTATAAATTTGGTGAAAGCACGAGCTTTAAACCGTAAGCTTTTTTCCTTTCTTTGCGAGGAGACAGGTTTTACTCAAGATTCGCTTCTACTTCACATGTAGGTTCTTTGGTTGTCTCGCGGTAAATTGTTTCGTCGCGTTGTGGATGAACTTCATCTTTTCGTACTGAAAAGCAGTCATAAACTCGCGGCTTTGTTTCTGGATGAAAAATGCTTCTATCGTTGCGCTACTTGTCTGACGTTTTTGAGAAACTGAATGATTGTAACGTATCACTTCAAGGCCGAAATAGTAATACAATTGCACTTTCTTATAATGACATCGGTTGCAAGTACAACTCGGCTATAGCGTCGTGATTTCTGTGGTACGGCCATATTCCTCGTAGGGAACATACTTATCATCCTTGATTAATAATACAAACGTGTATGTATGCATGCATGCATGTGTCTCGTATATAACGTCATTTTCAGCCTCGGTTAGCAACAAGATTTTCCGTGAATCAATGTTCTGTAGACGAAAATCTGTTGTAATGATATAACAACCTGGCATATTCTTCTCTCTGCCGTTCCGTCAACACAGGTGTAGCACAGACTCCTGACCTCAGTGTTACCCTAGCGCATTCGTAGTACAGTAGTGGTGACAATCACACAACTCGTCGATAGTACACGTGAAGACAATTTGCATAACAATTTGTTACGAAGTGGACACATTTTAGAACAGAAAAAAAAAATTACGGTGGAAGAAAAAGTGGAAGTGTTTCATGAAATCGGGAATGGAGCTAAAAAAGATTACGTGTGTCGTCAATTTGGCTTCGTAAATTCCACAGTCCAAACGATATGGAAGAACAAGGATAAAATTGCTCATTGTTACTGCGTTTGAACAAAATTGATCTAAAAGTAAGCGTTTACGAAAAGCTGAATGAAGCGACGTGGGTGAAGCGCTGCTGCTGAGACTTAAAGAACAGAGAGGCATCTGTGTAGCCATTAGTGTCTCTCACTTATGGTGAAAGCAGAAGAATTTGCCAAGAAATTAATTGACAGATTCAAGCAACGTCACGGCATTACTTTTGGCAAATAGAGCGGTGAAGCCAACAGTGTGAATACTGAAACAAATGTGGTATCGATAGCTAGTATGCCACGGCGCAGCTCCCAGTTAAGTTGGCACTACGACAGACAACGACGACAGCGCCCTCTAGCAGGCGCTGTTCAGCTCTGCGAGTACCACTGAAGAGTCAGCCCATTTGATCAAGAGCAGACGTCCGGGACACTTCGCACCTCATTGCAACGTTATGTATTCTTCCTGCTAGAGTAAAGGTGCTTCAACTGTATTTGCAGTACCGACGTGTTTTACCTTTTTCTGCTCTTTGTTGAATACAAATATGAAGTTCTCGGGAATCTTCTTATCTGGAGGAGCATCTGTTTTTTTTTTTTAACTCTTCCTTTTTGTGTGTTTCTGGGAACACTGAATAGTTTGGCTGTTGTAGCGAACAGCATCTTTTCTTACAGCATCCGATTACTGTTGCATAGCTTTGGAATCCCACAATAGTTGTAGTGATTATCTTAAATAATTTGATGGCATTTTAACATAAAAGAAGTTGATTCTTCCAGAGATGAAAACAGCAACCAGTCCCTATTGATAATGATATTTATTTACACAAGTAGCGCCGGTACCTCTGAAGATAAACCTCTCGGTTCGAAACCGGTAACGACGCTAGCTGTGTAAATAAATACCATTATTAACAGTGACCGGCTGCTATTGTCTTCTTTGTAAGAAGGGTCATTCCATGTCAAATCAACATACTTTAAATAAAAATTTGACCTCACCCTTTTAGACTTTGCTGAAAGCTAAGAAAAATTCCAAATTTCAATTTTTTACCTCAAACCATTCCTGAAACAGGGTCATGTAAACTTTTCAAAAACTGGCCAAAAATGTGTGAATGGACTTTTTTAAATTGCCCAAGAAGCTGCTCTAATTGAGCTAGAGAGCTGGGAAAGGTGTCATTTTGTAGCATTTTTCATGCTCTTTCCAGTGATATACAACAAAACATAGCCTCTAATTAATAACTTTTTCAAACTACTAATCAACATTTCGATTTAATTTATTTTGAAAATTTTAAAAATATTTTCACAACTACTTCATACTGTTGTAAATCACATGGCAAAATATAAATGTGGGATGATAATGGGTTCATTGTTAAAAAAATTATTCAAGACTCTTCTTTTTCACTAATACCCGTAGTTTGACCAAATTGACCTTTAAAAAAACAGGAATTTCATTTAAATATAATGAAAGGCAAGTAAAAAAAGTAGTAGAAATATCAAAATATCACTTTCTTGAAACAAAACTAAACAACATATTCTATAATTGATAGCTTATTTTTTTAGTTTCTTACAGTTTAAACTAATAGCCTATTACCTGGCAAAACGAAATGTTGAGTGTGGGACCTATAACCAAAATTTAAATAAGGTGAGAAAAACTTGTAAGTAGACTATTAATGTAATACTTCTGGTCCAGAAATGCACATTTCATTAGCACAGACTTTAGCCACTGTATGAAATGAAATGATCGTATGGCACTGTTGGCCGGGAGGCCCCATTTGGGGGAGTTCGGCCGCTGTATTGCAAGTTATTTCTAGTTGACGCCACATCGGCGACTTGCGAGTCAATGATGATTAAAATGATGATGAAGGACACACAACACCCATGGAATCGAACCCGGGCCCCCTGCGTGGTAGGCGGTAACGCTACTGTTATACTACGGAGGCGGACAGCCACTGTATGAAGGCTGAGCATGCTTGTGTTCCTGTCTGTGTATGCAGCAGGCTGTGAACAAGTTGAAACAAGCACAGTACTTGATGTCTGTAAAATCAATCAGGCACTGGGGCCATTGTTGAGAGGATGTAAGATTGTTACCTTCTAAGGCTTTGTGTGCCTACAGCACTATTGTGCACTGTGGTTTTAGCGCAAATCAATTGTTACCTCTGTGTTGACCAGTTTGTATCTCGTATATTTAATAGTTCAATTACAAGTAAATCTATAAATTGAAGGATAGTTTAGTTTATAAGTGGTTTTTTGTATCAATATTGAACCAAGTAAAAAGTGCAGTGTTGTAAGAGTGCAGTGTTGTAATCCATTGAAGAAGTCAATTCATTTTACTAGAGACAGAAAAAAACTGAGAAATGTCACAGCATGGATGCCCAAATTATTTCCACAAATACCTAGTGGTGGCAGGGTTTGTGATAAATGTGGGAAAGATGTAACCACATTGAAAAACACACCAGAGCCCATCAATGATAGAAGTGTTGAAGAAGATTCTTCTGGATCAGAGATAATCATCCCAGACCAAGACCCTGATTTCACTGCAACTTCAGTGGTTGTTCAAACACTTAACACATCCCTTCAAGAACTAGGTGAGTTCCCAATTGATAAGAAAAGAGTAACATCTAGGCGTTACTCCAAATCAAAAGTGAAAAAATCTCATCAGTGGCACGTAAACTTTTTGTTGCTGCTGAAACGTCTTCGTCAGTACTGATACTGATGAATCTGTTCTTCAAAATCTCAAAACAAACTTTAATAATTCTATAAGTAGAGCAAAAAAACTAATGATTCTTACAAGTTTACCCGAAAAGTGGAGAGTCAGGAAAATAATCAGGGAATTTAATGCTCCTAATTACATTGTTCGGCAGTCCAAAAACTTTGAAAGAGAAAGGATTCATGGAAGGTGCAAACCCAAAACCAGGGAAGTGTTTGCCAACAGAAACTGTCAAAACTGTACATTCATTTTATGAAAATGATGGAGTTAGCAGGGCAATGCCAGGTATTAAAGATTGTGTGACAATTACAGAAACAAGTGGAAGTAAAACAAAAATATGAAAAAGACTTATTTTGTGCAACCTTAAAGAAGTTTACAAACATTTTAAAGACAAGTTTCCTAATATAAAAGTGATGACTGGGTGTTGTGTGATGTCCTTAGGTTAGTTAGGTTTAAGTAGTTCTAAGTTCTAGGGGACTGATGACCATAGCTGTTAAGTCCTATAGTGCTCAGAGCCATTTGAACCAACCTAATATAAAAAATGTTTCTCTAAATTCGCTGAGTTGAGACGGAAATATAGTGTATTTGCTGGCTGGAGTTACACACACACTGTCTGTGTGTGCACAACTCACCAAACCATAAAAGTAATAAACAGCAGCTTAAACAATTATAAGCAGTGCATTGCAAAAATTCTTTGCAACCCATCATCAGTTGATTGCAACATGGGAAACTGTGGATATTGCCCAGAAGAAACTGTCATACATAAAATTTTACAAGACTCTTTTAATGAGAACTTAATTGAATGAGCTCAGCTCCGACAGTGGACTGCTGTAATCTGGAAATTGTTCTGGAAATTTCTGAAGAATTCATATATTTATTTTGTAGTAAGATATCCACTTTGATTCGGCATGACTTTATTGCCAAGCAACAATGAACATTCCTTAACTCCACAGGAGAAAACATTATGGAATCAGAATTTGTTGTCATATGTGATTTTTCGGAAAATTATAGTATAGTTCTACAAGATGAAGCTCAGAGATACCACTGGACAAGACAACAGATTACCATTCATCCTTTTGTTATATATTACAAACAGGAAGACAAAACTGAGCATATAAGCTTTGTCATTGTTTCCGATTGCCTGGAGCACAATACAGTTGTGGTTTACACCTTTCAAAAGAAGCTTATTTCTTACCTAACAAATAAATTTCAAAAGCTTCCAAAAAAGATATTCTATTATTCTGACTGTTCTGCTGCTCAGTACAAAAATAAGAAAATGTTCCTGAACCTTTGGCTTCATGAGAAACCCTACGAGATCTATTTGAGTGGGCACTAGATAATATCCCAAAGGTTGATTTTGTGTATTCCATTCAAGAAGACTATGCTGCTTCAGAAATATTATTAAAAAGCCAGCTTGAAGAGGCACTGACAATCAAAGGAACACAGCAATTTCACGCTTTCATTCCCAACACTACATCAAAATCAATAGTCAAATACTTTTCAGGTGATATGCAGAGTTGGGAGACGGAAGTAACTACATCACCAGACAAACTGAAGTCACAAGATGTATCAGGCTATGTCACCACTGTATATGGCAGAAACTGGTGGCTTGGGTACATTTTTGAAAAAAACAAAGAACTTGACGAAGTGAAAATAACTTTTCTTCATCCATGTAGACCAGCTATGTCATTCTCCTAACCTGCACATGCAGATGTCCTGTGGGTGTCAGTTGTGGATGTTCTCACAAAAGTAAATCCATTTATTCGAACATGGAGAAAATACATTCTTAATGAAAGTGATGTAAACCAAACCCAGTCGGCTTTATTAAAATGTAATCTGTAAAGTTCCAAGACAATTTATTGGGGAACTATTTTCAACTCAAAACTTAATTTTTGTCTCAGGTTAGTCTTAATGTATATTTTATAGAAAGTTGTTTCAAAATTACTGTTAGCATCTATTGTGTTAAATTTAGCTATGTATAGATACTTGTTACTGAAAAACATGCATTATGTATTTAATTTTTTTAACAGTTTCATTCCAAACATCATGGACCAGAACTATTATGTAAGTACTTTTACTTTTTCATACTTTATTTCAGTCTGTAGTTAAATGCTCAAACTTTTTTGTTTTATTAGTTAATATACTGTTAGTTAAGTTGTATGAAATTAAAATAATCAATAAATTACAAAATATGTTGATTAGTTTTGTTTTACTTACCTTTCAGTACATTTTAATGAAATTCCTGTTTGTTAAAGGTCAGTTTGATCAAACTATGGCTGTAACAAGTCAGGATTTTTTTTTAACAATGAACGCATCATCATCCTACATTTACATTTTGCCATGTGATTTACAACAGTATGAAGTAGTTGTGGAAATATTTTGAAAATTTTCAATTATTTTTCTAAAATTAAATCAAATTTTAATCAGTATTTTGAAAAAGGTTATTAATTAGAACCTATGTTTTGTTGTATATCCCTGGAAAGAGCATGCAAAATGCTGCAAAATGACACCTTTCCCAGCTCTCTAGCTCAATTAGAGCAGCTCCTAGGGCAATTTAAAAAAGTCCATTCACACATTTTTGGCTGGTTTTTGAAAAGTTTACACGGCCGTATTTCAGGTATGGTTTGAGATAAAAAAGTTGAAATTTGGAATTTTTCTTAGTCTCAGCACCCACTATGAGTATACTAAATTTTAGCAAAATCTAAAATGGTGAGGTAAAATATGTGTGTTGATTTGACATCAGAATCAAGCTTTATTATTTTACATGGTCACTGTACTGTCTCAAAACAGTTTTCAACAAAATAGCACGTTAACAACACCTATAATAGAGGAAAACAGCTTTTGACCAAGCTGTTAATGCAGCAATGCCTATGATTAAATATTCCATTGTCTTAAAACAATGTAAATGCCACTTTGCCCTGTAATGCCACTGGCCACTATGCCCAGTCAACAAGACCAAAAACTGCCGGCTGGGGGAAAAAATTCGTATAGTCGTAAATTTTTGTACAATGGTAGAGGGAAGTGGTATGAACAATGTACTAAAGGTTCGTTTGAGCAGTTACCAGAGAGCGCCAGAAAACAGGCGTTACTGCGCATGCGCAGCTACGATGACATAGGAACTCCGTGCTCGGTGTCTGCTGTGCCCATAAGCTTTTGTCGCATTTCTGTTTGCAATTTCTTGCGTAACTGGACGTCACATAACCATGTGCAGCACTGCGGCGTGTTGTTCAGAAGGGACATACAGAGTTACTGTACTTCGGGCAATTGTTTTACCATATCGTATCCACATAAGGAATACAAAATAAGGAAGGAATTCTTGGCATGACAAAACTAAACTGTAAAGCTCAAAGTACACTAACATTTTACTGTGTGGTGACAAAACACGTTTTTTTTGTTCGTATTCTACAATACTGTTATGTAGCATTTCCAATCAAGTTTACACCTACAGGGCTTACAGTACAGCAAAAAGCAAGTAAGACAAAATACAAACTTCTTGCACAAGAAAACAGTTCCTTGTACACACCAAAACTAAAGACAAGTTATTTCATGAGTACTTCAAAGTGTATAAAAAAATTAACAAGGTTATCTGTGAAGCCAGGTAACTGTACAACTGGCAGTTTATGTTTTACTCTAGAAATAGATATAAAGCGATGTTGGGAGTTACAATGATAAAACACAGTATGCTGCCACTCTATAATTTATCAAAGAATGGCATTCTGTAAATTTCCCAAGTAAACAACACAAATTACGAAATACGTGAAGTCTGGATGAGGTACCAGACAACTGTTGAAACATGTCTTGTGATCGAAAACATTACGTTTCACGGAAAGAAGATTAGTAAAATTCTGCTAAAATCCTCAATATATTGGGAAAAAAATATTTTACTCAATACTACTAACCAAATTTGCCTGCTTGGTCATCTTCAAGTGAAGA
Source organism: Schistocerca americana (assembly GCF_021461395.2). Taxonomy (NCBI): domain Eukaryota; kingdom Metazoa; phylum Arthropoda; class Insecta; order Orthoptera; family Acrididae; genus Schistocerca; species Schistocerca americana. The sequence goes on along the minus strand of NC_060130.1, from coordinate 328,215,615 downwards.
TTTACGTATATAGCGTTGAAAGATCTTACATTATGCCATAAAAGAAACAGGATATCAGAGAATACTCCAAGAGCATCGGAATCTTTATGATGCAATGCCATACGTGCCAGAAAATGAAATGTGCACTTAAATTGAGCCAATAGTTGAAACTAGGCAATATTGTGGAATGAAATACTTCGTTTCAAATATATTAAATGTCTCTAAATGTCTCTGCGGAGAAGACTAATAAAAGCGAAATTTCTTTAGCAGCTCGACAAAAAAAAAAAAAAAAAAAAAAAAAAAAAAAAAAAAAAAAAAAAAAAAAAAAAAAAAATTATCCCCGTTCCGCAAGGCGATAAATGCCTTATTGCTAATAACGTGGAAATAAATTAACATCATAAAACTGAACTAATAACATATTTTAGTCTTCCGGGGCGCCAGATAATTTTTTTCCGGATAGCGTTTAGGCGCGGGGGAAGGCGCTGTTCATGCCCGGCTACAGCTTTGCGCATGCGCGTCAGCCAGCTGGCAACTGCTCAAATGAACCGTAAAAAAACCTGCCGGTGTGGTGCGACGTGGGGGATGCGTTGGGAGGGCGTGTAAATAACACTTATTTCAGTTTTTTTTTATATCTCTAAAACCGTGGCATCTGGCGAAAAATGTTTCTCAGTACAAAATTAAAGTACACTAAATTACCTACGTAAAACGTCCTACTAATTTTTTCTCTAGGGCCAAATAGCTTCAGCGTTGCAGTTGTGTTGATTAGTGTGAATGTAAAGCAAGGACGCCACTACGCTAAATGCTGTCTGAACACGAAATTACATAACCTAGACAATTCATAAACACATTATTTCAGAGGCTAAAATATAACGTTTTACGAGCATTGTTGTAATAACTGTCACAATATGTATATTTTTTAACACATGCAAATGAATTTCTCACGTACCTCACACCAGACACAGAGAAAACACGAAATTTCATTGCAGAGGAGTGCACGCTGCTATCGCCTTGAAATTTGCTGCGAAACCATTCTCTCTGGACAGTTCTAAATATTCGCCACCAGGCTGCAGCAATCTGCAAGTGCCCGCACTGGCCACGATGGCCGTCATGCCCTATACACTCCGCTTAAAACAGAAAACCAATGAGAACCAATTTGTTAGCTATTTACAGCAACAGTAAATTACAAACGTCGATTTACTGCACGCTAGATGACAAGTCAGACTGTCTCGTGTTAGAGATATCTGACAGGGTTTGAGTTTGGAGTTTATGGTTGATTTGGAGGAGGGGAACACACAGCGAGGTCGTCGGTCCCATCGGATTAGGGGAGGATGGGGAACGAAATCGGCTGCGCCATTTCAAGGGAACCATCCCCGCATTTGCCTGAAGCGATTTAGGGAAATCACGGGAAACCTAAATCAGGATGACCGGACGCGGACTTGAACCGTCTCCCGAATGCGAGTCCGGTCTGCTAACCACTGCGCCACCTCGCTCGGTGGAGTTGATGAAAATGTGACTTAGTCTTGAGATTTTGTTCGCAAAATATGTGCACCCGAATTCAATAAGGTAAAACTATTTCCGCATCGCGAAAATCCGGTAACGTCATCAGGAAATGCATTTTCGTAAGCTTTCCATAGATCACCTTAATAATTTGTTCCCATAAATAAAACTTAAATCAGAACATAGTTCAGCTCTTCCAGGACGCACTGTCAGTTTCTCTTTGAACGCTAAACAGTTTGCGAGTTTGAGCAAGTTGAATGAAACCTTAAGTAATTCTGAACAGTGTAAAACTGTGCGAAAATGCTTGACACATACAATAAACTTAACTTCAACCCGCCACACGCACAAAATCCACAGGGAAAAAATACAGTACCAAACTCCGCAGTCTGCAAGATCCGGGCAGTTGCAGAGGGTGGGCTTACTGGTAGTTGGGAGCTCCAACGTCGGGCGCGTAATGGGGCCCCTTAGGGAAATGGCAGCAAGAGAGGGGAAGAAAACCAATGTGCACTCCGTGTGCATACCGGGGGGAGTCATTCCAGATGTGGAAAGGGTCCTTCCGCATGCCATGAAGGGTACAGGGTGCACCCATCTGGTCGCTCATGTCGGCACCAATGATGTGTGTCGCTATGGATCGGAGGAAATCCTCTCTGGCTTCCGGCGGCTATCTGATTTGGTGAAGACTGCCAGTCTCGCTAGCGGGATGAAAGCAGAGCTCACCATCTGCAGGATCGTCGACAGGACTGACTGCGGACCTTTGGTACAGAGCCGAGTGGAGGGTCTGAATCAGAGGCTGAGACGGTTCTGCGACCGTGTGGGCTGCAGATTCCTCGACTTGCGCCATAGGGTGGTGGGGTTTCGGGTTCCGCTGAGTAGGTCAGGAGTCCACTACACGTAACAAGCGGCTACACGGGTAGCAGGGGTTGTGTGGCGTGGGCTGGGCGTTTTTTTAGGTTAGATGGCCTTGGGCAAGTACAGAAAGGGCAACAGCCTCAACGGGTGCGGGGCAAAGTCAGGACATGCCGGGACCAAGCAGCAATCGGTATTGTAATTGTCAACTGTCGAAGCTGCGTTGGTAAAGTACCGGAACTTCAAGCGCTGATAGAAAGCACCGAAGCTGAAATCGTTATAGGTACAGAAAGCTGGCTGAAGCCAGAGATAAATTATGCCGAAATTTTTACAAAGGTACAGACGGTGTTTAGAAAGGATAGATTGCATGCAACCGGTGTTGGAGTGTTCGTCGCTGTTAGTAGTAGTTTATCCTGTAGTGAAGTAGAAGTGGATAGTTCCTGTGAATTATTATGGGTGGAGGTTACACTAAACAACCGAACTAGGTTAATAATTGGCTCCTTTTACCGACCTCCCGACTCAGCAGCATTAGTGGCAGAACAACTGAGAGAAAATTTGGAATACATTTCACATAAATTTTCTCAGCATGTTATAGTCTTAGGTGGAGATTTCAATTTACCAGATATAGACTGGGACACTCAGATGTTTAGGACGGGTGGTAGGGACAGAGCATCGAGTGACATTATACTGAGTGCACTATCCGAAAATTACCTCGAGCAATTAAACAGAGAACCGACTCGTGGAGATAACATCTTGGACCTACTGATAACAAACAGACCCGAACTTTTCGACTCTGTATGTACAGAACAGGGAATCAGTGATCATGAGGCCGTTGCAGCATCCCTGAATATGGAAGTTAATAGGAATATAAAAAAAGGGAGGAAGGTTTATCTGTTTAGCAAGAGTAGTAGAAGGCAGATTTCAGACTACCTAACAGATCAAAACGAAAATTTCTGTTCCGACACTGACAATGTTGAGTGTTTATGGAAAAAGTTCAAGGCAATCGTAAAATGCGTTTTAGACAGGTACGTGCCGAGTAAAACTGTGAGGGACGGGAAAAACCCACCGTGGTACAACAACAAAGTTAGGAAACTACTGCGAAAGCAAAGAGAGCTCCACTCCAAGTTTAAACGCAGCCAAAACCTCTCAGACAAACAGAAGCTAAACGATGTCAAAGTTAGCGTAAGGAGGGCTATGCGTGAAGCGTTCATTGAATTCGAAAGTAAAATTCTATGTACCGACTTGAGAGAAAATCCTAGGAAGTTCTGGTCTTACGTTAAATCAGTAAGTGGCTCGAAACAGCATATCCAGACACTACCGGATGATGATGGCATTGAAACAGAGGATGACACGCGTAAAGCTGAAATACTAAACACCTTTTTCCAAAGCTGTTTCACAGAGGAAGACCGCACTGCAGTTCCTTCTCTAAATCCTCGCACAAACGAAAAAATGGCTGACATCGAAATAAGTGTCCAAGGAATAGAAAAGCAACTTGAATCACTCAACAGAGGAAAGTCCACTGGACCTGACGGGATACCAATTCGATTCTACACAGAGTACGCGAAAGAACGTGCCCCCCGTCTAACGGCCGTGTCCCGCAAGTCTCGAGAGGAACGGAGGGTTCCAAATGATTGGAAAAGAGCACAGATAGTCCCAGTCTTCAAGAAGGGTCGTCGAGCAGATGCGCAAAACTATAGACCTATATCTCTGACGTCGATCTGTTGTAGAATTTTAGAACATGTTTTTTGCTCGCGTATCATGTCATTTCTGGAAACCCAGAATCTACTATGTAGGAATCAACATGGATTCCGGAAACAGCGATCGTGTGAGACCCAACTCGCCTTATTTGTTCATGAGACCCAGAAAATATTAGATACAGGCTCCCAGGTAGATGCTATTTTTCTTGACTTCCGGAAGGCGTTCGATACAGTTCCGCACTGTCGCCTGATAAACAAAGTAAGAGCCTACGGAATATCAGACCAGCTGTGTGGCTGGATTGAAGAGTTTTTAGCAAACAGAACACAGCATGTTGTTATCAATGGAGAGACGTCTACAGACGTTAAAGTAACCTCTGGCGTGCCACAGGGGAGTGTTATGGGACCATTGCTTTTCACAATATATATAAATGACCTAGTAGATAGTGTCGGAAGTTCCATGCGGCTTTTCGCGGATGATGCTGTAGTATACAGAGAAAGTGTAGCATTAGAAAATTGTAGCGAAATGCAGGAAGATCTGCAGCGGATAGGCACTTGGTGCAGGGAGTGGCAACTGACCCTTAACATAGACAAATGTAATGTATTGCGAATACATAGAAAGAAGGATCCTTTATTGTATGATTATATGATAGCGGAACAAACACTGGTAGCAGTTACTTCTGTAAAATATCTGGGAGTATGCGTGCGGAACGATTTGAAGTGGAATGATCATATAAAATTAATTGTTGGTAAGGCGGGTACCAGGTTGAGATTCATTGGGAGAGTGCTTAGAAAATGTAGTCCATCAACAAAGGAGGTGGCTTACAAAACACTCGTTTGACCTATACTTGAGTATTGCTCATCAGTGTGGGATCCGTACCAGATCGGTCTGACGGAGGAGATAGAGAAGATCCAAAGAAGAGCGGCGCGTTTCGTCACAGGGTTATTTGGTAACCGTGATAGCGTTACGGAGATGTTTAATAAACTCAAGTGGCAGACTCTGCAAGAGAGGCGCTCTGCATCGCGGTGTAGCTTGCTCGCCAAGTTTCGAGAGGGTGCGTTTCTGGATGAGGTATCGAATATATTGCTTCCCCCTACTTATACCTCCCGAGGAGATCACGAATGTAAAATTAGAGAGATTAGAGCGCGCACGGAGGCTTTCAGACAGTCGTTCTTCCCGCGAACCATACGCGACTGGAACAGGAAAGGGAGGTAATGACAGTGGCACGTAAAGTGCCCTCCGCCACACACCGTTGGGTGGCTTGCGGAGTATCATTGTAGATGTAGATGTAGATGTAGAAAGTACACTATGTGATCAAAAGCATCAGGGCACCTGGGTGAATATGACTTACAACTTCGGGCGCCCTCCATCAGTAATGCTGGAATTCAGTATGATGTTGGCCCACCCTTAGCCTTAATGACAGCTTCCACTCTCACAGGCATACGTTCAATCAGGTGCTGGAAGGTTTCTTGGGGAATGGCAACCCATTCTTCACGGACTGCTGCACTGAGGAGAGGTATCGACGTCGGTCGGTGAGGCGTGGCACGAAGTCGGCGTTCCGAATCATCCCAAAGGTGTTCTATAGGATTCGAGTCAGGACTCTGTGCAGGCCAGTCCATTACAGGGATGTTATTGTCGTGTAACCACTCCGCCACAGGCCGTGCATTATGAACATGTGCTCGATCGTGCTGAAAGATGCAATCGCCATCCCCGAATTGCTCTTCAACACTGGGAAGCTAGAAGGTGCTTAAAACATCAATGTACGCCTGTGCTGTGACAGTGACACGCAAAACAACAAGGGGTGGAATCCCCCTCCATGAAAACCACGACCACACCATAACACCACCGCCTCCGAATTTTACTGTTGGAACTACACACGGTGGCAGATAACGTTCACCGGACATGCGCCATACCCACACCCCGCCATCGGATCGCCACATTGTGTATCGTGATTTGTCACTCTACACAACGTTTTTCCACTGTTCAATCGTCCAATGTTTACGTTTCTTACACCAAGCGAGGCGTCGTTTGGCAATTACCGGCCTGATGTGTGGCTTATGAGCAGCCGCTCGACCATGAAATACAAGTGTTCTCAAATGGTTCAAATGGCTATGAGCACTATGGGACTTAACATCTGAGGTCATCAGTCCCCTAGAACTTAGAACTACTTAAGGCTAACTAACCTAAGGACATCACACACATCCATGCCCGAGGCAGGATTCGAACCTGCGACCATAGCGGTCGCGCGGTTCCAGACTGTAGCGCCTACAACCGCTCGGCCACACCGACCGGCCCAAGTTTTCTCACCTCCCGCCTAACTGTCCTAGTACTTCCAGTGGATCCTGATGCAGCTTGGAATTCCTGTCTGATGGTCTGGATAGATGTCTGCCTATTACACATTACGACCCTCTTCAACTGTCGGCGGTCTCTGTCAATCAACAGTCAGTCAGGCTGTACTCTTTCGTGCTGTACGTGTTCCTTCACGTTTACACTTCACTATCACATCGGAAACAATGGATCTAGGGATGTTTATGAGTGTGTAAATCTCGTGTACAGACATACGACACAAGTGACTCCCAATCACCTGACCATGTTCGAAGTCCGTTAGTTCCACGGAGGGCCCCATTCTGCTCTCACACGATGTCTAATGACTACTGAGATCGCTGATATGGAGTACCTGGCAGAAGGTAGCAGCACAATGCACCTAATATGAAAGACGTATGTTTTTGGAGGTGTCCGGATACTTTTGATCACATGTTGTACAATAGAGTCGAAAGACGTAATCCTTGTTAAGGTTACTTTTATGGCCGTTTGGCCTTCAGGTGTAAAGCCAAATAAAGGTTGATTTTTTGCTGGTGGCCAATACCTTAAGCCACGCTCCTCAAACCATCAAGTGATTTCTCTATGTGACAGTCTGGCTGAGTCCTTTAAGAAAACCGCTGTTGATTTTGTTGCCCTCCTACTTATCATAAGGGATAGCAATACGCGTCAAGTGGGTTTACAGTCATCTCGGTTACGAACCACTCTATAAATAGTTTCCCGCTGATGATACAATACTTCTAGAGGAGCTTGGAAGCCAATTAATCGGCCAGGCTGTAAGAGCACAGATGACAATCCAGCTACTAAATTTCAATATGTAAATGCCTTTGTTACTCTTACTTTCGGTGCGGAGCTACTATTACACATAATTAAAACTTTCTAAATCAATACACCCGTTGAAAAATGTAAAAACCAATCTTCCTTCTCTCTGACAGGTTTTCAACGGCTACATTGCAAACTGAGAACAAACAAAGTTCTGGACATGTGCGTGTCTGTACGTAGTAACGTGATCAAGGGTAAAACAGTTGAGTTTTCGGATGGTAAACCTACGTTAAGATGGTAAACCTACGTTCATAGCAGTTGTAGATTTAGAAAAAGCTTTTAACAATCTAGACCGGAGTACTCTCTTTCAAATTTTGAAGGTAAAAGGGATAAAGACAGGGAGCAAATGATATTTACGGCTTCTACAGAAACCAGACTGCTGTTACAAGGGTCGAAACACATGAAAGGTATGCAGTAGTTGAGAAGGGAATGTGATACGGTTGTAAACTGCCCCCAATGTTACGTAATATGTACATTTAGCAAGTAATAAAGAAAACAAAGGAGCAGTGTAAAGGGAACTTAAGTTCAGAGAGACGAAATAAAACCTTTGAGGTTTGCTGATGATGACGTAAGTCTGTCATACATACAAACGACATGGAAGAGCGGGTGAACAGAATGGTTAGTGTCACGCAAAGAGTTTATAAGATGAGCATTAACAAAAATGAAACAACGGTAATGGAATTTAGTCGAATTACATCAGGCGTTGTTTCCAAGGGAATTGGATTAGGAAATGAAGCACTAATACTAATTTTGGCAGCAAAAGAACTGATGATGGCCGAAGTAGAGAGGATACAGAATGCTAACTTCAATACCATGAAAAAGAGAACTTCTGTTTGCATCAAATATAAATGTAAGTACTAGAAAGTATTTTTCTGGAGGCATTTATCTCGAGTGTAGCATTGTACGAAAATGAAACGCAGCTAAGCAGATAAGACAAGAAGAGAACAGAAGTTTTTGAAATTTGGTGCTACAGAAGAATGGTGAAGTTTAGATAGGTAGGTCGAATAACTAATGAGAAAGTACTGAACCGAACTGACGAAAAAAGGATTTATGGTTCAAATGGCTCTGAGCACTATGGGACTCAACATCTCAGGTCATAAGTCCCCTAGAACGTAGAACTACTTAAACCTAACTAACCTAAGGGCATCACACACATCCATGCCCGAGGCAGGATTCGAACCTGCGACCGTAGCAGTCCCGCGGTTCCGGACTGCAGCGCCAGAACCGCACGGCCACCGCGGCCGGTAAGGATTTATGGTACAACTTGTTTAAAAGAGATGCTCAGTTGATATGATACGTCCTGCGCCATCAAGGAATCGTCAATAAGGAATGCAGAAAACCAAGGGATGAACAGAGCAAGCGGGTTGCAGAAGTTATTCAGAGATGAAGAGGAATACACAGGAGGGACTAACGTGGAGAGCTGAATCGAACCTGTTTTCGAACTGAAGATCACAACAGTAATTATAAATTTGCTGGTTGCGTTCTTTTTTCAAGTTATTTAATCCACAGCCACGGAGATAACCACTATCATCATGGATAAGTTAATAAAGAGTATGGTTAATTATGGACGTGCTGCAAAGGCGTCAGCTTAATTCTGGTAAATATGCACAATGCATTTAACCGTGTCGTAGAAGTGTTAAAATATACGGCAACTAGACGGAGTTCCACACAGCTGGCCGTATTACTTGAAAGGAAGAATTTATCACTGATGCCGTCAGAGAGAACTACTGCACGCCTCTGAATCACATTTCCGATCTGGTTGGTAACTTAATGTGCGAGTGAAACCAGACGTGGAATCAGGCACCAAGAACGGCTTAGGGAATTCGTGTAATCGCTTTTGGTCACATGTTTCCCGGACGGATCGAGAATTGACACTAACAGCAAAGGTGGCTGTCTCCGCATTCAGAAAGAAATTGCATACATCTGTGACGAGGTAGGGGGCACAAATACTTTTGGGGGAGATATGTTGGAAAATGAAGCAGAGCACAAAGAATACTTTACGCGTAGGTGCTCGACACACTGTTTTCAGAAGCAAAATGAATTCAGCTGAACCTAATGTCCACGTGCGGAGTTCAAACAAACAGAGAATTAAACATAACAATAAGAACAGTATATTTTAAAGTGAGTTGAGGAGTACTCATTTTAATGACCAAAAGAAACTCTACAGCATGCTAAAACGCTTTTGTATTTGCCAGCAATCTTCAGTGGTCATTCTGAAAATATGGCATAGAGTTGGGTTGTTTGGGGGAAGAGACCAAACAGCGAGGTCATCGGCCTCATCGGATTAGGGAAGGACGGGGAAGGAAGTCGGCCGTGCCCTTTCAAAGGAGCCATACCGGCATTTGCCTGAAGCGATTTAGGGAAAATATGGAATACATAATATGATTCCATATTTTGCTATTTACAGATTAAAAACAGATTGTTTTATAAATTTGGTCTACAATTAATTTACTTTCGGTGTTTTTTCCCTTTTTTTTTTACATGTTCTGGACTCCACTCATTTTTCTCTCGTTATGAGTGGAGGTTCATGTCGGGACAAATACTTGGTTTCACTTTCACCATTCGCGATTTTACGAACCTGCTTTGCTGCATTTCCGTTTTTTTCTACTTCGATCTCCACTAACAAGTAAGGGAAAAGAAATGGATTACAGATCATGTAAGCCGGCCAGGGTGGCCGAGCGGTTCTAGGCGCTACAGTCGGGAATCGCGCGACCGCTACGGTCGTAGGTTCGAATCCTGCCTCGGGCATGGATGTGTGTGATGTCCTTAGGTTAGTTAGGTTTAAGTAGTTCTAAATTCTAGGGGACTGATGACCTTAGAAGTTAAGTCCCATAGTGCTCAGAGCCATTTGAACATATCGTGTCAACTCAGGAGAAACACCAAATATATAAAGAAAGCTTGCTTTTCTCTACATATAGCAAAATGTGAAAGCATGTTATATATCTGATATTTCCAGAATAACCACTATGAATGCCTTGTAAATAAAACTAAATGCATCTGGTGAAAAACAAATTTCATTAAGCTTAAGACGGAATCTGATATATAACAGCTGCTGCAAAAAATGACCATGCAAATAAACACGTTATTTTCTTAACAGATACTAATGTGTCTTTTTGGTAGAACATCATCACTACAAATTGAAAACACATTGTTTTATATGTTATACAGGATTAATTTATTAAGTTAACCGGTTTATTTATTTAACCAGATTACATGTTCATCATCACAATTAAGCTATCATTGGAAATTTGTGGTAACTTCTATGGGACCAAACTGCTGAGATCATCGGTCCCTAGGCTTACACACTACTCAATCTAACTTAAACTAACTTACGCTAAGGACAACAGACACACCCGTGCCCAAGGGAGGACTCAAACCTCCGACAGGGGGACCCATGCGAACCGTGGCAAGGTGCCCTAGACTGCGAGGCTAATCTATCATCTCCAAAGAAGTTACTCATCTAGAGTGAGGCAAAAACACACTGTAAATGTCATCGTTCAAAGTGCAATAATAATACAATTAAAAATAGAAAAAGCTGAACAATAAATATGAAGGGAGCAAACCAGGAAAAAACATTAACACTGAAAATCAAAAAAACACTGCCCATATAACAGTTCAAATTAATTAACAATCTGAATAAAACAAAATTAGTCTTTGACAAGACTACTAAATACTAGCTTGAAGAGATATTATGTATGGAAGGTTATATAGAAACAGTGTAAAGGACAGAATCGACAACTGTAATGCCTGTTGATTTCCAGGCATTCCAATAGGCTGAGTTTTTGGCCTTTGTTTGCCAAGTCATGCTCACGGGACTGTGGATGGTAGCTGTGGCCCTCACCCAGACAGTATGCTCAGCAAATGCAGAGAAATGATTCTGCAACCTCCAGCTACATTCATGTACAGCGAGCTTACCTGCAGTGCCTCTGCCTGATTGACAAATATAAGACATATCACAAACAGGACAAGTAATTCTGTATACCCCACTTTGCTAGTAATTACGTCACATCTGTGATACTGAAATACACTGGGTTGTGGTGTTCTTCAAATAGCATAAAATTCTACAGATGCAGAATTTCTGTGTGTTTGCTGCACTCTGTGCTACCTGCCCAAGGTGTGATATTTTACACTACTTCCTGCAGACAGTTGAAGGAACAGCAGAGGGATCATAGAGAAGGGCTAAAATTTTCAATTTTTGATTTCCATGCAAGATGTGAGCAATGAGGACAGGATTGTAGCCATTGGATGAGCAATAAATTGTATTATATTTAGCTCTGATTTGAAATCTTCTTTCAACATTGGAACAGATATGCGATGGTGCACCATCGAGCGGAAAATTGCATGTTTCTGTGTTATTGCGCATTGTGAGCAAGAATGTATTCCTGTGTTTGTAGCTGTAGCTTCTCTATAAATTTTGATAAAATGTGTTTGTGTACTGATATCATTGGTGAGATCTAGTAAGTTTATGGATTTGTTGCCAATCTCCATTGTGAACCGAATATTTTTATGTTGACCATTTAAGTTATGAGAAAATGTGTTGAGCTGCCTTTTAGTACCTGTCCACATACGTTGTACATCACCTACCCATCTAAATCAGTATATGATACGCGCACTTAAAAATTCTTTATTCAAAAAATGTTGCTCAAAATGGTCCATGAGTATTTTAGCCAAAAGTGGTCTAAGAGGTAACCCTATATATATAAGCCATCTAACTGTTTATACAGAGAGCCTTGCAAATAGAAACAGTTTTGTGCTAAGCATTTCTGAGTGGTCAGTCTCAAGTCAATCAGTTCCACAGAATTGACATTAGACCTGCATATCAACTCTGTCAGAATATTAACACATTCCTCTACTGGTATGTTGGGAAAGAACTGCAGACTTCAGAGGATACTAATTTAGCACTGTGTATGATAGAGAGACCTTTTATCTTATTTACAATGTCCAATGAGTTTGAAATACCACGCTTCAATCTGAATTTAGTCTTGCTTTTAATTAAGGTGTCCCAAAAGCCTTCAAGTGCTTCATAAAGAACCTACCAAATTATTCAAAGACGATATTAAATGGGTAACCAATCATGCAAAAGCAAATTCTCAGATTTTGAAGTAAAGCTGCTAACTACCATGAACCCATTGTCTGTATGGACTTCCTACACTACATAAGCAATATGTACCCTGTGTACAGTTGTATCAATATTCACTGCTCCATCTTGCAAGCTGGAGAGTAAATTGGACACCTTAATTAAAAAGCAAGACTAAATTCAATTTAAAGCATGGTATTTCAAAATCAGTGGACCTTGTAAATAAGGCAAAAGATATCTCTATTAAATTAGTATCCTTTGATATATGCATTTTGTTTTTCAACATACCAAAAGTGCAGAATTGGTGTAATTACCCCTGAGAGGTAAATTGTAGTTTTCTGAGTGGTAAAAACAAAATGGTTCAATTGTGTTTCTGCCACAAAATTAAAATACTTAAAATATCACTGCTATTAGCTCTATTTTCTAAGACTGTAATTATGACTACACACGTTAAAAATAATTACATTCTTGCCAGATATCAACCTTAACATGTGACTCAAAATGGTGGAGGTTAGAGCTTGTGAAAAAACATCTTCCTCACATAGTACACAGCTACAGGGTGTTTCAAAAATGTCCGGTATATTTGAAACGGCAATAAAAACTAAACGAGCAGCGATAGAAATACACCGTTTGTTGCAATATGCTTGGGACAACAGTATATTTTCAGGCGGACAAACTTTCGAAATTACAGTAGTTACAATTTTCAACAACAGATGGCGCTGCAAGTGATGTGAAAGATATAGAAGACAACGCAGTCTGTGGGTGCGCCATTCTGTACGTCGTCTTTCTGCTGTAAGCGTGTTCACAACGTGCAAGTGTGCTGTAGACAACATGGTTTATTCCTTAGAACAGAGGATTTTTCTGGTGTTGGAATTCCACCGCCTGGAACACAGTGTTGTTGCAACACGACGAAGTTTTCAACGGAGTTTTAATGTAACCAAAGGACCGAAAAGCGATACAATAAAGGATCTGTTTGAAAAATTTCAACGGACTGGGAACGTGACAGATGAACATGCTGGAAAGGTAGGGCGACCGCGTACGGCAACCACAGAGGGCAACGCGCAGCTAGTGCAGCAGGTGATCCAACAGCGGCCTCGGGTTTCCGTTCGCCGTGTTGCAGCTGCGGTCCAAATGACGCCAACGTCCACGTATCGTCTCATGCGCCAGAGTTTACACCTCTATCCATACAAAATTCAAACGCGGCAACCCCTCAGCGCCGCTACCATTGCTGCACGAGAGACATTCGCTAACGATATAGTGCACAGGATTGATGACGGCGATATGCATGTGGGCAGCATTTGGTTTACTGACGAAGCTTATTTTTACCTGGACGGCTTCGTCAGAACTGGCGCATATGGGGAACCGAAAAGCCCCATGTTGCAGTCCCATCGTCCCTGCATCCTCAAAAAGTACTGGTCTGGGCCGCCATTTCTTCCAAAGGAATCATTGGCCCATTTTTCAGATCCGAAACGATTACTGCATCACGCTATCTGGACATTCTTCGTGAATTTGTGGCGGTACAAACTGCCTTAGACGACACTGCGAACACCTCGTGGTTTATGCAAGATGGTGCCCGGCCACATCGCACGGCCGACGTCTTTAATTTCCTGAATGAATATTTCGATGATCGTGTGATTGCTTTGGGCTATCCGAAACATACATGAGGCGGCGTGGATTGGCCTCCCTATTCGCCAGACATGAACCCCTGTGACTTCTTTCTGTGGGGACACTTGAAAGACCAGGTGTACCGCCAGAATCCAGAAACAATTGAACAGCTGAAGCAGTACATCTCATCTGCATGTGAAGCCATTCCGCCAGACACGTTGTCAAAGGTTTTGGGTAATTTCATTCAGAGACTACGCCATATTATTGCTACGCATGGTGGATATGTGGAAAATATCGTACTATAGAGTTTCCCAGACCGCAGCGCCATCTGTTGTTGAAAATTGTAACTACTGTAATTTCGAAAGTTTGTCTGCCTGAAAATGTACTGTTGTCCCAAGCATATTGCAACAAACGGTGTATTTCTATCGCTGCTCGTTTAGTTTTTATTGCCGTTTCGAATATACCGGTCATTTTTGAAACACCCTGTACATACATACTTTGTACTATGCATCTATGACATTAAAACTGAGACATATGCAGTGCATATGCTCAAATATCTCACGAAAATGTCTTCTCCGAGTCGTAGACCGAAATTGCTTCATTCATCACTTCACAGCATACTGACAGCACAATGCAACAGTAACTGTGTGTTGGCTACTATAGTGCTGTAGGACCCAGAAACTATAATAATAATAATAATAATAATTATTATTATTATTATTACTATTATTCCCCCCCCCCCCCCCCCATGAACCATGGACCTTACTGTTGGTGGGGAGGCTTGTGTCCCTCAGCGATACAGATGGCCGTACTGTAGGTGCAACCACAATGGAGGGGTATCTGTGGAGAGACCAGACAAATGTGTGGTCTCTGAAGAGGGGCAGCAGCCTTTTCAGTAGTTGCAGGGGCAACAGTCTGGATGATTGACTGATCTGGCCCTGTAACACTAACCAAAACAGCCTTGCTGTTGTGGTACTGCGAACGGCTGAAAGCAAGGGGAAACTACGGCCTTAATTTTTCCCCAGGGCATGCAGCTTTACTGTATGGATAAATGATGATGGCGTCCTCTTGGGTAAAATATTCCGGAGGTAAAATAGTCCCCCATTCGGATCTCCGGGCGGGTACTACTCAAGAGGACGTCGTTATCAGGAGAAAGAAAACTGGCGTTCTACGGATCGGAGCGTGGAATGTCAGATCCCTTAATCGGGCAGGTAGGTTAGAAAATTTAAAAAGGGAAATGGATAGGTTAAAGTTAGATATAGTGGGAATTAGTGAAGTTCGGTGGCAGGAGGAACAAGACTTTTTGTCAGGTAAATACAGGGTTATAAATACAAAATCAAATAGGGGTAATGCAGGAGTAGGTTTAATAATGAATAATAAAATAGGAATGCGGGTAAGCTACTACAAACAGCATAGTGAACGCAATATTGCGGCCAAGATAGATGCGAAGCCCACGTCTATTACAGTAGTACAAGTTTATATGCCAACTAGTTCTGCAGATGATGAAGAAGTTGATGAAATGTATGATGAGATAAAAGAAATTATTCAGGTCGTGAAGGGAGACGAAAATTTAATAGTCATGGGTGACTGGAATTTGGTAGTAGGAAAAGGGAGAGAAGGAAACAAAGTAGGTGAATATGGATTGGGGGTAAGAAATGAAAGAAAAGCTGTCTGGTAGAATTTTGCACAGAGCATAACTTAATCATAGCTAACACTTGGTTTAAGAATCATGAGAGAAGGTTGTGTACATGGAAGAACCCTGGAGGTACTAGATGGTTTCAGATAGATTATATGATGGTAAGACAAGAGATTTAGGAACCAGATTTTAAATTGTAAGGCATTTCCAGGGGCAGATGTGGACTCTGACCACAATCTATTGGTTATGAACTGTAGATTAAAACTGAAGAAACTGCAAAAAGGTGGGAATTTAAGGAGATGGGACCTGGATAAACTGACTAAACCAGAGGTTGTACAGAGTTTCAGGGAGAGCGTAAGGGGACAAATGGCAGGAATGGGGGAAAGAAATACAGTAGAAGAAGAATGGGTAGCTTTGAGGGATGAAGTAGTGAAGGCAGCAGAGGATCAAGTAGGTAAAAAGACGAGGGCTAGTAGAAATCATTGGGTAACAGAAGAGATACTGAATTTAATTGATGAAAGGAGAAAATACAAAAATGCAGTAAGTGAAGCAGGCAAAAAGGAATACAAAAGTCTCAAAAATGAGATCGACAGGAAGTGCAAAATGGCTAAGCAGGGATGGCTAGAGGACAAATGTAAGGATGTAGAGGCTTATCTCACGAGGAGTATGATAGATACTGCCTACAGGAAAAATTAAAGAGACCTTTGGAGAAAAGAGAACCACTTGCATGAATATCAAGAGCTCAGATGGAAACCTAGTTCTAAGCAAAGAAGGGAAAGCAGAAAGGTGGGAGTATATAGAGGTTCTATACAGGGACGATGTTATTGAGGACAATATTATGGAAATGGAAGAGGAGGTAGATGAAATGGGAGATATGATACTGCGTGAAGAGTTTGACAGGGCACTGAAAGACCTAAGTCGAAACAAGGCCCCGGGAGTAGACAACATTCCATTAGAACTACTGACAGCCTTGGGAGAGCCAGTCCTGACAAAACTCTACCATCTCGTGAGCAAGATGTATGAGACAGCTGAAATTCCCTCAGACTTCAAGAAGAATATAATAATTCCAATCCCAAAGAAAGCACGTGTTGACAGACGTGAAAATTACCGAACTATCAGTTTAATAAGTCACAGCTGCAAAATACTGACGCGAATTCTTTACAGACGAATGGAAAAACTGGTAGAAGCCGACCTCGGGGAAGATCAGTTTGGATTCCGTAGAAATGTTGGAACACGTGATGCAATACTGACCCTACGACTTATTTTAGAAGCTAGATTAAGAAAAGGCAAACCTACGTTTCTAGCATTTGTAGACTTAGAGAAAGCTTTTGACAATGTTGACTGGAATACTCTCTTTCAAATTCTGAAGGTGGCAGGTGTAAAATACAGGGAATGAAAGTCTATTTACAATTTGTACAGAAACCATATGGCAGTTATAAGAGTCGAGGGACATGAAAGGGAGGCAGTGGTTGGGAAGGGAGTGAGACAGGGTTGTAGCCTCTCCCCAATGTTATTCAATCTGTATATTGAGCAAGCAGTAAAGGAAACAGAGGAAAAGTTCGGAGTAGGTATTAAAATCCATGGAGAAGAAATAAAAACTTTGAGGTTCGCCGACGACATTGTAATTCTGTCAGAGACAGCAAAGGACTTGGAAGAGCAGTTGAACGGAATGGACAGTGTCTTGAAAGGAGGGTATAAGATGAAAATCAACAAAAGCAAAACAAGGATAATGGAATGTAGTCGAATTAAGTCGGGTGATGCTGAGGCATTAGATTAGGAAATGAGACACTTAAAGTAGTAAAGGAGTTTTGTTATTTGGGGAGCAAAATAACTGATGATGGTGGAGTAGAGAGGATATAAAATGTAGACTGGTAATGGCAAGGAAAGCGTTTCTGAAGAAGAGAAATTTGTTAACATCGAGTATAGATTAAAGTGTGAGGAAGTCGTTTCTGAAAGTATTTGTATGGAGTGTAGCCATGTATGGAAGTGAAAAATGGACGATACATAGTTTAGACAAGAAGAGAATAGAAGCTTTCGAAATGTGGTGCTACAGAAGAATGCTGAAGATTAGATGGGTAGATCACATAACTAATGAGGAGGTATTGAATAGAATTGGGGAGAAGAGGAGTTTGTGGCACAACTTAACTAGAAGAAGGGATCAGTTGGTACACTAAGCAGATTCAGAAGGATGTAGGCTGCAGTAGGTACTAGGAGATGAAGAAGCTTGCACAGGATAGGGTAGCATGGAGAGCTGTATCAAATCAGTCTCAGGACTGAAGACCACAACAACAACATTATTATTATTATTATTATTATTATTATTATTTGTGGTAGTAGTCAGATGCTAAACATTGCAACCTGAAATCTTCAAATTTCTGTGATTCTATAATGACGGAGTACAGCACTCAAGTCACTTAGAAACAATAGGAATAAGTATAGAGAACAAATTTTAATTTGGTTGATTTTTGGGGGTACAGGGTGTAGGTGAAGCAAGAGAGAGGAGTGATGCACAGACAACATGTTTTGTAACAACCGTCTACCCTGTGGACAGTTATCCTTCTTTTCTCAGAAGGAGCTGTAGGTAACACTCACGATGCATGACAAGTGTAGTTAGAAATAAGCAGTACCAATTGCCTCATTGACTCATTAGTTCATGGTTTTATAAATGTGCAGAAACTATATTTCATTCACTTTTCATCATTTTGAGAATGAAAGTATTCTCAAAGTAGTCCACTATTGGCTGAAATATTCATGACCCATTTTGAGTAACATTTTCTGAATTAAAAACTTTTTAGTGCAAGTATCATATACTGATTCAGATGTGTGGATGATGTGTAATGTATGTTGATAGATACTAAAAGACAGCTCAACCCATTTTCTCATAACTTAACTGGTCAATGGAGATTGGCAACAAATCCATAAACTTCCTAGATCTGACCGATGACATCAGTACACAAACACATTATATCAATTCTTGAGGGTATTTTTGTTCTGTCATTGCAAATACAAAAATGCACTATGGCCAAACAAATGAAGAACATTATATCAAAATTTATAGAAAAACTACAGCTACAAACACAGGAATACCTTCTTGCTCACAATGTCCAGTAACACAGAAACATGTAGCTTTCCACTCAATGGTGCACCATTTCATATCTGTTCCAACATCGAAAGAAGATTTCAGAGTGGAGCTAGACATAATACAATTTATTGCCTCAACCAATGGCTACAATCCTTTGTTACTGCCCACATCTTGTACAGAAAACAAAAATTGAGAATTATACCCCTTCTCTACAATCCTTCTGCTGCTCCTTTCAATGTTTGCACCCCAACGTAGTGTAGAATACCACACCTAGGGCAGGTATCACAGAGTGTAGAAAAACCGTCAAAATCCTGAATCTCTAGGATTTCCTGCTATGTGAAGAACACCACAGCCCAATGGATTTTAAGTATCAAAGATAAGAGCCAATTACTAGCAACAGTGGGATATACAGAATACTTGTCCTGTTTGTGATGTTTTATATTTGTCAGTGAGGCAGAAACATTGCTAGTACATGAATGTAGCTGGAGGTTGTAGAAGTATTTCTGTTTATTTGCTTAGAATGCTGAATGAGTGAGGGCCACAGCCATCAGGCACTGTCTTATGACCTTCACTTAGCAAACAGAGGCCAAAAACTCAGCCTATTGGAATGCCTGGAAATCAACAGGCATCTGGCCAACAGTCTTGATTTAATATTGCATGACCAAATACAGCTCAATAATTCCCCTCTTCTAAGTGTTATTTAATCCTCTCAGTTTTCCATTGCTTTCGTCCTGTCTGTTCCTTTCTATTCCTCCATTTGTCCGTATTTTAAATTTATTGTGATTGCCTAAGTACTCCATATATTCTGTTGTTACAATTGTCGATTCTGTCTTTTACTCTGTTTCTGTATGACTTTCCATATATAATACCTCTTCAAGCTATTCTTTAATAATCTTGCGAAATACTAGTTTTATTTTAGTCAGATTGTTAATTAGTCTGAATTGTTATATGGGCAGTGACTTTTGAGTTTCAGTGCTAATGCTTCTGTTGGTTTTCTCCCTTATATTTATTTATTGTTTTTGTTTTTAAATGCATTACCATTGCACTATGAATGATGACATTTAATGTGTGTCTTCGCCTCGGTCTAGATGAGTAACAGCTTTTCAATGTTGTTTACAAATACTATAACTTCGTTGGTAGCGATACTTTGTGTCTGATGATGGCACTGTAAACCTCAAATTGTCTAACTAAATAAATTAATCCAGGAGAACATTCACAATATTGTACTTTCATTTTTTTTAAATTTATTTCATTATTAGCTGAGTACCAAGTGTCGCCTGGGTATGTAGTTATTCCAATTTCATTAGTCCATCTCCTCCTTCGCCCTCTTCCTGTCTATCTCCTCCTCCTCCTCCTCCTCTCTGTCCATCTCATTCTCCCATCTCACTCTGTCCATCTGCTCCTCCCCCTCTCTCTGTCCCTCTCCTGTTTCCTTTCTCTATCCATTTCCTCCTCCCCATCTCTAGCCCATCTGCTCCCCTTTCCTTTCTCTGGCCATCTTCTCCACTTCACTTTCTCTGTACATTTCTCCCCCTTCCTCTCTCTGTCCATCTCCTCTTCCCCCACATTTCTGTCCACCTCCTCCTTCCCCATCTCTCTCTGTCCATCTCTTCCACCCCTCTTCATTCTATGTGTTGTTACCCCTACCCCAATAGGAGGTAGCCCGTTCTTACCATCACAGAATTTCTTTCCAGATAGTAAGTAATACGTATACCAAGTTAGGTCGACATCGATGTAGATCTTTAGATGGAGCTTTTTCGCAGCTTTGCTGGCATACGCAAACTTCACAAATATTTCATACATACTTGACAAATTTCATACAAATTTGTACACATATTTCATCTGTAGCTCTAGCGAATTTCGCTCTGCAGTTTCGTTTTCGTGCAGCTCAATGTTTGTGACGTCATATTTCCTGAATTATGTGACGTACAATGATATAATTTTGCACATAAATCTAGTGATATATGTGGATAGTGTCTGCGAAATGCGTTGCGAATAGAGTCAGTAGTAAAGAAGTAATAAACGAAAGCGTCGTGAATTATGGGGTAGTTTTTCACGCATCTTAGTGTTAATGACGTCATATCTCTTCAATCGTGGGCAACGAGGTAACAGGGAAGGAACGAGTTAATACAACGAAGGAATAAAAAATCCAGCTTCCAGTAGCCCTATTAATGCGACTTCGTTCAAACTCAGTGAGGTGTTGATAATGGCGTCTTTTTCGCCTTAAGAGCATTCTCGACTAACATCACCTCAACGCGTCGAATCTCAAAGGTAACTAGCGCATACGACCGTTACAACGTGCATTTAACGCAAGTCTGATTTGCACCCTCATAGTGGCGCACGAAATTTGAATAGACAGTTGTCAACTTCGTTCACGTCGCACAACTCCTCCCTGGTGCCGCGATTTTGTCCTTTTTCTGTCAGTGCATCATAGACCAGTTTAATACTTCGTAGATACGCGTTCAAATACAGTCACGCTCTCGGTAACGCATGACAGCTTTAAGGACTTCGTTGAGTATATTTCCACTGACGTGAGTTATTGATTTTCCGACTAGCGCCGAACGGCCACGGAAGTAGCCGAGCGTTCGACATGTATGTCGCGCGAGGCAACTTACAGGGCGTGGCCACGACGCCGGGATCACGGATTTATTTCAAACTTTGTACACCTTCAGTTGACCATTAACAAACATAATCGTGCAAGTAGTAAGGTGCATTACTCTGGCAAATTCCGAGAAAATCGCAACAGAAGTTTATGCGTATACTATGTGGCTTATGTATATGTGCGTAGGTGACTGACGTTCATGGTGGTCAAGTGATTACTGTTCGAGCCTCGTAAGACGAACGTGTATGAGGCGACGGTTCGTCTCAAGCTAAAACTTAATTATTAATCAATTTTTACATCACTGGTTATATTATTTAATTTATATGACGTTTGAGAGGTAGTATAATTTTAAAAAACCACGTGAATTTGCATGAAGTTTTATTGAATTTCATGTTATTTGACTAATTACTGTTTGTAATTAAATTTAATTATTAGAACACACATATTTATAACTATCGACAAGTAAAAGAAGAAACATAGTTTTCTTGATGCTGTATGACTGTCGTGATTTTCGAAATACCTTACCCGTGCAATCTGGTAAGGTAACCTACTTTGCACCTAGACGTTTTGAGCTGTAGTTAACATGCATAGTGGTGAGACGTTTCTGATGTAGCAATAATAAACAGTGTAGGTGCAAATTTTTTTAATGTCACAGAATTTACACTTGTACTACAGAAATGAAGGTTTCTCCCTGTTCTTCGATAACTGCAGATAATGAAAGTCATGACGATTCAAAGCATAATGCAGTTACAAAACGTCTATTACAAGATGTGTTCGTGTATTGTGAGAGTCTTCTTGAAGAAGCGGACCTTATTGATACAGAGCAATCACCGACGATTTTTGCAGATGCAATGGCAATTGGAAAAGTACTTTACCATTCTGTTATCGAAATGTTAGGGGAAAAGAGACTTATTACTGACGAGGAACTCATTCATTCCGACGAAGTAGATAAAGAAAGTCTCTTTTGTGAAGCTGACGGTATTTCCGGCGATGAGAATTTTGAATCAGCCGAAAAGGAGGCATTCCGTTCGAGATTAAAATAAAAGTAATAACACTGGCAGAAGAACGCCACGTGTGGAATCTACAAACTCTCTAGAGAAAAGGATCCCGAAGTTAAAAAAGAAAGGACCATTTGAAGAGATGGGAAGAAAACATAAAAAGTGGAGTATCAGCGATCAATAAATATGCATTAATTGATTCGTGGACCAATGACCGCTCCGTGGACCGTCGCCAAAAGCATGAGCAAGTAAGTTTCATCTAATTTTTTTTATCTTCAACAACCGTACGTTGATTTTACGTTTGAGGTAACAACGATTTCACAGCCGTGGGCTTTGGCTGCAGGCCAGTTTCAATCAGAGGACTTCATCTTCAAAGCATCACATTCATGGACTAAAAAATTGAAACAATGGCACAGAATACGGCAGACGAAGATTACAGCATATCTGAGCAACAGGAAATCTGTGACGTGGGAGGAAACACTGGAAGCCGCAAAAAAGTTTCAACTGCAGGTGAAAGAACTTATCCCTAATGTCGACAAAAAAATTTCGATTAATACAGAGCAGACAGGTTGCCAGTACCAGTAAATTTAGACACAACTCTCGCTGAAAGAAGTTCAAAAATTGTGTTTGCTACAAGGCGCGATACGAACAAGGTAATGCACTCACGCACAGCGCAATACGTGATAAACATATCTGGTGAATTACTACAGCAAGTGTTCTCGTGTTTGCGAGAGGCCACGGGCAAGTTTGGACCAAAAGTTCAACGAGCTGTTGAGAAATTAACGACAGACTTTCTAAATGTCGCTGTAACTTGTTCGAAGTCTGGGAAACTTACCATACAGGTCTACAGTTCGTATTTAACCAGCGTCATGCTTCCTACTTCCTTACGTGTGAAAGGAATCATTCCTCCTACTAATATTTTTTTTTTTGGGGGGGGGGGGGGGGGATGACATGAATCCTGATTTATACGATGGCACCTTTACCGTATAACGCGTGTCTTCCAGCATGCACAGGTAAAGTCGTACCCCCCTATCGCCTAGTACAAAACTTCATCTAGCGCCTTCAGAACCGTTCATTTCTGATTGACAACAAGCGAGATATTGCTTCCCGTGAAGATGCTATTAAAATCCATTCCACCGTACATCATCAATTTTGAGCACTTCTATTTGCCAAAATGTTGTGTTACGCATGATTTGCATCCAAACTATCGGCAGAAAGAGAAATTTTTCAAAATGTCAACGAGGTGTGTTTTCCCTTAGAAACTCTGAACATTACCTGCAAATTCGGGAAAACTGCATTCATTCGATGTGTTAGATGCCCTTTCAATTTATGTTTTCCATGTCTATTTGACAAATATCATCTTGAAATGTGTGATACGGAAAGCATATCAGACGAGTAATTGTGTGGTCTGGCAAATTGTGATTTACTACATTACTGTTTGTGAATAACGTCATTCGCATCATTATTTATCGAGGTTTGACTTGGGCTTTCCAAGCCTGTCCTTCGTCCCTGAAAATTTAATTAAAAATAGTAAATAGTCAAATAACACGAAATTCAAGAAAAATTCATGCAAACACATCTGTTTCTCAAATGTCATATAAATTTAATAATATGACCAGTGATGAAAAAAGTAGATTAATGATTGTGATTGAGCGGGAGTCGAGCCGTCGCCTCATGCACATTCGTCTTACAAAACTCGAATGCTAATCACTTGACCACCATGAATTCTAACGTCCGTCATCTACGCACAGATACGTCAGACACATAATAGACACCGAGCGAGGTGGCGCAGTGGTTAGCACACTGGACTCGCATTCGGGAGGACGACGGTTCAATCCCGTCTCCAGCCATCCTGATTTAGGTTTTCCGTGATTTCCCTAAATCGTTTCAGGTAAATGCCGGGATGGTTCCTTTGAAAGGGCACGGCCGATTTCCTTCCCAATCCTTCCCTCACCCGAGCTTGCGCTCCGTCTCTAATGACCTCGTTGTCGACGGGACGTTAAACACTAACCACCACCACCACCATAATAGACGCGTAAAACTTCTCTTGCGATTTTCTCGGAATTGCCAGAGTAGTGCACCGTACTACTTGCACATTATGTTGTTTTAATATCCCACTAAAGGTGTACAAAATTTGAAATAAATCCGTGATCCCAAAGTTGTGGCCTCCCCTTGTTAGTGTGAGGCCCCAAGTTTGTTGTGGGAGCTCGTATTTCCCGTGGACCCTGTCCTGAACTGTGTCGCACAATCACATATTTTGCGAGCACATTTAATGGTATACGTGAAAACTGTCGGCAAAACGTGTTGCGAAAAGAGTTAGTAATGAAGTAATGATCTAAAATGTCATGCCTGATGCGGGAGTTCTATTGTATGAACAGCGAAAATGCCGTAAGCGATACACGTTTCTCCTTTTCAACATTTTGTGGGGATGTGCGGGGGAGGGGGTGGGGGAGGGGGTCAGAAAAAAGCTCATAATGGTTTGAAATCACGTGTAAAGTTTGTTGCAAGTCACTAAGTGCTCTCATTCTGAGATACTCGATGAATACAGTAAGGCTATTTGGGAATGCGCGTCGAATCCTAAGCTTGCCCCCTCTCCCGCCCCCTCTTCTCCATCCGCTTGAGAGATAAGTGGTCGTTTCCAGATAGTAAGTGATATATGTGTACAAAGTTAGAGCATCTTTTATAACATACACGCATTTAGCAATTAGTTAATTTCGCCCTTTTGGACATCATCAAACTACATCACAACAAAACCTGTTATGTTTACGGTATGTTATATTGCCTCCTTATTTAACTGGCGACAGAAGATTTCCACACAGGCCCTTGATTGTAAACGCGCCAAACGGACGCTTAGCGCTGAAATTGTTACTAATTGCTTGTGGCTCAATGGCCTGGTGCAAAGCTTTCATTTGGACGCCACTTCCGAGACTTGCGCGTCCCTGTACTTATGATTAAAATTACTTTGTAACAGACATTTCAGCGAGTCGAGTGGCAGATGACAGCCACCAGCCAATCGCAGTTCTTTCTCGAGCGCCACGCGCACGCCGTGTTGCCTGTTTTGTAGGTACCTGTAGCGCCTCGTGAAGCATGGCTGGCTGCACGCAGGCAACACTGCACCTGTCACTGCACGTCAATCACTAAGTGATTTTAATGGGAGTATAACGTACCTGCGTAATCCTACCGGAGAAAGAGGGGGCTACAGTTTAAAGCGGAATCCGATCCACGTGTCGTTTCTACAGTTGGGTCCAAGCACACATACTTTAACGCTTGGCCCAACAACACTATGCCGCATTCAACAATGTTAGCTCGTGCTCAACAATGGAGCTCTGGTGGTTACATAACTACGGCGTTGTTGTATCACAAAGTATGGCTCTGGGGTAGGGGAGGGGATGAGGGTGGGGGAATGGCGTGATGATTCTGATTCTCGAAAGCTTCCGATATATCTCGATTGATTACGGTGAGAAAACGACGGTGCGAGGAACAATGCAAAAAAGGTAGAGGGATTACACTTCTTATTGCGCCCCCACGTGTTACTTCCGCTGTTATATTTTACTTGCCCTACACGAGCGATACAATTTACCCAAACTACGCACGTCGCAAAGACTATTTCATTTCACATCAATTACTGGTGAGTGTGAGTGTGTGTATGTGCGAGAGAGAGAGAGAGAGAGAGAGAGAGAGCAGCATCCGCAATTACGACATAAAAAAGTTACCACGACACGTGAGCTTCACTAGAGCCAGAGCCACTGTAGGAGATCAATAACACACAGATCAGTCGTTCTGCGAATCCGTGTGAGTTACATACACAAGAGATGTCTGCAAAATGTAGCCAGCCGGAGTGGCCGTGCGGTTCTAGGCGCTACAGTCTGGAACCGAGCGACCGCTACGGTCGCAGGTTCGAATCCTGCCTTGGGCATGGATGTGTGTGATGTCCTTAGGTTAGTTAGGTTTATTTAGTTCTGAGTTCTAGGCGACTGATGACCTCAGAAGTTAAGTCGCATAGTGCTCAGAGCCATTTGAACCATTTTTTTGCAAAATCTACCGTCATTCTTGTAACAGGAAGCGATGATGTCCAGTAGGTACGGCTCACAAATCAACAGTCCTTGCTTATAACTATTCTGCTAAAGTGTAACTTAGTGATTCTTGAACTGTTTTGACTGGGAAGTTTTTGATCAACATTTACATATCAAAGGATACTTTTATCCCTCACATACGGAATTAAAACCTACTAATCCGATGTTAAATTAAATTTACTAAGCTGTTCAACACAACTGATGTCTCCTGTCCGCTATACGAACACTCAAATCGTTAGGCAGCCGCCTAAGGCTTATAGATGTGCAAGTATTGCAGTCGGGAAATAATTCCATAATGGGGCTGACATGTTTCTGAAGTAAGGTTACCTTTTGCTGTTAATTGTTCTTCTAGCCAAGCATAAGTATGCCGCTTGAATTCCTCTGATCTTACCGACCTCTAATGTAGCGTTATGCTTTGGCTGCGGGAAAAGGTAGATCTGGCAATGTACGTTCCTGAAATTTTGCAAATAAACTCGTTCCAGATACGCAGCGCCTTTCTTCGAGCGTCTACCAAGTTACTATTGTCCTATATCACTTCACCGTGAGACATCCATGCAGCAATCTACATTACCTTCCTCTATATACGCTCAAATTTCCTATTACTACAGCCTGTTACTGATTTTTTTCACAGTACAGAAATGCAAAGTAATTGTGGTCGAGGTGTCCTACATCAATTTCTCTACCGTTATTACTAATCTAAATCTTTTTTTTAGTTTTCCACATATGACCAATATTATCTTTTCATCTCATATCACCAAGCACTATTACTCTCAGTTATTCGGAAGATTCAGTTCCAATCGCGACACTTAAATATCATTGTGTAGAAGATTTCGCTTTTCTACGTTTATTGGTTCCTTTCCCTTTTTTCTAAGCTGGAGTCAATTGTCTATCTTTCAAACAATCTAATGGCCTTGTCAAGCAAGCTTTGCCTGAATTTCGTGTATGTTTTTTCATAGAACGCTTCCTGCGAAATACCACATGTTGCTAGGGATGGGAATGATATTTAATAACCGCGCGGGATTAGCCGAGTGGTCTCAGGCGCTGCAGTCATGGACTGTGCGGCTGGTCCCGACGGAGGTTCGAGTCCTCCCTCGGGCATGGGTGTGTGTGTTTGTCCTTAGGATAATTTAGGGTAAGTAGTGTGTAAGCTTAGGGACTGATGACCTTCGCATTTAAGTCTCATAAGATTTCACACACATTTGAACATTTTTTTGATGTTTAATACATACAGTAGCGTATCTATGACGCTCCCCTGAGGCAACCCAAAGTTACCTAGTTGTTCATAGCTCTCTGCCAAAGATTCTGCATTTTCGTAGTCACTTCTGACAACACAATTTATTAGCTGAAAGAAATTCGTCTGACATGCTCAGCGTACAAAACAGGCTCAAGGCAGTCAGCCGAAATTTGTTTATTGGAAGCCATGGAATGGTTCACAGAATTAATGGTATACAACATGTGGAACAAGCCGTAATAGATTTTATTCAAAAGAAGAGAAGAGGTTTCCAGTACGTTCTCAGTAGCGCTGAAAAAGAATAGGCATTAAACAGAGAGAAAAAATATCGCCATGAAGACATGCTGCAGTACTTCGTACACTGCAAGCTGGACAGCCGTCATATTGGTACCACAGGTTCCTCCTGCTCTTCCTTCTAGTTTCCGTGGAAGATGGTCTTTAGGAGTCTGCGATACTTATGCGCGTTCAGTGTTCTGTCTATGGAAAACGGTCTTATGAGCTGATGGTTCACTATCCCACAACAGATGTTTACACTCCGTGGACGCTGACGTTCCACCTGACGAAGCCAACTGAGATTGTCAACAGAAGAGTAGTGCATGTTTCGGAGGTTTACCTGGCCATGATTGGTAAATATGGCTTCATCACTAAACAAGATACATGATAATCTTAAGTTTCCTGTCAATTTGTCCATGACAATGACAGGCAAGAAGACTGCACGGACCGAATAATTTAGAGTCCACGAGCATTGCGCATGCTCAAGTTCAGAAATGCCTGTGTTCCACAACTCTAGCTGGCGTCAAATAGAAGCAATATAAGAGTTAGGTGCCCGCATCTCGTGGTCGTGCGGTAGCGTTCTCGCTTCCCACGCCCGGGTTCCCGGGTTCGATTCCCGGCGGGGTCAGGGATTTTCTCTCCCTCGTGATGGCTGGGTGTTGTGTGCTGTCCTTAGGTTAGTTAGGTTTAAGTAGTTCTAAGTTCTACGGGACTGATGACCATAGATGTTAAGTCCCATAGTGCTCAGAGCCATAATAGTTAGGTTACGGTATTATGTCGAGGTTCATTGCAATTTACCTCTTCGTGCCATTTCTTTTCAAAATCATTACTGTAGCACGTAGAAACGGTTGAAATATAAGAACTCCACGTCGGTTGAATTACCACAACGACGAGCGTTTGACGTCTTGTCTCACTGGCTGAGTGGATAGGCTGACGGTTTACGAAAGCCTTCGGATCTGATTGGAATCAATCGTCATTTTTTTATTCTACCTGTGCAAGAAATATTTTAAACCTTAATTCGCTACAAATTGTGCAGTTGTAGGCTTAGTCGCGACCTTGTGCTCAGCCGGTGTGGACGTGCGGTGTAGCTGACAGGTTAAGTAAACAAATATCACGGAACGTGTATATTGTGTTCCTTGTGTAGCTCTCGAACTCATAAATAGTGATACTTCTTGTTCATCTACCTCACCGTCTTTGTGTATTGTTCATGAAGCGGAGACTCCACTTCGTACCCGTAAATAATGTCCATGGATTCGATCACGAAAAATACTTTGAGGTTCGTCTTTGACAAGAATACAAGACGTGTGCAGGCCACAACTTTGGATGTTAATGACTGGCTACATGAAAATTTGGGTATTTCTGGTGATAATGCAGAGTTCATTCAAATGCATAATGAGAAATACTGGTTCAAATGGCTCTGAACACTATGGGCGTCTTAGGTCATCAGTCCCCTAGAACTTAGAACTACTTAAACCTAACTAACCTAAGGACATCATCCACATCCATGCCCGAGGCAGGATTCGAACCTGCGACCGTAGCAGTCCCGCGGTTCCGGACTGCAGCGCCTAGAACCACACGGCCACCGCGGCCGGCAATGAGAAATACTGTGTTTTTGCTGAATTGCATAGTTCTGCTATGTTAGATAGAAATTACTGATAACCCAGAGCAAATTTGAATCTGGGCAAACTCCCACGTGTGCAATGAACCATGGCATCTTCAAGAAAACTGTCCACGGCGCGTGTTTATTCTGTGAAATAATATGCAACAGCGGAAAATATTGCAGGCACAAGAATTGATTCCTCCAAGTACTGCAACGGGCAACACCGAGAATACTCACGTGGGATCCACTGGCCACTCTCATAGTTTGGTTGAAGAGGAACTCTCACCCTTGAACAAGAGACTAGCAACAAATGAAGTATACAAGGACGCAGGCAACGATCAAAAGCATGAAACCGATAGAGACCAGTCTGCAACTATTGTTCAGGAAAACAGCTATAAAGCCCATGAGATTTCAGTTCAATACCAAGAAAACGAAACAGATATGGAATATTAAAGCCTTTCTTGTTTCCATCGAAATCAGAACAAGAAACGGCTATTAGAAAAGGGCAGTACGAGCTCCGAAGAAGACCCTGAAGAAAAATCGGCGCAGATACCTAGGAAACAAAAGCTCGATAACGTTCCAGCAATACAGGGTGGACCTGAGATGAAGGTGGAAAGTCAAGCGGACACTGATATTCTTCAGTCCCGACAACCACACGTGGCGAGCCCTTTGAGCCGTCCACAGCAGGGAAGTAAACATTAACCACTGCAGCAGCTGAATGCAACCACAGCAGCCGTCACTGGCGTTTGTAAGAGGAATAGTAAAGTAGAAGATAGTGCGGAAACAGCTATCAGTGTCAGCACGATGCGGACAGAGAATAGCACGGCGGAGAATATGAATGGACGTGGAAACTGACAAATCGCTCGCAATGGACAATAGGAGGGTGCTTACTCTATTCACGCTAAATATCTGCGGAATAAAAAGTGAAAAAATGTGAGGGTTCTGAGGAATTTCCTCAAAAACTAATGACGTAGACATTGCCTTCCTTCAGGAAGTAGTTTGCGAAGAGATGAGTCTACAACAACAATACAATGTGTACAACAATGTCGGCTCTAACGGTAGGCGTTGCTGCATTTTAACCAGCATGGGACTGGAATAAGTGAACTTATAAAAGCAACCGGATGGACGCGTTATCAAAGCCAAACTAAATGAAATAACGATATTAAACCATTGTGCCCCATCAGGAAAACATAACAGAACTAGTAGAGAAACGTTTTTGTATAGTGAAATTGTCCCATACTTTATGAGACACACAAAGGGTGACATAATAATGGGAGGAGATTTCCGTTGTGTTGTAACTCCGGCAGACACACCAGGATCAATCCCTAATTGCGGCCCTTAAATTACCATCATTGCTGAACTAAAACTGATAGACGTCATAGATCGACTAGCCTTCACGCGAACCCTCTATATGTACGTATCTCCACTGTCAGCCTCGAAATTGGACAGATTTTATACCATAACAGGAACAGCTCTACAGGACTCTGAAATAATCGCAGTCAGATTCTCGGATTACCACACAGTTCTCGTTAAAATAAAAGGCTTGCCCCGCCTCACCGTAATGGGAAATGGATACTGTAAGTTAAAATGCAACCTGCTCAACGCTGACTGGGTACAAACAGAATTTTGCGAATGCTGTCGAACATGGGTTCATCGGAAGCGGTTCTTCAGTAGCGGTGGAATAAACTAGTGAAACGTGGAATTCGTAAGCTGTTCAGAAGCGTAGCGTATAGGATCAAAAATGGTTCTAATGGTTCTGAGCACTATGGGACTTAACATCTGTGGTCATCAGTCCCCTAGAACTTAGAACTGCTTAAACCTAACTAACCTAAGGACATCACACATATCCATGCCCGAGGCAGGATTCGAACCTGCGACCGTAGCGGTCACGCGGTTCCAGACTGAAGCGCCTAGAACCGCACGGCCACACAGGCCGGCGTATAGGATCAGTGAGACTAGAAGGAATAGCACCGAATTCTATTATGTGATTGTTCGAGAGCTCCAAGAACAAGTGGATAACGGAGAAGACTGATCTCGCGAATTGAAGAAATTCAAATCTTACAACTGCCGGAAAAAGATGTCGAAGGCAAAATAATCACTTGCAAAGATAAGGGATACAGTCCAGGCGAAAAGCGGAGCATCTGTCACCTCAGTAGAGAACGGTAACACTGCGGACAGAGATTTATCGAAAATCTAATGTATTCCGGCGGGAACGACACCGCTAATATGGAAGATATTAATGTCCATTTCCGGAGATCGTTCGGAGAACGATCATCAGATCCTACCAATACCGCAAGTTTGCTACAGCACTGCACGACTTCCCTCACCAACGAAAATGTCACTACGTTGATAGAGCCCATATCCGCAGAAGAAACTGCAGACATTATAAAGCAATTACCACGAAATAGGAGTCCGAGCATTGACGGCATACCGTACGAATTTCGGAAAGTATTCTGGTCAGTTATCAAAGCGGAATTCACGGAGATTATGAAAGAGAAACAAAGAGTGGGGCAAATATATTCAGAAAATGAACCAAGGGTTATAGTCTTTGTACCCAAACCTTCGAAACTAAGAAGAATAACAGATTCCTGGCCAATAACTGTGTTATGTAACGACTCAAAAATAATGGCGCGCAAAATAGCAGCAAGACTAAAAGAGACTCTTCAAGAGATAATCGGGTCTGGCCAAACTTGCGGTGTTCCCAACAGGAAGATCACTGATGGATTCTGCTATCTGAGAGACACGACCTTTTTCTCATGAATATACCAAACCGAAACAATGGGATTGTTGGCCATCGACCAAGAAAATGCCTCTGACAAAGTCAGTCGATAATATCTAAGGAATGTGTTGCAATGCTACAACTTTCCATAGGACGCAATAGATCTGCTAGTACCAGACCGGAATATAATAGTCTCCAAAATACATATAAACGACCACTTCACGGGAGAGTTTTCAATTCAGGGCTAAGTCCGGCAGGGATGCCCGTTATTCGTGACATTATTTGTAATTTCCTTGGAGCCAGTGACCCGCTCATCACCAACTAGATCTGTGAGATAAATGTTGGTACACAGAGGTTCGGCGTTAACACTTATGCAGACGGTATAACAATTATACTCACGCAGCATCAAGACATGGGGAAGATATTAGGAAATAACAGATTCTTATAAGGAAGCAGCAGGAGCAATAATAAACAACACAAGAACTCGGCTCCTATGGTTGAACAAAACTTTACAACTGGTTGAGGATAATTCCAAATCAATGGTGGAGAAAATAACAGACACCCTTATAGCGAACAGTACTAGGAACTTATATCTTATTCAAAGGATACAATATGTCAATATTCTGGCACTTTCAAAAATGTAATATACGACTCAAATAATACCCACAGAGCGACAAAATATTGCTCAAATAAAGAACTATATAGGATGGTTCATCTAGAAAGGGATGCTACTTCGTCTAGCCCGAGACCAGTTCACAAAACAGTCAAACGGAGGTGGATTAGGCTTAACAGATTGTGAGATAAATGCACCGCCCTCATAGTTAAAAAATCTTATAAAATTCTTGAAACAACTAACAAGGCAGACGGATTTATTGAAGGCCGCGTAGAATTTAATGACGGACACCCACGTATATTACTCGCACTCTTAAAATCACAATGGGAAATGTGGAAAAACTCCCAAATGAAAAGAACTTCACCAAAAGAGATTGCCGGCCGCGGTGGTCTAGCGGTTCTGGCACTGCAGTCCGGAACCGCGGGACTGCTACGGTCGCAGGTTCGAA
The DNA here is from genome assembly GCF_021461395.2 of Schistocerca americana. Classification (NCBI taxonomy): domain Eukaryota; kingdom Metazoa; phylum Arthropoda; class Insecta; order Orthoptera; family Acrididae; genus Schistocerca; species Schistocerca americana. Next base: position 328,182,500 of record NC_060130.1, on the reverse strand, counting down.
TCCTGCCTCGGGCATGGGTGTGTGTGATGTCCTTAGGTTAGTTAGGTTTAAGTAGTTCTAAGTTCTAGGGGACTTATGACCTAAGATGTTGAGTCCCATAGTGCTCAGAGCCATTTGGACCATTTTTTGAACCAAAAGAGATTATGGGAGAACTACAGACAGAATCAGTCCAAACACCAGTCAGCCAGATAAAACACAAAGATCGTAACTGGAAGCTAGTGTGGTCTATCTTTTCAGATGCGACTATAGGTTCAACGGTGCGCTCGGCCGCTTACATACTTTTAAACGATCTGTTTCCGACAGCATCACGGCGACAACACCTGAGACTTACGGGATACCCTTACTGTGAACGCTGTGCCTTGACTGACACAGCGCTGCACCGAACAGTAGGCGGTTCCCGAATCCTAGGCTTGTGGAAGTGGATTAAATTTAAAAGTGCCATGTTATTAACGACAACAACGGCTGAAGTCAACGCCAAGAAGATAATGTCCACGGATTTCAAAACGTTCCCGGCTTCAAAGACGAGAGTCATGTGGCTTATATATTCCTGTATAAACTACATCAACGATGAAGGTGAATTTGTAATCGGATTCAAATTATACTTGCAACAAGAAAGCAACAAAGTTGTCAGAAACAATTGGAAAAAGGAAAACTTTGGACAATTCATCCACTTTTTATAAAAATAAGACCGTTTAAAAAAGTGAAGCACCAAACAATTACTTTTTAAAGGAAATGTCGTGTTTATGTAGACGTCCAGCTTAGTTCCCATACTTCAAATGCAATCAGAACAAAAATTTAATTCTTCTAAAATCCCACGAATTACATAATATGATACCCCTAAGAAGAAGGAGGTTTTGGTTTAGAGAGAAAAATAGGAACAGACAACAAACAAAATGATATTAATAGAGAAATGACAATAATGCTGCATACTTGTATGACTCAAAAATTACGAAATGGTACTTGTTTTGAAACATTTAGCTGTAATTTTTTTATAAATTATAAATAAAGTACATACATCAAAAAAGGTTTTGCGTCACCCCAGTTCCCAGGCTCCTGAAGATAGACGTTAACTGTGGATATTGTCTCACAGCACAGTCCCTTTGACTCTTCAGAGCTGTCACTAAACCCGCCAAAAAATGTAAACAACCATGCATGAGCAGCGCCTACTAGACAGAGGGGGGTCCGACAGCCAATCAGTTCCAATCACTCCACCAGGAACGAGGTACACGGCTCGTGTTGTCTGTATTTCAACCATGCCTAGACGGTCAATACCGCGGTTCGATCGCGTCCGAATTGGTGCTTTGTGCCAGGAAGGGCTCTCTACAAGGGAAGCGTCCAGGCGTCTCGGAGTGAACCAAAGCGATGTTGTTCGAATATGGAGGAGGTATAGAGAGACAGGAACTGTCCATGACATGCCTCGCTCAGGCCGCCCAAGGGCTACTACCGCAGTGGATGACCGTTACCTAAGGATCATGACTCGAAGGAACCCCGACAACAACGCCACCATGTTGAATAATGCTTTTCGTGCAGCCACAGGACGTCGTATTACGACTCAAATTGTGCGCAATGGGCTGCATGACGCGCAACTTCACTCCCGACGTCCATGGCGAGGTCCATCTTTGCAACCACGACGCCATGCAGCGCGGTACAGATGGGCCCAACAACATGCCGAATGGACCGCTCAGGATTGGCATCACGTTCTCTTCACCAATGAGTGTCGCATATGCCTTCAACCAGACAATCGTCGGAGACGTGTTTGCAGGCAACCCGGTCAGGCTGAACGCCGTAGACAAAACTGTCCAGCGAGTGCAGCGAGGTGGAAGTTCCCTGCTGTTTTGGGGTGGGGCCGACATACGCCGCTGGTGGTCATGGAAGGCACCGTAACGGCTGTACGATACGTGAATGCCATCCTCCGACAGATAGTGCAACCATATCGGCAGCATATTGGCGAGGCATTCTTCTTCATGGACGACAATTCGCGCCCCCATCGTGCACATCTTGTGAATGACTTCCTTCAGAATAACGACATCGCTGTACTAGAGGGGCCACCATGTTCTCCAGACATGAACCCCATCGAACGTGCCTGGGATAGACTGAAAAGAGCTATTTATGGACGACGTGATCCACCAACCACTGTGAGGAATCTGCGCCGAATCGCCGTTGAGGAGGGGAACGATCTGGACCAACAGTGCCTTAATGAACTTATGGATAATATGCCACAACAATTACAGGCATGTATCAACCAAGAGGACGTGCTACTGCGTATTAGAGGTACTGGTGTGTACAGCAATCTGGACCACCACCTCTGAAGGTCTCGCTGTATGGTGGTACAACATATAATGTGTGGTTTTCATGAGGAATAAAAAGGGCGGAAATGATTTTTATGTTGATCCCTATTCCAATTTTCTGTACAGGTTCCGGAACTCTCGGAACCGAGGTGATGCAAAACCTTTTTAGATGTGTGTATATGTTGTAAAAAGAAGTGGATAGGCTGACGGTTTACGAACGTAAAGGGCGATTGTTCGAATGTAACTTGAGTCAATTGTCATTTTTTTATTTAGACCTGTGCAGGTAATATTTTAAACCTTAATTCGCTATAAATTGTGCAGTTATAGGCTTTTCTAGGTTCCACATTCTTTCGAAAGATTCCACTTTGTAATGGTCTAATCTTTAAACAAACAGACAAATGGTCATAGTACAGATATTGAAAATGTACGTATTTGTAATTACTTCGACCGCCACCTGGTGTAGAGAATTAAGCTTTAAAATATCACCTCCACAGGTATAAATATTGACTCCAGTTAGATCCGAACGCTCGCCCTTTATGTTCGTAAACCGTCTGGGCTCACCACTCAGCCATTGCAACGGATGTCAAATGGTCCTCGTTGTAGTAATTCTACCGACGTGGAGTTCTTATATTTCAACTGTTTCTACAAATAATAATTTTCAAAAGAAATGTGCGATGAGATAAATTGCAATGAATCTTGACATAGTACCATATCCTAAGTATTATATTGTTTCTATTTGACTATGGAAACACCATGCTGAAGCTCCAAAGACCGCTAGAGTTGTGAACACTGGCACTTCTGAACTTGGGCATGCGCAATGCTCTGTTCGTGGACTCTAAATTATTTGGACCGGGCAATCGTTTTGCCTTTCACTGTACAGAAAACACTATTCTCACAGTAGTTTCTATGCAGCTCTTGATGTAGAGAGGTGTGACACGGATGATGGAACCTATGTCGATGGAGAAAGCTTGCTTGAGGCACTTACCTGACTCATGACAATTCCTCGTGCGATTGCGCGAGCGCTCATGTGCGGATTAACCGTGACAGCAGTAAGAACATTATTTTCGCCCTCTTCTATCGTCACTTGTTTCCTTCTGTTACGTTGTCTGAGTGTTACACTGCCACTTCCACTTAAATAGTTGATGAGGTTGATAAATAAGTGCCAAGATGGTTGATGTCTGTTGGAATATCTTGCCGCGTACGCCGTACAAAAACGAACTGCATTCTTCCTACGCTCTCCATACACCATGAGCATGTCGGCTTTTTCTCCATTCGTAAATCCCAGCATCCACGCGACCTATTGATTTGATTGTCACACACTGACTGGCAAGTCGCAGTGTACTCAAGGAATGCGCAAGCCCACAGTAAGAAAGCATAACATCGTACCTAGCAACTACGCAGGTTGAATGTCACAAACAAGTGTCAGTGTGGGGCTTCGAAAAAGACTCGCACTAGGATCCTGCAACAAACACCACTGAAAAAAAAAAGTTCAAGTGGCTCTGAACTCTATGGGACTTAACATCTGAAGTCATCAGTCACCTTGAACTTAGAACGACTTAAACCAGGATTCGAACCTGCGACCGTAGCGGTCGCTCGGTTCCAGACTGTAGCGCCTAGAACCGCACAGCCACTCTGGCCGGCGATTGGCAACAATACGAGCCCCTGATTACCAATCCATTCTGTGAAAACTTCACATCAACAGCACTTTACATTTATGCAATATTTGAGGTGCAACATTTAAGTGATTCACTCTGTATGCGTTTCCAGGTTTTCTTCGTAAATGCACGCTATAAAACACACGCTGTATGTGGACTATTGGTACACAAGGCCATTACTCTTCCACTACTTACATGAACGAAAAAGAAATGCTGTACGTACAGTTAGCATGAACAGAAAAGGTACGCAAAAACTTAGAAAGCCAAAAGGCAAAGAGGAGAGATGGAATTTAGATCAAAAGACGCTATGATGGCTTTGAAGTGGGATGACAAAAGAGATGTATGTATGTTGTCGAGCTGTCACACAGCTGCAATGAAATCAGCTGTGAAAATGGACCGCCAAACTAATACGGAAAAAATTAAAATAAAATGTGTGTTGCATGACAAGTATATGGGTGCGGTGGACAAGTACCACACGCTACTTAGCTCGACGGAATGTACTCGGAAGACACTGAAATGGTACGAAAGACTGTCTTTTCACTCGTTGGACACTTGCGTTCTAAATTCCCATGTTATTTACAAGGTTCATACTGGAAAGAATACTTGAATCACCGAATTTCATCTCTGCCTCATTCGTGAAATCTTAGTCACATAACCAAGAACGGATCGTCGATCAGACAAGGAAAATCTATTGCGGCATTAAAACAACACGGACCTGTAAGCAGAATAAGAACAAAAAAAAACGAAAAGAATCGCGTTACTTCTGTAAACGATGTGGTTCTGGACTGTGTATTGTGCATTGTTTCAAAATACGAGAACATAACACAAAAAAGACTTTCTGTAATGTGGTTCTTTGTAATGCTAGCTAGTTCTAGGAATTTCATCAATAAAGTCTATACAAAGCACACTTTACTGAGGCGATAACGACTCTGCGCAGCAGGTGCCACAGTTCCAGAGCCCACACGAATGTGCGCAGTAAGGCGCACTCACTTGTGAAAGGGTTCATTACAGTCTCTTCACAATAAGAAGAAAGGATTGTGAGAGGGATGTGGGGAGCTGAGGACGCCTGCCAGCCGACTCCCGGCATAAGCTGCCGCCGTGGGTAGAGGGGGGACCAACCAGTGCGGGTGCACTTGCACTCACACGCCAGTTAATGCTCCAAGAGGAGGTGACGGTGCGATCTATTGGCCGCCGTACCAGCTGTCAGCTGCCATGTATTGCATGACTACGAACGTAAAAATCTGCGACAGGGGCGTAACAAAAGCTTACAGGCTTCGTGAAATCGAAATTAATAGTTTCATGTTGAATAATAATGCTTGTTGCTAACAATCCCGTATCAATTCTCATGGACAATTCGAAGATAAAGAGACAGTGGTAAAACTTACATTATGGCAATAATCGCCGTTGTTATTGCGACTTTTGTCACGTAGTGGATCGTTGGCGACTTTAGTCATGTAGTGGATCATTGGAAATTCGCATTTATTAATCTTCAACGACTGCCCACTGTAAACGATTGCAGGGTGTGATAATACCTGAGTACCCAACGTATACAACAGCATACGTGGTTTCAAAAAGTCTCCGTTTCGTGGAAACAGTACCAGGAATTTCTGCGATTAATAACGGTGGTTTTACACACACAAACAAAATTCAAATGTTCAATTGTGCGTTAATTCCTAAGGGACCAAACCGCGTAGGTCATCGGTCCCTAGACTTACACACTACTTAAACTAACTTATGCTAAGAACAACGCACACACCCATGCCCGAGGGAGGACTCGAACTTCCGGCGGGAGGGGCCGCGCAGTCCGTGACATGACGCCTCAAACCGCACGGTCACTCCGCGCGGCCAAGCAAAATTACAGTATCATTTTAAACTAATACAGACAAAGGGGAAAGCAGTTTTAAAGCACTGTCGAACGGAATAATTTGAACTGAAATTTAAGGTACCTCTTTTTTCCACGAGCTTACGGTAATTCCCCAGGATTATCTTTGTAAAATTTCCGAATCCTACTCACAGTTTTGAATCTTGCTTCCGTGCGCGTCACAGTTCGTCCTATCGGCTGAGCGGGACGGTGGAGCAACTCTTTTATTTTTGCTCCCCCTGTTCGCAACATTCACTGACGTTATTAACTATTTTTCTCGCCCCACTGTAAGGTACTACGCTTCGCCAACTCCCTCGAGAGGAAAGGGATCTGGCGCTGCCAGTGATGGGCTAGGGACTGCTTCGTCACTCATCAGTACGTGTGTTGTACGACACAACACGGCACAACAGTCACCTCGCAATGGCTACGTACGCAAGTTTCTGTTATATTCCTGGAGGTTGGAACGAATGGACACAAACATGACGACTGATTCAGAACTAAGGAACCCTCTTTGTTTTGCAGAACAAACTGTACGTGAGGTTAATCGTTTAGAATCTGGAACCCTTACCCTGTCGGTGAGATGTGGTGGAACCCCTCATCCTACCCCCCCCCCCCTCCCCCACCACATCAGGTGTACCCCGTAGTCGAATAAAAAAAAAGTAAAATGATTTTTTCGTTCTGAACATTGGTTAAAGCACTTTAATAAATGTACGTTTTACTTATAAAGTTTATTAAACAGTGTTTGAACTCCTATTAAAAACACCATATTAAATATGCCAAACATGAGTAGAATTCGGACGGACAGAGACAGACGCACAAAAAGGCTCCACGAAAATAGTATTAACAGTTTTGACGGACCGCTTCCTCGCACATGTTTTTCGACTTGTCGGCACACTGCGTCGCTTAACATATGCATCGTAAAGGTTTTGATACAAATTCATGTTGAACACAATTACATCGGTTTAATATGCGTAACAGAATATCACGACTGACTCACTGACTAACAGAAAGTGATTTCGACCGCCACGACAGGGAACACGCCGAATGAAAGCTGACACTTGTGCTGGCTGGACTTTGCTCAAATCGAGGGGAATAGTGGGCAGTAATATTGTCTATGCTTGGGATTATTCTTTATAATAATCTTTGAATGAAAAAGTTGACGTGAGATTTTCATTGCCCCCCCCCCCCCTCCTTTAAATGAGATTTGGTGAGATTTTGCCGGAACCCTTCCGCAAGGGCCCCTCACGTAATTAATGGATATCTCCATACCACAAATAAAATAACCACGTTACTAGATCACCTGAACACATTAGAATATGAATGAGACCCAGGTCAAACCTTTCCTTTCAGTCATCTACATACAAAGATTAGGAAGAAATAAACGCATTGAGTAGATGAATCAATCCACCAAAACAAGGCCTTGGGAGTTCGAAAGTCGGCACATTTCATGTGTGTTGTGTGCCACAGTAACAATGAGAGGCGACGGCACCGACCACAAGAAGGCACGTAACCGCCCAAGTGAAAGCAGGAATATGCTAATGTAAATAACGCATTTAATGGGCTGGTGAGTGTGTATTCCTACATAAGATACTTAATACTGGTTCATGGAATGTTGTATCTACATGTTTACGAAATCTTAATTTTAAAACTTCTTCAGAGCAGTATATTGCAAGGTGATGGTTCAAATGGCTCTGAGCACTATGGGACTTAACTTCTAAGGTCATCAGTCCCCTAGAACTTATAACTACTTAAACCTAACTAACCTAAGGACATCACACACATCCATGCCCGAGGCAGGATTCGATCCCGCGACCGTAGCGGTCGCGCGGTTCCAGACTGTAGCGCCTAGAACCGCTCGGCCAACCCGGGGAGCTATTACAAGGTGAAATACTCAATATAAACTAAACCATTTACCGACAAAGTAACATAGAAATTGCGGAACATTCCTTCATTTGATGCAGTTTCGTCAAATAACCACATCTATGGAGAACCGTGGCTGCTATGGGTTACAGAATGTTCAAAGTACACAGCAGCAACCAGCCTCATGTGGCTGGTTGCTGCTGTGTACTATCTTTATATTAAACTTCTTATGCAGACGCACACACGCAGACACGCGTGCACACACGCTCTGTCGGTAACTGTAGAAGTCGAAACTTAAAGAGAAGAGGCTATAGTCCGATTAAATATACTTGATAGTTGACGTCTATCACTTGCCGCTATAGTTTTGTCACATCTGCTGCCAGTTACTGCTCGGTTATGGCCGACAAAGAAACGCGGCGAATCACTTCACAAATGTCGTTAATGTGTAACCGCGGACCAAAGCCGGCGGCGGCCGCCAGGAGATGTGACAGAAATGGAAGGTTCTCTTTCGCCATCTGGTTTTAAGTGACTAATGGCTGAACTGCGACAGACGGCTAGTTTTGTAGCCTCATGTTCTAACCTAACCTCAACCTCGTGATGTGCAATATATCCGAGAAAACGGCGATTAACAATCTGTGGCAGTACTAAAATCACGGGCTGTTTGTTAATTGCGTTTAAGGGTAACATCTACGAGCAAACTCAAGGCAGAAAAATTTCAGTTTCAGCGGTTGAAGCAAATTGTAATTTCTCGTTGTCATTCGTTACCTGAAACTATTCTCACACAGGCTACACGAGTTGCCGATATAAAAGTCAATACGATGATGAAAATAACGAGACATAGTATTAGAAATAAGAAAATTACATTTAAAGCGATTAATTCAATAAAATAATCAAAGACTTTCGATTAGATTTAGAAGAAAAAAAAATCGTGACCTAAGGTGGGATCCGAACCTAGGACCTCTCGCACGAACGATTGCTGCGCTATCGCCTTTTTAAAATTTTTTTACTTTATTTATTTTTTCTTAACTTCAATTTGTTCATTATATTTCGTTGTAATTGTTCGTGGCGGACGGCCCCTAACGCCCGTTGAAGCTCATTATTGATCCAGTCACTCAGCGCCTTTTATTACGTAGGGCAGCTAACCCTCTGACCGAACACGCTGAGGTACCTTGCCGGCACACTCTAGCTATGCTTCCACAGCTCTTCGCGCTCTTGTATGTATGGGTCTTAATCTTTCAGTCGCAACTATTACCTGCATCCATACAAAAATTGCAAGTGACTGACTATTGTGACAGTTTGGCAACGGCGAACGGTTCGGTCGTGACGTTGAGTGCTCTGATTGGAGGAAACTAGCAACTGCGCATAAAGTGTCAATTATTAAGTGATTTTAATCGGACTATAGTCGCGATATTGCTGTAATACTTACGGAGTCGAGTAGCGACAACGTTTTCGTGGCGCCATAGCAGCATTTATCTCCATGACGACAGCATCAGTGCTAACACCCTTCACGCTTGGCGCAAGGTTCGTGACTCACTGCGCTGCACGGCGGCTCCTCTATCGGCGCTTCGGGGAACGACCTGTGCTCCGCCCACTCTGTGACGTAGACACCCAATCGCGTGCCAGATGCTTGTGAAGCCCTGGGCGGCGGGGGCCCTGTTGCCAGCGGCCATCTTCTGCCAGCACCGAACAGAAGCTACTATCGACAGATGTGTACTGGCGAAGAAACCGATAATAATGAAGCATACGCAACAGCGCTATGTCCGTAGAAATTACCGCGGAAATGAACAGTGCTCCTCGGAATCAGCAGCCGTACCAGAAAAAAGACATGTACATGGGGAATTTGCAAGCTATAATTAATTTTCAGGTAGCCATTTTCAAGGGGTTGCAAATATTCCTAGCATCTTTAGGGACAGCAGGTCGCTGTAATTTTGAAGGTAGTTTTTCATAAAGAATTTGAAATTTATTTCCGAATGTCCGACGGTTCAGACTTCCAACTTATCTGTGCCATTCTCTCCTTATACAGACAAATCTGTCATAACTATCTGTAGTGGTGTTACGAGACGAAGTCAGATTTGGTATATGACCCACGCACCAAAGACTCGGCAATTGATCCAACTGCATACGCGTGCGTCCAAATCTTAAACTTGTCATTGGCTCTTCTGCATTCCTATCACTTACACAAGAGAAACTCCCCATCAGATCCCTCAGATTTAGTGGTAAGATGGCCCAGTGGATAGCGCGTCAAAAACTTAACACATATCAAGCTTGAAATTAGAAAGAAGATGTACTGAACTGCAAAACAAGAAGCAAAATAGAAACAGTGAACGGTCGAAGTTCAAGATGTGCAGTAACTAATGCATTTGAATAGCAAGGACGTCGTGGTTATGTGGACATGGTGTTGGATAGCGTAGGAGGAGAGCTGTGTGCAAATCTCCAGCGGGCCTCATTTTTTCTTTTTGGAAATCATAAACTGTCCGTCCGGTCACTGGCGTGTCTGTTCACTGTATTCAAATTTGTATCTGTGTCGTGGTGTAAGGTCCATCTGCAACAGCAAAGTATAAGGCGGACCTCGAGACATACGTATCTCCTATTTGTTCTGCTAGTATCACATGTTATGAGTCGCGTTTCGTTATGGAAGTTTTGACTCTTGAATTCCTTTGTTGTAATATAGTTCACACCCGTTTATTTGTTGTTTTCATTTCTGTAAGACGTCTATGCGGCATGTCGCCTGCTCTCACTTTTCATCATATTTACTTGCGACGGTAATATATTCTTGCCACCTGACACATATTCTGTAAGCTATGTGTAGTATGACAATTGCCAAGACTACAGAAGGAGAACAGACTTGTCAATGACCGGACGGACAGTTCATAAGTTAGTGAAAAAAGAAAAGGGCACGAGGTAGGTTTGATCACGGATCTCCCGCTCCGTAGACCGACATGTTGCATGTCTTAAGCTTGGACCGTTCATCGTTTCTATTTTGCTTCTTTTTCAAAGTTCAGTACACCATCTTCCTGTTTCCATGCTTGATCTGTGTTCAGTTTTCGACGAGCTATCCACTGGGACATCTTACCACTAAATCTGAAGGGGGTGCGATGGGAAGTTTCTCTAGTGAGTATTCTGTGGGACTAACAAATTCAGGGGAACGGGTATGAGTCGACACAAACTGGGTGTCAACGGAACGTAAAGGAATGTCACTGCTGCTTTCCTGAATGTAAACAAACACGTAACTCACAAGGGAAGATCAGGGCTGTTGACAAGGAGAATAGTCCGCAGCCGCGCCCGAGTTCCCGGGTTCGATTCCCGGCGGGGTCAGGGATTTTCTCTGCCTCGTGATGGCTGGGTGTTGTGTGATGTCGTTAGGTTTAAGTAGTTCTAAGTTCTAGGGGACTGATGACCATAGATGTTAAGTCCCATAGTGCTCAGAGCCATTTGAACCTTTTTTTTTTTTTACAAGGAGAATAGAACAAAATTATTTTTGTTTTGTTACCGACTAGAAAGAAAAACTGTTTGTGAAGTTTTAGCTGCGAGCGATAATGCTGAGGACTGCTGAGTTCGGCGTGAAGTGTGGTCTGTCTGTCAACTTGACTTTGACGGATGGCGCGGAATACTCGCAGCGCGCTATATTATGTCGGAACGGAGCAACTCTTCGTCAGTCTTCGATGGCTCAGCTAAAGATGACTGGCAGGTACGCAGTTGATATATTGTGGGATATATTGAACGACGCCGGGCTGCAAGCCCGAAATTTGTTTGAACACCCATACTTAAATCATCCAGTATTTGAGAAGGAGAGCACTTAGAGACTTGCAACACTTTTTATCCATACTTTCAAACCTTTTACGAAACTTTTTCTCGTTAACGATCCCCGCAGAATAATGAAAGGAATAAAGTTTATAGTTTACTACATTTAGGCTATTCATGCACTAAAACTGCCGCGTGTAGCTTGACGTTTGAGTTTATTAATTCTTCATTACTAACTGTATTCGTGACACAAAAAAATGGCTCTGAGCACTATGGGACTTAACATCTGAGGTCATCAGTGCCCTAGAACTTAGAACTACTTAAACCTAACTAACCTAAGGGCATCACACACATCCATGCCCGAGGCAGGATTCGAACCTGCGACCATAGCAGCTGTGCGGTTCCAGACTGAAGCGCCTGGAACCGCTCGGCCAACACGGCCGGCTATTCGCGACACATTTCGCAAATAGTAGCTACATATGCCACTGAACCTATATGCAAAATTATATCATTCTACAGTAGATAGTTCAGGAGATACATCATAAACATTGAGGTGCGTGAAAATGAAACTGCGAAGCGAAATTCGCTATATATACAGGTGAAAGATGTGCACAAATACGTGTGAAATATGTTAAATATATGTGAAATATGTTTGAAATGCGCGTACACCGGCAAAGCCAGGGATGAAAAGCTCATCCTAAATTATTTCAACCAAATTATATACACATATTAGTTACAATCTGGAAAGAAATACTTTGAAGGGAAGAATCACGAGCTACTTATTGGGGTGAGTGCGATAACGTGGAGAGAGAAGATGGACAGTCAGGAGGAAGGAAGAGATGGCACAGACAGTTGGGAGGAGCAAAGGGACAAACAGAGGAGTGGGGGAAGTGGACATAGTGAGTGGAGAGGAGGAGATGGACGGAGAAAGGTAAGAGGAGGAGATGAACGGAGAAGTTGAAGGAGAAGATGGAAGTAGAGGAGGGAGGAGGAAGGAGGTGGACTGATGGAAGGGCAGGAGGAGATTGACTAATAGAATAGTCGAATAAATACATACCTGGCAACGCCAGGTACTCAGCTTAAATGAAATAAAGCGGTTCTGGACAGACAATCCTGCAGCCTGGATGTCATCTTGTCACAGCACATACGTCATTTCATGTCAGAAGTCGTCAGTGTTTCCTTTTAGATATCTTGTTTTAATTTTACCCGGGGATTAAAGCCCAATGGAACGAAGTCTAATGAGCCATGCTGGCCATTTTATGTTTCCAGACCGATCGACCCAACGATCTCTGTTAAGAAGGTCAGTAATTATCTGTGCAGAATGAGTGGGGCATCATGCCGGCACCACTTTGATAGCTGTGGGATGTCCTGCAATATCTACTGGATCAAGGGGTCCCAGTTCGATTCCCGGCCGGGTTGGGGATTTTTTCTGCCCGGGGACTGAGTGTGTTTTCATCATCATTATCCGTGACAGTGGCTAGACTGGACTGTGTGGAAAAATTGGGCTGTGTAAAAATTGGGACTTTGTACGGGCGCTGATGAGCGCGCAGTTGAGCGCCCCACAAACCAAACATCATCATCATCCAATAACTATGGCAGCATATCTGGAACTGCAGACACTTGTAACTATTTAAAGTTCCAACAATAAAGCAGGGTCCAGTGATGTGATTCTTGAAAACTCTGCACAACCCGTGGGCAGAGTAGGGTCGCTGTTTATCAACTTCTCTGACCCAGTGTGGATTTTCAGCGGGCGAGCAGTGCATATTGTGAAATTGTGTTATGAGAAATGTATGAGTCTCGTAATTCGAGGTCTGTGTCGGAGGATCATCATGAATTGCAAACAGCAGTTATCCTACTCAAAAAATTGCGGTAAATATTATCTTCTTTTTGATCTAAAATTATTTAAGATACTCTGACATTACAGTGTGTCACTAAACAATTGCGGGAAATTCGAAGGGAAACATTGTCCTACTGCCTGAATTACACCAATTTAATGACGTCATGGAATTTTCCCTAAGCACTCCAGCCGGCCGAAGTGGCCGTGCGGTTAAAGGCGCTGCAGTCTGGAACCGCAAGACCGCTACGGTCGCAGGTTCGAATCCTGCCTCGGGCATGGATGTTTGTGATGTCCTTAGGTTAGTTAGGTTTAACTAGTTCTAAGTTCTAGGGGACTGATGACCTCAGATGTTGAGTCCCATAGTGCTCAGAGCCATTTGAACCATTTGAACCTAAGCACTCCTACGAATGCTGTTACGATTTTGAGATAATTTTTACATTTTTCGGCCGATTGCCCCCCCCCCCCCTTTTCCAGGTATTTCGAATATCTACTTTTCGAGATTGTAATCCAAAGACAAACATAAATACGAGCCTTTTAATGATAAACAATTACTATAATGCATTATTTAAACAAATAAACTATTGGTACATATCAAGTCTATGAGAAGCTTGATATTGTGTGACGTCGCTATAAAACGGCCTTAGTGTAGTATGACATTATGAGATTACTGTAGACTTATAAATAACAGTAGGAAAATTCAAGCAGCAGCGTTTCTACATATAATTATTTTACACTGAAAAAGATGCTAAGGTGCACTGTAAACAATCTCCCCCACCTCTGATGTTTTTCCACTACTGGCATTGGATAAGAATGGTGGAAAGTTGCACTTTACTTAAAACAAAAAAAAACAAAAAAATTCTCCCATTCGCTCCATAACAGCGCGCACTGTCCACCCGCACCACACTGTGCAGCCCCTCGCAATCATTCTCGGGGTTTGGCCCTTTGAACTAAAAAGAAGTTACGACACTGAACTGCGAATGACGTGTAGAATGACTTCTCTGTCGCATAGACAGAAGTGTCTCACATACCTAGGAGAGATGGACAATGGCCGCTCTTTGTCGTATCGGCAAATGCATCTGAGATGGGCAACAGCCAGCAATAGTCATCAGCGACTCACTCACCTGAGATGGGACCGGGAGCCCGCTGGTATTGAGATGTGGGAAATGTGCAACCAGCAGCAATCACAGTAGCTCTTGACAGGCTGCAACACGCAAATTACGGACATAGAATACAGCTATATTAACCGCTCTAATGTTTTTTTTTATTATTATTACATATCTCTCTCATTCTTGAGGATATTTCCAGTAATGAGTCGTTATTAACATTCAATCACCTTGGCGTATTTTTCCAAAACAGGACCTGTACAGTAACTTACAGCAATCATTTTTGCATCAACTGTATTCTCTGACGATATACACTATATGACCAAAAGTATCTGAACACCTACTAGTGGACAGTGGACATTAGATGAGAGAGTATTGGGGCTATGAAATGAGACTCGGGACAACAATAGGCTGTCCAGTGCTTACCTGTATTGTGCTGGAGGAAGGTTATAACATTCCGTGGCTGGAGTACCATACACTATCTGATCAAAAAAGTATCCAGAGACATCCATCCATCTTGGTGATTATAGATACAGTGCGTCCTTCGTAAGAACTGTCAGATGGATTTTCTCGGGTGTCTTGGTATATATTATTTCTTCACAACGAGAAGAAATGGATTCTCCGATGTGTGCAGGGAGCGAACGAAGCAAGCTCCGCCCGCCGAATCTCTAGGGACTTGGGGGAGAACGAGGCGAGGCTACGCAGCGCAGTGCTGGCAACATACTTGCCGTCACAAATAAACTTATGTTCCAAGAGGCGCTGACAGTGCCATCTGTTAGCCACCATAACAACTGGTAAGTACTCCCGCGGCAGTAGCGTCGACGAAAGTAAAAACAGAGAAAGAGACAGGGCGTTACAAATGCTTATAAGATTCGTGATACCGTTATTGACAGTACAATGTTAAATGAAGGGGCTTGCTGCTACTAATTACGTACCGGTTCTCATAGACAATTCGAAGTTAAAAAAGGCAGAAATATAAGTTACATTGCAGCAATAAGAAAATGCGATAAAAATTTCGAAAATTTATCAACGTATGCATCACATATTTGTAAAATATAAAATAATTATCAAAAACATAATTATTATAAACAACACGAGAAAAACTCTGAATCTATCTTATTACATCCCTCATTAGTGCAAGGTTTGCTGTTATCGTCGCTACTGCGCGATTCGGCAGGATCAATAATGAATTGGTCTGTCGCGAGTTCCACGACACCGTCGCGCATCCAGTAATCTTCTTCCATTTGCTGGGCTTTCCTGCAGTATGTTTGCCATTCTTCAGCAGTTGCTACCAGCGAGGATTCACTGGCGATCTTAAACAAATTTTCCTTTGATTATCGCCAGAAGTATTTCACTCTCTAAATATTCTGTTGACTTTTGCCCGTGCTAGTTTCCCGTATTTAAGTCGCCTCTATATGGAGGCAAGCGGACACTCATGTCGCCTTTCTCTTTTGCCATTTCGTCGACCACATACGACTTCTTCGCAGATTTGTTTTCTTGCTTCAAAGAGAACAGGGCCTGCTTTCTCATGCTGCCATTACACTCAACATTCCTCTTCTGCAACCATTCCAAGATCCCCGCTTTTGTGTCATTCCGTGTGGGTGGTTTGTCCACCTGTCTGTTGTGGTATGGAGCGTTTTGTTCATCACAATTACTGAGTTCGGGGGAAGATCTGGGAGAACCATATTCATAAGCCATCTTTCAAAGTTTTGTGAGTTCATCTGCCCATGGCACCCATCTGTGGAAGTCTTTGCTCAGAATTTTCCCTGACGAACCCCTGCTTAGAAGCAACACTTACAACAACAAGTCTTTTAGAGGAGATTCCCCATTCCATAACGTCGAAAACATCATCCTTTTGACAACATTTCCCAACTGTCATGTTGCTGTCAATCCATGTTTCATCCAGATAAAATATTTCACTTCCTGCTTCCTTAACGTGTTTCATTTCTACAATGAAACGTGAATGCCAATATATAATGTCTCGACGCTCTAACAATGAAGCCCCTTTATTTTGCACCTTTTCCAAATAAATCTCATTGACAACAAAAAGTTCAGTAGAGACGTACTGCCTCAAATCCAGCCGGTCTTTTCCTCTAGTACTGGCCGAAGTCTACGAAGACTGGGAGCAATTTCTTGCACCAAGCAAAAATCTTCTATGTTTTCCTCACGACACCTCTGTCAAAATCATCCGACTGTATTTTCCCAGTCGATTTTGGTCTACATGAAAAAGAAATGAAAATATCATGTCCGAAAGTAGGACTACATTCTATTAAGAACATATAGATGCAGTTAGCAAGTATGTTCCCCTGGCCGGCCGCGGTGACCGAGCGGTTCTAGGCGCTCAGTACGGAACCGTGCGATCGCTACGGCCGCAGGTTCGAATCCTGCCTCGGGCATGGATGTGTGTGATGTCCTTAGGTTCATTAGGTTTAAGTAGTTCTAAGTTCTAGGGGACTGATGACCACAGATATTAAGTCGCATAGTGCTCAGAGCCATTTGAACCATATGTTCCCCTGGGCTGGGATCAGCATTTGGAAACAACATATATGGTTATGTGTCACATCACACAGCTCTAAGCCCGCATCTCGTGGTCGTGCGGTAGCGTTCTCGCTTCCCACGCCCGGGTTCCCGGGTTCGATTCCCGGCGGGGTCAGGGATTTTCTCTGCCTCGTGATGGCTGGGTGTTGTGTGATGTCCTTAGGTTAGTTAGGTTTAAGTCGTTCCAAGTTCTAGGGGACTGATGACCTAAGATGTTAAGTCCCATAGTGCTCAGAGCCATTTGAACCATTTGAACACAGCTCTAAGTTGAGGTCTTCAAAGTTAAGCTTGTTATTGCAGCTGTAGTCATCCAGTGGTTCGCAGGCTTTCTTTTGTTACTCACAAGCGAAAAGTCATTGACGTAATGACTGCAACTTGCGATACCCTGTCTAGGGACATAACCTGCACAGCTGCGTATATACAGAAGTTCGAAAAAGTCAATCCTTCCCATGGGGAAGAGAATAGGGAAGAGAAATATCTCTCCGCCGTGCTGTTTCTTACAAGAAATGTGCACAACAATTTACATAAGATTCTAATATTTGGCAGCGCCGTTGCTGTTTCATAGGCCTCTACTGGAGACTTTTCCATATTTTCGTCCGTTTGTTGCCAAATTTGTAGCTCTCACTTCAAAGCTACAAAACAACGGAGATTGTCATTGTATGGTTCAGCATGCTGCAGAACGTGCTCTATATTCTTATCAATAAAGTTTTGCGATATCAGTTTTTGTAAATGTCTGATTCTTTGTAGGGAGTCTTAACGACATTTCATTTCACAACTGATCGAGGAAAGGCATGAACACGGTAATACTCTTCTACAGACTGTGTCTGAAAATTTGGTCTGTTGGTCTGTCCAAAACATAGATGTACACTGATGTCCCACCTGTATTTCCGGAAGTTCTCCATTGATTAGTAATAGTGTCTGTTTGTTTATATATTCATATAGATTTTACCCGCTGCTTCGTTCACTTGTTAGTGGTATTGTTATGATGAGCAAGTATCGGAGAAGCACAGATCGCCATGTGTGCTGTCCCCTCTGCTGTCCCATCACACAAAATCAGGTATTATAAGTTTAACGTCTTTGGATGTCTATGGCATCACAGCTCCGACACGAATGCATCGATTTCAGTGCAGGGCTTTTATTTATTTGGAGGCTAGTTTAATCAGAATTGTTGTGACATAGGTTTGATGAAAGTTTGTTCAGTCGTTTAGAGGTAATCTGCTATATAAAGTAAAGAATTTGCCAGCAGCAACACGCTGCCGAACCAATATGTGGTAAACTATTTGATGTCACACTGAAATGAAGACATCAAAAACATCTACAAAAAAATCCGCAAGAACATTTGTTTATCTTTTGTTGTTCACCCACAGTCACCATTTTTGTGATGTCTCTCGGATTATTTGTGTCAGGTGCAATCTTGTGGACTTTCGTATACATCTTTTTGAGATCTACAGTTTCATACTTTCAAATTTAATGTACCTCTTATCGCCTGCGCAACGTATTGTGAAAGAGTGCATTACCAACAAACTTTCTGCTTTATTATCAACTGTTAGCAGCTCTGTCTACTGACATAATTTTTTAAGTAGTCTGTGTTCTTCCTCAGAGTACAGCTATCTTCATACCAAACTTTATCAGTTCGAGTCAGTGGTTGAACCGTGGAAAGGTGACAAACAGGCAGAGCTACATTCACATTTATAATACTGGTACCGTATGGATTACTCAATGCGTCTTTCAGCAAAAAGTGAAGTTCAGTATAATGACTGAAATACGGTGGTTCCTAATAAAAACGCTAAATAGGACGCAAGGAACTATTTGCCAACAAGAGGACTTTAGTAGTGGCATGATGGGGTTCCAAACGCATTTTTGATATAAAATTAATTATGGAAACTGTTTAAATTGATCAATTAATTACACCCACCCCCTGATGATGTCATGGATTTTCCCCAGCCGGCATGTGTATCTTCCCCTTCCCCTCTCCTCCTTTCCCTCCACCCCTATCCCTGGAAATGGCAGGAAATTGAAATTTGGTTGGAAAATTCAAAAAATGGAGGAAATTCAAAATTTTTGGCGGGAATTTCAAATTTTGTGTATTCACCTCGAGGTTCGGAGACCAACTGACCTAGTTCACAACACGACCACCAGAGGACGCTGTTGGGGCTCTGCTCCACTCCGCTCCCCCATCTGGAAATTGGCGAGAATAGGACTCTGTCTGCACTGGGCTGCTTGATAGGACAAACATAAGCCTTCATTGTGCACACAGTTCGGTATTCTGTTTATTCAAACAATTTGAGTTGCCCTTGATCGAGCACTAGACAAAAACTCCATCCAGTTTCATCAGTAACTGGTAGATATGGAGTGGATATTTCCGCTAGTAGTCTAGCCAATAGCCCAATATGGGAAACAATAATACAACAGGGAGCTATCACTTAAGTACAAGAGAATAACTACTGCTCCTACTAGGAATATAAGGATGGGTAATGATAATGACGCCCGCCCGGTTGGCCGTACGGTCTAACGTACGGCTTTCCGGGCGGGAAGGAGCGCCGGTCCCCGGCACGAATCCGCCCGGCGGATTTGTGTCGAGGTCCGGTGAGCTGGCCAGTCTGTGGATGGTTTTTAGGCGGTTTTCCATCAGCCTCGGCAAATGCGGGATGGTTCCGCTTATTCTGCCTCAGCTAAACTATGTCGGCGATTTCTGCGCAAACAATTTCTCCATGTACGCGTACACCCCTGGGGGGGGGGGGGGGGGTCCACCGGGGGCCGAACCGCACAATAACCCTGGGTTCGGTGTGGGGCGACGGAGGGGTGAAGTGGACTGCGGTAGTCGTCGTGGGGTTGCGGACCACTGCGGCTGCGGCGGGGACGGAGCCTGTCCGTCGTTTCAAGGTCCCCGGTTAACATAACATAACATAACACAATGATAATAACACAGTGACCCACTATCCCACTGTCTGGTATACTTTGGTGTATGTGTTCAAGAATTAACAATGATTGGATGTACTGCACAGTCAACTCTCTACATTTACATTCTACTATATGGTACATGCAAAGTAGTGGAGGGGTAGTTTAGCGATCATACAGGAATTGGGAAGGATGCATTCGTGTCGTTGGTTGGCGTTGAAATTCGGAAAAAGCTGGTAAAATTGCTAAAATTGATCGCATTACTTACTGTGGTGCATATTACAGTACATTGTCCCATATCGATGGTGTCTTTTCCATCTGATCCGTCACTGGTACGCTGTTGATTATCACATAACGATTGAGTGACACCATTTTTTTGAGACTGAGAGAGTCTTGGTGGGAGTAACACCTACTGGGTATGGCCAGCACCAAACTAGTGATTGTGTACATGCCTGCACTATAATGAATCAATGCTCTTGGTCTCTTCAAAACAGAACAACGAGACATCTACTGCTCCATCTCTGAAAGATGAGATTAACTGTAGAGGTCATCACCTTTGGGTAGCTGTTCGGGAACGCTCCACAACGCCGAAAACTCTTCCAGTTTCCATATGTTGCAATGTGTTCCACATTTTTATCATTGAGAAACACCACCTCAGTCTTTTATTTCAACCATCCAGCGTGTCGTGGGAGCAGCATACTTTACACGATGTGATGTCCAGCTTTCTGTGCGAGCCAACAGATCAAAATGGGTTAATGTCGGTTTAGCACCGGACACAGACTTTGAGGTCATGGGGGAAAATCAAAATGTATGGTTGTGTACACAGCTGTAGTCATACACTGCTTCGATGTGTTACGGAAAAAACAATGTATCAAACTGCTTATGAAACAAAACAGCACAATAACCCTCTATTACGACTGATAATCTGTGGGATATGGCCCTCCTATAGTACACAGACGAAACTTTACACAAGTCTGTGCAAGTGACTCTGATCATTGGCCACCTACTCCTGTGGACCAATACCTGTATATTTAATGGGATTGCCATATATGGTTGAGGTCAACACGCAGGCTGTAATTGTTATCGATATATTGGAAGAGAGAGCTGCAGTAAAATCTTATCGAGTTATCTACTGTGTGGCGTTAGTGGAGCTCTTATAGTTTATAGTTGTACTCCATTGGATGTTACAAAAATAATGAGGGGAGAGACACACTTCACTGTCGGTGAAGACTTGTTCACCATTACGCTGTTGTATTTCTGGCATGGTAATCATAGTAACATGATAAAGGAGATTAAGACATGTATGAGGGCTGTTCAATAATGAATTATCATAATTTGTTATGCTCATAACTTCGCATGCTAAAATTTAATTTAATGATATTCTGTTAGCTTAATGTGCAACAAACACGCCATAGTAGTTTCATTGTTGGGACTCCTGGTTCCTGCCTGTGAGAGGCAGGCTAGGTCAGACACGTTCAGTATCACTTACTGCTGCAATGGAGGTAACATGTGAGGAACAAAATGGGTTCCAAGACTGTTGATTCCCAAACAAAAGGACATTTGCGTGCAGGTCTGCATGCAGTTAAAGTTGATGTTAGAGGAAGATCCAGAGTGTCTTTCAAATGTAATCACTGCTGATGAGAAACTTGGCTACATCATTTTGATCCTGAGAGCAAACAGCAAAGCTCAGTGTGGAAATTTCCTTCATCACCAACCCCTAAAAAAGCAAAAGTGGTTGCTTCTGCTGGGAAAGCTATGGTCATCTCATTCTTTGATATTCATGGAATAGTTTATCAGCATGTTGTGCCTGCACACACAGCAGTAACTGGACAATACTACAGGAATGTCCTGAAAACATTGCAAGTCCATATCAAGCGCAAAAGACCACATTTCCGTGAAGCAGGCTGGATGATGCACTAAGATAATGCGCGGCCGCATATTGCCAATGTTGTTGCCGAATATATTGCAAAAATTAAAAAATTAATGTAAAGTGCATCCCTCAACCTCCCTATAGTCCGGATTTAGCCCCATGTGACTGTTCTCGATTCCATAACATAAAAAACGCCTTCGTGGAAGGCATTATCAGTCATCAGATGCAGTGATGAAGGCTGTGGAGGCGATTTTGAAGGACCTCTCAAAAAATGGTTTCCAGCATGTATCTGAAGACAGGCAGAAATGCCGGGACAAGTGCATCGCATTCATGGGAGACTACTTTGAGAAGCACCATCGAGATTATGAGGATGAGTAAAGGTATGTTGTGAAAAAAAAATTATGAGCATTCTTTATTGAACAGCCCTCGAACATAATGATATTTATAGACCATCATTCGACGTTAATGAATCGTAGGTGTTATATTCATCTTTTGGATTTGCAGCACTTGTATTTCTTCCGTGTTTGCAGTTAAAATTATTGGATATAGGTTCCACCATTTATGCAGCACACAGTTTTTTCTTGTTACCCAAACATTTTTCAGCACCTCTGCGTCATCAACTGTGGGTTTTGTTTATTGGACAACTGTAAAAATCAACATATTTTAGGTTGTAACTGATCTAACAACATGAAACCTAAAGACAGTTCTTGTTCGTTTTTGTTCTTATCTTGATTCTACATTACACCTTTTTCTGTGTATGTGTGTGTGTGTGTGTGTGTGTGTGTGTGTGTGTGTGTGTGCGTGTGTGTGTGTGTGTGTGTGTGTGTGTGTGTGTAAACTCCTTTAGCTGTTTTTGTTGCCTTTTCTGTAAAAGGACATGGCAGCCAACCATCACTGAAGTGTAGTAAAGCCAACACAGTCTACCACAGTTGTTGCAAAATGCTTCACTGTTCTAATTACGCATCGAAATTGTCGTGAAAAAAAAAAAAAACCAGCACTTATAAGCAACAAGTCATAATGCAACACATTTACTGGGAATTCAGAAAAATTGTAATAACACAACTACTGCACAAACCGCCCACAGGAGATTGCATCTGGAAAGAGCTGGATGTGTGTTCACATCAATGTGCAGTCACGAATTAACCAACTTAGAACCAGTCTTACCTCCCCTCCTACGTCTCCTCATCCCTCCCCTTTGTCACTGTAGGAAGGGATTCAGGCCTTTTCAGTCCTATCACTGATGCTCCACAAAGAAATCCCTGTGATGGCAGTGACTTACTGTCTCCAGTCTGCAGAAATCAGTCACAGATGGACATAGGACTCAAGAACATGATGCTCCCTGCAAGCTGTTAAATGTATTTCTCGGGAAGACTGCCCCTCCGGAACAACAACGAAATTCCAGAGATCTCTCCAGAACGCTTTTTCCAATGTCTGCTGGTTACGAAACCGGCAGCTGCCCCTGCCCCTGTTGGCTGCAGCCTCTGCCGTGTCTGGTAGCAGAGTCTTCAGCCAGCCGGTAGCCCGAGGCTCCGTGTGTCAGGCGGAGGAAGACCGACGGTCAGCAGGCCACAGAACAAATCGAGATAAATGATGGCTATCCCAACCACATGTGGTTTGCTTAAAAGTTCAGGTATGCCGCACTCCCCCTGCCGTGACCGATGGCTTCTGCTGGCACCCATCGTTCTGCGAAAGACATTTCAGTGTGGTGGTTGTATTTAACGCCAATGCGTGCATCTATTAAAAAAACACAATCATGATGACAATAAAGAACAGCCTCGTTTCCATGAAAATAGGCGCAGTCCATTTTCTTTTAGTTTTATGAGCAAAATCGGTATAGTCTGAGTATTCCACTTATTAAAATTATAAACTGTTGTGCTCGAGGGCATTACATTATTTTTCAGAAGACTGAATTATCAATACAGAACGGCATCTGTAGAGTCATTCTGTTACGTTCGCCTGCAGGATCATTCTCCCCACCTCCTTTTATTTTGTGACATCAAACTTTGTGAAAAAAAAACTACAGTACTGCCGCCGGTTACAGATGATCAAAGTGCGGAGGTAGGATCTCTATGGCAATACATCGGACAAATGTATGAACTTATCATACATCTCTTATTCATGACCACCCCGTGAAAAATCGAAAAAACTTGCACTATTTTACTCTGAGAGCTATCAATCACTGCAGAATGTCCTCATTATTTCAAAACTTTCATCACAATAAAGAAAAAGCGAGAATTTAAACTACAAAAAAAAGCAGTCTGACGAAACATCTACATTAACCAATAACTTTCAGTTTGATGGACAAAAATACATGGCCTGAGGGCATTCCTGGCATTAAAAACACTGCCTGTAAATAATTTGACATGCATGTGGGTATTAAAAACATTTCAGACTCTTGAAATAACATTACAGAAGACAGTCTTTCGTATTATCTGTTCACAGGTCAGACAAAATATAGTATTTTTACGTTCGGCAACAACAAGCTATAATTCAAGAAGAAATGGCTCTGAGCACTATGGGACTCAACTGCTGAGGTCTTTAGTCCCCTAGAACTTAGAACTAGTTAAACCTAACTAACCTAAGGACATCACAAACATCCATGCCCGAGGCAGGATTCGAACCTGCGACCGTAGCGGTCTTGCGGTTCCAGACTGCAGCGCCTTTAACCGCACGGCCACTTCGGCCGGCTAATTCAAGAAGACATTGTTATTTTGTACACTATGGCAGGTCCTGTATTACCATTGGAATGGTACATCATGCTGGCGTTTACGAAACATAGAAAGCAAATCTTGAGAGCATACCCTGTAGTGTCGCCTAGTACAGAACTCCACAAGATTCCACTGATACATTGATAACAAATACTGTCTGTGTGCTAATATCTGACATTTTTCCTCCATAGCTCGCCTGTGCCGACATGTGTGAAAAGCTTCTGTCACCTATACTTGGAGAAGACCACATCCAGCAGGCCATCATTCGCAGTAGCAGCAGATTCTTGTGTTGTAGTTTCTTAAGCAATTTAGCCGTCACAGAACATCCTGTTTCATGCAATCTACTCACATATCATTTCTAGGTTTCACAATGAGCTATAATTTAAGTGGTGCGTACTTAATAATTACAGGTTATGAAGTCTGAAATAATAATGCACACAGTCATCATTCAATTGAGAGCATTCTGAGTGTTTATATTACAGAGGTTGTGCACAAGGGCATTACATTCACTTCAGATGTATGAAATACCGATACAGAACAGCATGTGTAGAGTCATTTGTTACATTCAAGAGCCTCCTCTTCGTTACTTTTTAATTTTCACAATAGGTATAAAGAACTACGAACTATCTGCTTCCAAACTTTAACCCGTCATACCACTCCTTGTAATAGAACTTCATAATGTCACCCTATAAGATTTTACCACGTTTTTCTCTCCTGATATATTGAGAAACGAATCTGTGGGTTGACATTGAGCATAATACATACACACATATGTAGCAGGTGGCCAGTCATCGAAGTCGCTTGCACAGACCTGTGTAAAGTTTTGTCACCTGTTCTGAAAGAGGATCATATCCCACATACTATTAATCACAAGAGGGGGTTACATTGTTTTTCTGCCGTAACATATCCAAGCAGTGTATGGCTACAGCTTTGTATACTGCCATACATTTTGTTTTTCTGCCATGACTTTGAGGTCTGCATCCGGTGTTAAACTGACATTAACAAGTTTCGATCCATTGGCTCTCACAGAAAGCTGGACATCATATGAAGCACACTATGCTGCTCCCACAACACACAGGATGATAGAAATAAAACACAGAGGCGATGTTTCTTATTGACAAAAATGTGGAAGACATCTCAATATATAGAAACTGGAAGAGTTTGCGGCGCTGTGGAGCGTTTCCGAACAGCTGTCTGAAGGTGATGACCTATATATTTAATCTCATCTTCCACAGTGACGGAGTAGCAGATCTCTCAGTCTTCCCTTTTAAAGAGACCAAGAGCATTGTTTCCTAATATTACATCCACGTATATGATCACTATTCCAGTGTTGGCCATCCCCGAAAGTTGCTGGTCACACAACGCATGAGGTACTAGTAGTAAAAAGAGGTACTGTTATCTTATTGGTGAAAAGAGAAAGTTACAGGTATCACAGCATATAGAAATAGGACTAATCTGCAGTATTGAGGAATGTACCCAAACACCTGTCTCAAGGTAATGATCTCTACATTTAATCCCATGTTCCACGGTGACAAGTAGTAGATGTCAAGTGTTTTGCCAAGACTCTCTCCAACTCAAACAAGTGGTGTCAGTCAATCATTATGTAGTAATCAACAGGATGCCAGTGGGCCGATGGGATGGAAGTGAGAACATCGACAATGGCAATGTATTGTAATAAGCTTTGCAGCTGATAGCGCCATCAGTTTTAGCAATTTTACCAGTTTTTCCACCAGCCACACAGCAGAATGCTTCCCACTATCTCTATCATCTCTAAACCACCCCTTCACTAATTTGCGACTACCGCACACTAGTCTGCAAATACAGATACACTATCTAATCAAAAGTAATTGGTCACCTCCAAAAACATACGTCTTCCATATTAGGTGCGTTGTGCTGCCAGCTACTGCCAGGTACTCCATATCAGCCACCTCAGTAGTCATTAGACATCGTGTCAGAGCAGAATGGGCGGTCGCAGGTTCGAATCCTGCCTCGGGCATGGATGTGTGTGATGTCCTTAGGTTAGTTAGGTTTAATTAGTTCTAAGTTCTAGGCGACTGATGACCTCAGAAGTTAAGTCGCATAGTGCTCAGAGCCATTTTTGAAGAGCAGAATGGGGCCCTCCGTGGAATTCACGGACTTCAAACATGGTCAGGTGATTGGGTGTCACTTCTCTTATTCGTCTGTACACAAGATTTCCACACTCCTAAACATCCCTAGGTCCATTGTTTCCGATGTGATAGTGAAGTGTAAACGTGAAAGGACACGTACAGCTCAAAAGCATACAGGCCGACCTCGTCTGTTGACTGACAGAGACCGCCAACAGTTGAAGAGGGTAGTAATGTGTAATAGGCAGACATCTATCCGGACCATGACACAGGAATTCCAAACTGCATCAAGATCCACTGCAAGTACTATGACAGTTAGGCAGGAGGTGAGAAAACTTGGATTTCATGGTCGAGCGGCTGCTCATAAGCCACACATCACGCCAGTAAATGCCAAACGACGCCTCGCTTGGTGTAAGGAGCGTAAACATTGGACGACTGAACAGTAGAAAAACGTTGTGTGAAGTGAAGAATCACGGTACACGATGTGGCTATCCGATGGCAGGGTGTGGGTATGGCGAATGCCCTGTGAACATCATCTGTCAGCGTGTGTAGTGCCAACAGTAAAATTCGGAGGCGATGTTGTTATGGTGTGGTAGTGTTTTTCATGGAGGGAGCTGGAACCCCTTTTTTTTGCGTGTCACTATCACAACACAGGCCTACATTGATGTTTTAAGCACCTTCTTGCTTCCCACTGTTGAAGTGCAATTGGGGGACGGCGATTGCATCTTTCAAAACGATCGAGCACACGTTCATAATCCAGGGCCTGTGACGAAGTGGTTACATGACCATAACATCCCTGTAATGGACTGGCCTGTACAAAGTCCTGACCTGAATCCTATAGAACACCTTTGGGATGTTTTGGAACGCCGACTTCGTGGCGGGCCTCACCGACCGACATCGATGCCTCTCCTCAGTGCGACACTCCATGAAGAATGGGCTGCCATTCCCCAAGAAACCTTCCAGCACCTGATTGAACGTATGCCTGTGAGAGTGGAAGCTGTCATTAAGGCTAAGGGTGGGCCAACATCATACTGAATTCCAGCATTACCAATGGAGGGTGCCACGAACTTACAAGTCATTTTCAGCCAGGTGTTCAAAATGGTTCAAATGGCTCTGAGCACTATGCGACCTAACTTATGAGGTGATCAGTCGCCTAGAACTTATAACTAATTAATCCTAATTTACCTAAGGACATCTTACACATCCATGCCCGGGGCAGGGTTCGAACCTGCGACCGTAGCGGTCGCTCGGCTCCAAACTGTAGCGCCCAGAACCGCACGGCCACCCCGGCCGCCTCAGCCAGGTGTCCGGATACTTTTGATCACATATTGTAGATGACTGTGCAGTATGTCTACTGGGTCATATACATCAAAGTACACCAGACAGCGTCCTATACCAATTCAGTTCGGTTATATACATATTTCTAGCACACAAATCATAGTGAGGAATTAGTGATTAGGAATGGCCATCATTTCCTATGTGGATGGGAGTCACAGAGTATTCTCTCATTCATAGGATGAAGTTGGAGATTGAAAGATCTCCCCGCCTTGTCCTTGATCAACGCTCCCTGCAACACGGTCGCCAATTTAATTTGCAACTGAGCTGAGTCTGTAACTGCAGTTCAGGAAGACTTGTGCACCAATCTTACTCACAGCACCCACCCAAGTGCACAAGATCTCTCCAGGTGCGTGTATGTCGATACGGTTACACCCCTTATCGATGTATAGTAGAAATGAGAGTGTTGTGGTGATAAAACAGACAGTTAAGAAGAAACGTGTGGTTTATGCATGATGCAGCTCCAGAAACACAAGAGTTTTAAACATTTTACGTAAATGAACTGTGTTACCAATTGTGGAGTATTATTCTAGGGTATGGAGTCAGTACCAAGAACGTACCAGCAAGAGAGAAATGATTGCAGAGCATAACCACGCACACTCCTAAGACTATATGGTTCTGCACTTAAAAGCGCTATAGTGATAAAGCCATATGATTTCCGAAGTATTAGTCTCGCATAATGCAATGCGCTTAATATTCTAATGCAGGACATATATGTTTAACATCTGAGACAACCGCCCTGCAAGTTTTCTACCCCAATCACTACACTGATAAACTTTAAGATGACAAAACAACTTCCTTCTACATTATTCCGGTGTCCTAGGAAGTGACCGACCTGTTCCTCACTACGAAGGTATCGTCGGTGTATATCCGCCGCTCATACTGCTAATAAACCAACTAAAACGAAGTTGGAAGACTGCTGTTCTGCCTTATAGGAAATTGGTGGATTTTATACGTCTTTTTAAGCCGGAAACGTATGTACCCGTAATCACATTTCCCATGTGAGTCGTGCTAATTATTAGTAGTAGCGGTTTTGACGGATGCGGCTATGCCTCACTAGGAAATAGAGCGAGGAAAAACGACATGAGTATTTTCGATAGTTGATACATTCAGTTACATCCCACACCCTGCTGCACGAAAATGCACACAAAGAAAGAGCGACTTCTGACGTGGGAGTAAGCACCACAGTTAGTAGCCGAAGGAGATGTAACAGTCTTATTGCTGTTTACAGTAACAGTCTGGCGCCGCGCGACCGCTACGGTCCCAGGTTCGAATCCTGCCTCGGGCATGGATGTGTGTGATGTCCTTAGGTTAGTTAGGTTTAAATAGTTCTAAGTTCTAGGGGACTGATGACCTCAGCAGTTAAGTCCCATAGTGCTCAGAGCATTTGAACAATTTTTGTTTACAGTAACGCTGCTCTTGCACACAGAAGTCACAGTCTGATGTTAGGTAGTTTTGCTCATGTGTGGGATAATATAGCAATTTCGTCCTAAACCCACATCTCTAGAGTATATCCTACTCGCACTATTAAGGCAGATGTATGTGACATCAGTTCTCTCTCCTACAGAAGACGCTAGGGAATAGCTTAAGTCTGCTAAACACACTCAATATTTATGGAACACCATAGCTTGTGAAAACCAACCGCAATTAGGTAACATCTACGGTCTTCTGCATGTGTGACAACACTGTCATGGATTGGGATACGTATGTTTAATATAGCTCTTCAGTGCAATTCTTACATCGCCATTGTTGAAGCATGTGTTGCGAAACCCACATAGTTTACAGGGGAAAGTGGAGGGCTAGAACTGCAAACAGACAGAGCCTAATTTTTAAACTTTTCTCGGTCTTGAGTGTCCAGGTACCCCAAACCACCTCAACGCGCCAAATGTCATGGTATTTTTTTCTAATTTTATGTATACTCAGTCAATTAACGTTATTTTGTACGGCTTTCGCGATTTTATATATTTCGTTGTATATCCCTCAATTTTACATATTTCCCATCGCCTAAATCAAACTCCGTCCAAACAGACCTTGGAAGGCCCAGTGGTACCGACCAGGCGCCGTATCATCCTCAGCGCCACAGGTGTCACTGGATGCCGATATGGAGGGACATGTGGTCAACACACCCCTCTCCAGGCCGTATTTCAGTTTACGAGACTGGAGCTGCTACTTTTGAATCAAGTAGCTCCTCAGTTTGCCTCACAAGGGCTGAGTGCACTCCGCTTGCCAACAATGCTCTGTGACCCATCCAAGTGCTAGCTAGCCCAGCCCGACAGCACTTCGCTTCGGTGATCTGACGGGAACTGGTGTTACTAATCCAGCAAGGCCGTTGGCATATTTCCCATCGATTTGTCGTAATTATACCAGGTTTTCCTCGATTTTTACAGACATTATGTCATTTTTCATATTTTTTCGACACTTTTCCATATGTATATGGTCATATTGCTGACATACCCATGCATTGTTTGATTTTATACGGGGAAGTAATGCCAAGAATCCCCCTCTTCCCAGTGATCTACAAATAGTAACACAAAGAGAGAGCTGGCGCAATTTGTTAGTGTGGGTTGCCTACATCAGGGGCAGGCATGCCCTTCTCCTTTGATTGACAGGTCCTTAACCTATTGTTC
The DNA here is from genome assembly GCF_021461395.2 of Schistocerca americana. Taxonomy (NCBI): domain Eukaryota; kingdom Metazoa; phylum Arthropoda; class Insecta; order Orthoptera; family Acrididae; genus Schistocerca; species Schistocerca americana. The sequence continues at coordinate 328,152,074 of NC_060130.1, read as the reverse complement.
TGCTAAAAGGCACTTAACAATTTGTTCCCCCACCCCCTCCCACTCCCCTCCCCAATCAGAAATCTCAAAGTGTGGAAAAAGTTCCACATGTTCATTTGACTTCTACTGTATCATGCAGGAATCTGCAATAGGGAGTTGACATGTGTACAGAGTTGATTTCTGTGGCTGCTCTGATATTTTTCCATAAGTATATGTTGTTACTGTTTTCCAGATGAGTGTCGCTACTTCTGTTTGTACCTTCCAATTCTTATACATTCCCACATCCCTGTCACGACTGTAGATTTCATGTATATTTTTACTCTAGTAATAAGTCATCCGTTAATTGAGAGTGTGTATGCTGCACATCCTGGACCACAACATTTTCTCTTCTCCGTATCTGCATAGTTTGTCTCGCTGACAGTGTAATTTTCAGACGAACAGCTTAGTAAGTTATGCATTCGAACTGCACCCGTCCGCCACTCACAGCTTTACACACAATCACATTGAGACTGTGCATGCATATCAGTCTTCACGAAGACTGAATTTCAACCACTTACCAAAAATTATGGTAACTACAACAGTCACTTCATGCATATCGGAGGAGAAACAATGGAGGTAGTTCCCCTCGGCTCCCAAACGTCGGCCGATGATAAATGCAGCAACGATATTAAGAGCTGCTTGTTACTTGGCAGAATTTTTGCTCGTTGGAGGGTGTGATACTGAAACAAAAACCGACCGATTTTGGGCACACTACGAGAGGATTCACTGGAAAAGATGTAAATGCTAGGAAAGATCGCAGTCACAGGGAGAAGGGATGGGGGCCCAAGCTTCCCACGTAGATGTAAGCTTAGCAGGTAGCACGACCCATGCCTCCTGAACAAGTCAAGTACCAGCAGGTATTAGCCCCGAGACCTCTGTGCCTCCTGGTTTCGGATTCCCAAAATTGTTAAAAGGCAGTGTAGTGCGATGGACGTGCAACGTCAAGAATTGCAAAAGTTTTATTTAAACTGCCTCCATTCAACACATCGATGTGCTCTAGAGTCAAAACAACCACAACTATGCAGAAATAGCTGGTGATAAACGTCAGAGGCAGAACATAGTTTGTGATCTGAAAAGGAAAGCTACAGATTTTATATGTGAGAGAGCATTAAATCATACATTGATTAGATAGAACATTTTGACAACCGACCAACTATCAATATAAATCCATCCAAGCGATATCAGCGTAGTCAGACACACGGAACGATGCACGTAGTATCAGTGAGCGTACCGTCCGTGTGTAGAATGGGGAAAGCGCGCGATCTGCGTTTAACCGAGGGCAGATTGTGAAGGCCCAGAGGCTCGGCACGAGCATTTCGGAAACTGCACGACTTGTCAGGGTTGAGGACTGCTGTGGTAAGGGTCTTCAACATGTGGTGAAACCAAGGTGAAACCACGTTCATACATCGTGGCGGTGGGCGGCCACCTGTCATTACACATGTCAGACGTCGTTGGCTGGACATACTCGTAAAATAGGACAGGCGGAGAACTGTGGCAGAACTAACATCAGACTTTAATGCTGGGCAGAGTACACGGTGCACCAAACACTCCTAACGATGGGCCTCCACAGCCAACGACCCGTGCATGTACCAATGTTAACACCACGACATCGGCAACTACAAATGAAATGGGCACTTGACCATCGGTAATGATCGTTGACGCAGTGGCTGAGTGTTGCATGGGCTGCTGAATCTTAATACCTTCTTCAGCATGCCGATGGGAGAGCGTGAATCCGTCGTCTTCCAGGGGAACAGCTCCTTGACACCTGGACTACAGGCCGTAGATAAGCTGGCGGCTGCTCCCTTATGTTCTGGAGAGCATTCCTGTGGGCATCCATGAGTCTAGTGGAGCTGGTGCAAGGCACCATGACGCCCAACGAATATCATTCACTGGTTGCAGACCACGTACACCCCTTCATGATGATCATATTTCCCAAATACAGTGGCATTTTTCAGCAAAATAATGCCCCATGTAACAAGGCTAGAAGTGTGACGGAGTGGTATGAGAAAGACAGTAGCGAGTTCCGATTGATATGCAGCCTCCCAACTCGCCAGATCTCAACCCAATCGAACACATTTGGGATGTGATTGAATGTGGCGTCAGAGCTCATCTACCCCCTCACTGGAATTTACGCCCGGCCGGTGTGGCCGTGCGGTTCTAGGCGCTTCAGTCTGGAACCGCGTGACCGCTAAGGTCGCAGGTTCGAATACTGCCTCGGGCATGGATGTTTGTGATGTCCTTAGGTTAGTCTGGTTTAAGTAGTTCTAAGTTCTAGGGGACTGATGACCACAGATGTTAAGTCCCATAGTGCTCAGAGCCATTTTGGAATTTACGAAAATTAGGTGACTTGTGTGTGCAGATATGGTGCCAACTCCCTCCAGTGACGTACCAAGGTCTCATTGCCTCCATGCCACGACGAATCGCCGCTGTTATCCATGCTAAATATGGACATATACCGGCTATTAGGTTTGTGGTCATAATGTCCTGGCTAATCAGTGCATATGTAATCAACTGGGAGGAGATCACACGGAAAAGATTACCATTAATGATGTCGATAGCTTTCATAAATCCAATTACTAAACTTGGCTGAAAATTCTACGGAATTTATCTACAAATATTCATGAGATTCATGTTGTTCTAAACACATTAAGTGTGAAAACTACAGGGGGGACGGATTTGTTGTCACAGAATGATGCTGAAAAGAACGTTGTAATATTCTTTGAGGCTAAAAAGCTCAAAATACTTAGTGTGAAACGATATTTGTTGACTGAACTTTCAAGCAATGCACACAGCTTTTTTGGCAGCTACTTAGGATTCATGAGCTTGTTAATGGACGTAATATTCCAATGATTTTTTTTTCGTTGAATTACGAGAATACTTTGTCTTATCAGCATGACTTTACAACAGTTTGTGATAAATGTGATAATTTAGATTTGAAATTATCTCCGTCAACAATGTTTTCAGATACTTAATTTAGAGAGATCCGCTTCAGTTGTACTAATATTTATTTAAACTACGACCAGTTTCGAGATTTTAAAATCCCACCGTCAGGTGTATGAAATTATAGTATTTCGTATACATAACATGCAGTCGGGCCAGTCGGTGCAAGGGTTCCAATCATTGCCTGTTGGTGGAAACTGTCTGCCTCTGGGCAGCCGCACAGTAGGTACACCAACCACTACATTAAGAATTGCAAAAGTTTTATTAAAACTGTCTCCATTGAACACATCGATGTGCTCGAGAGTCAAGACGACCAAAACCTTGCAGAAATAGCCGGTGATAAAATTCAGAGACGGGAAATAGTTTGTGTTTTGAAGAGGAAAGCAACAGTATCGCCGATGGAGACCCTTTCAATTAATAGGAACAAATAATACGATGTCCAAATACAGTAATGATAGTTAATTAAAATATCTCATTTCGTCTGTATTGTTATTTATTGACGTTATGCATGTTTTGTTTCTGATTTTGTTTCCTTTCATTAAGAAAATGATCCTGTAGAATAAGAAATTTTCGACTATCTCTTCACGCTCACGTTAAAACAATTATTCACACTACAAAAGTAAACTGCACACATTTACGTTTTCAGGTCGGGAGAGTTAGTGCAATCGCTTAGGTGATCTCATCTGAAAAATATTAGCTACTCACTTAAAAGAGCAGACTGATCGCTTTGAAACGCTGTACATGGTTTATAACTGGTACCACGCAATCAGGTGACCTTCCACAGTTAATGTAAGTCGTGTCAGTAAAGTGGTTTGTAAGTGTCAGGAGGTTATATGGTATCAGTGCAGGTAGATGGGTTGACGTGGAAACGTGACAGAAGGGCAGAAATGAGTTACTGTTTTCGGACGGGTCTATGACCGCACAGTGAGCGAAGTTGCCGGATTTGTTGGTGTATCAACGCGAATTGTTCAACATGTCTAACGGAATGGTGTACTACTCGCAGCCATATAACGTGGAGTAAGAAGAGTGATTGTAAAAAGATCTTGACCAGAAAGCACTGGAGATGTGCTTCACTCCTTGTTTCCGAACCAACAGAAATTTCTGATGTCAGTGAATGCAGGTCCATCTCAACCAGTTTCCGAGCACATGTTGAGAAGGGAAGCGCATGCAATGGACATTTGGAGTCTGGTATCCCGCAAAAGGCCGTTGCACATAGCAGCACAGAAAGCTGCACATCTTCAGTGAGCATGAAATCACGGGGACTGTACAGTAACTGACTAGAGGCGTGTGAAAAGTGACCGACAAAAGTACAAGGACTAGTTAGGGATTGAACCCAAGACCTTCGGATCTGTGGTTTGGCACTTAACAACTAAACCACCAGGGCACACATCACATTAAAAATACTTCGAAAAAAAGTCTTGTTAGGGTTATCGCTTCGTTTATTTAATGACTGCTATGGGCACGTTTTTTTTAAAAAAAAGTATGCATGCCGAAAGTTATTTTATTCTTACCTACATTAAGATATTGTCTGAAGCGAACATTGAAATATCTACCCGTTTGGTCTATGTCAAATTTTGAAAAGGTGTCACATTTTGTCTTACATACACCACAGTTGGCGTTTTTATTATGACTTATTCTTTCCTTGCGTCGTGTTGTATGTTGAAGTTGATTGCTCGTTTTATTCTTAGGGAAAAAAGCAACAATTTGTTCAAACGCTTTTCTTCTGTATTTAATATTACACATTTCTTTCCTTGGTTTTCGGGTTTATTATCTACATTTCTCATCCACTTCTTAATTGATTTGCTATGCAAGCTAATGACGTCCTTTGCTTTATAACCGTAAGCCATTGCTACATCTTTACTATATGGATTTCATGATTGTACTCTTCTTGATTTGGATGTAGACTGTCTAATCTTTGTATTATAGACGGGAAATAAACCTATTTATATTGCGGCAGATGCATGGTCTTTTGCTTAATGATAGTATCTGAACAGATCAGCCTATGGCAGGAAGCGAAACTGTAGTAATATACTTGTTTGAATATAGTAAGATCCAAGAAATTAGTGGTGTTATTTTTTTCTATTTCTGAAGTGAATTGAGTTTTAGGATGTATTCAACTTCCCAGTAGCCTCTGTTAATTTGTCTACGGTACTAATCCACAATACGACTGTATCATCGACAAATTTATAATGATAGACTGTTTTTCTTTATTAAACTCTGGGTTTCGGCTGAGAAACATGTTCATAAAGAAGATTTTGACCATTATGCTCGACAGACTACTGACCATACCGAGACCTTCAGTTTGTTAACAAATCTTACGGTCAAGACTGATGTAACTGAAAGTGATGGACAGCTCCATCATCTCTATTAACTCATTGAATTGCCCTGTGCTTACGGTGTTACGTTTAAGCAGATTACATCCAACAGAACAGAGTACCTCGTGTATTAGAACGTCTGTAAATAAACTGACGACACCGACAAAATGGAATTTCGACATCTTTAGTCATACGAACGAATACCGTATTATCTGAAATACTGTGTGACTCTTTGAAAACGAATACCTTTCTCAGGTTGTTATTGGGTGATTTATTTTACTCCTGCTTCGGGCTTTATTCGTTATTGCTAATAAGACGAACTGCATTCTTTTTCTTTGGGCAACTTTATCTGATATCGCCCAGTCGGTATTTTCGGGTGCATTACTTTACGTCTCCATTTCTTTACTGGCTCGAAAAAGAAACACGACGTATCTGTTATGTTTATGAGAGCCTCTCTCTTTCATTCTGCAGTCGTTTTTTGTGCGTATCGTTGTTCGCTAATGATAACAGCAGTGTTGCCTTTGCTCTTTGTTATAAATGCGGAATTATTGTTTTCTAATTTCTCGTTAAGACGTTTTACATGTCTTTCTTCCTCTGAACTATGAATTTCGTTGGGCAAATTTTTTATCTAAAATTCTTTTGATATTAACTTGTATTACATTTTCTTCATAATGTGTAAGCATAGGTAAATTACATGCTATCTTAACTTCGACTATAGTTCTCGTAAAGTTTCTGAAATCAAAGTCAGTCTGAAAGTTATGTTGCAAACGTTTATTTATCAAAGTAAGTTCCTGAGTTGACAGTAGAATATCAGTTATGTTAACCACGCGGCCGTAAAAATGATAGCCTTGCCATGGTACGAGAGATTCATACGAAAAATTACTGTCTTCAAGGTACTGGAATATTTTCTCAATCTGACTCGGTAAAATTTCGTTTTTGCACTATTCACCCTCTGACTGGTCTCACATCTCACGTACTCAAATTGTAAGAATGAAACCAATTTTTGTAACATTTTCGGATGTCATGTTTGGGGAGTGCGTTTATTGCTACTTCATCGTATCACTGCAACTGACCAAAACTTGTCGCCAGCGCTGCAAACCGGACCAAACTACCCTCTAATTCATGACCATCTTCAATTCCGGCACCATATGGACGTAACATATTAGGCGAGGCGCCTAACTATTACATTTCACATACCTTCTAACTCGTTAAAAATATTTGTAATCTCTTTTCACCTTGACAAATAGTGGCCTGAACAGACCAAACGCATTTTCACAACTTCATTAGTCACCGAAATACAGTCACCATCTATTTTAGAGCGGATTTGTGGTATTTCTTTGTGCCAGACTAGCAGATTTGTATGAGCCAAATTCAGTGATATAATTCTTTTTTACGTGTGACAGCAAATTACGTAGTAAAAATCCATTGAATTTGAGTTTTATCCGCTGCTGCTGTGGCCCTTTTGAGTACAGCGCCATCCGAAAGTGTATGGTACTTACAACGGAAATTAGGCCACTGCGGCAAGCGATACGTGATGTTTACGCCATTCTCGATAGAAACTGTCATTAAAACTAAGTTATACTTCTGTTTTTCGCTGATTAATGAATTTGCGAAAACGTATTGCTCTTTGTTTCATGACCTCCTTGTTATTATTCGTTTGGGAAAAAGAAATCACAAGTATCTTTAACGAATTAAAGATTATTTGATGTGAAATGTTAAAGCTCCTCACACTGTTTACTGTCATCTAACGCAAATGAATATTTCACAGTCTTTTTATTTCACGTCGCGGTAAAAGCCATGAACTGCAATTTCGATCAAAACCTGTTTGAATCTAAAATTATGCTATAATTTGCCCTCAGCGTGTGCAATAAAACCGCTGCTGCACATTAATCATACAATTTACAAGAGTAAAAATAAAACTAAGTAACAACATATTACCAAAACACAACTGCTGCAACAAGCACGTAACAAAAGCGCTACATATGCTTGTAGTTACATTGTATGTACAGTTAATAAAATTCTGCTGGATTTGGGATCGCACTGTCAACTACAAAATTCCGAAGTTTTGGCGACTATTGAAAGATGCCTTCCTGCAATTAGCAATACACCCTGAGGAAGGCATCTTGCAATAGTCGCCGAAACGTCGAAGTTTTGTGGTTGACACTGCGGTACCAAACCCCAGAAGAATTTTATTGACTGTGGCAACGGTCGCGGAAGCCTACGTTTACATTCATGTACAGTTCATTTTTTTCGCTGTTAAACACTGTAGGTAGGGAGATAGAAATCAGCTTCATTGATTCTACATCTTGACGTCAGAACACGGGGATATTTTTACGTGCGAACTGATTACATCCGCAACGGATTATTAGCGAGAGTAAACATGGAAGTATTAATTTAATCGAAATCAGCAGTTCAAGATAAAATGTTATTCATTCGATGAAGGTCTGGAACCCGCGAAATAAAACGTAATTCTTTCCAAAAGTGTCGCTGACTGCTGTTTCTTCCGTTTCCTTCAGTATAACCATGCTACTTGAGATAAAACTACTTTGCAGCTGCATGTAGCGTATGGAAGTGGTCAGCAGTGGTCTGAAATACAAGGGCATTATTGGATTCCCTCCTCCCACCTCCCTCCTCCCCCCCCCCCCACCCCCACCTCGTCGCGATTATTGGAATCCAGGGACAACCTACACGCACAAACAACAAAGACGATTTTCACAGAACCTGTCGTTCTTTGTTCCCGTACCGCAAACTGCGCAGACGCCGTGAGAAGAGTGCAGTTGGCAACACTGCTCACTGCAGCTGACAATAAAAGAGACCCTCACGCTTCAGTTAGTGAGAAGCGACGTTATGAACAGTGGAATGTGCATTCAAATGCTACAAGAGCCAGCTGAAATGCACCGCCAACGCATAGCTCTACATGGCACAGCACAGAGCGGACTTTACGATAATAGTAAGTAAAAGACTAACAGAAATAAAGGAGTGGCAGGGTTTGCATGAGCACCAGAAGTTGCTTACGACCTGAAACAGAAACAAATCTCGAAACGTAAATGAAACAGTGGTTTCAAAATTACGCTTTACGTGTTACGTGTTGTCTGTATGCAGTCTAATCATGCATTTCAGGGAGCTAAGACATCTTGAAAAATGAATGAAGCCAAACGTGTATGGATGATTTTGAAGTCTCTTTTTCCCCTGTAAAGATAGGGCTTACAGATAAACGATACTCATACCTGACTGACTCGTGATTCGTCACTGAATACTCACGGCTGTTATTCGTTTCATTAATTATTGGCCCCTGGGTTCGAGCTTCTCTTGTGGCTCCATCGCACAACGAGTGTTAATGTACCGCATCTCATCGGAATCGTAGAAGTGTGTTCTTTAATTTGGCTGAAAATGGCATGATATACGTGGAAATATTTACGTGAAAGCGTGTTATTTCCGCCATTTTTTGGAAACTTTCAATTTTCTAGAGACGCAAATGCCAGAACTTATTTTCGTGAATAGTCCCCTTCTCAGAACTGAAAGGTATGACCTTTCTATATTTACTGGCCGATTTTAGTTGCTTTCTGGTGAGACGTTATGTCGAAATAAAAGCAGATGTTGATCAATGCCATCGCCTTATGGCGAAACATATGAACTAGACGGAAAGAGGCAATGCAAACCCTGTTTTATATTTTTACAATAGTTGTTATATTTTCATGCACATAATCTTGCATAGAGCGTTAATACCACTGTTTAACTCATTTGCACCGCGTGCTCATGGATGCTACATTGGGCGATCTGTGATCTGTATTTCGAATGTAATTGTCACCGTGCTTACACCGGAATTTCTTGTCACAAGTAACAAACGTGCTGCCATTCGTTGTTACGTACTCATGTGAGATAGTTGTGATACAGCTCGTTGCGTGGTGCTAGTGTGAGACCATGCATCATTTGTGATAAGTGCGGGTGCTTATTGTGAAGCCGGAAAAGCAGAGCGTGAGGAGTTCCCTATCACAGGCACTAAAGAGAACTGCTAAATGTCTCAGTATGAGTGAAAGTACGGTGAAATGAAAGGAATATCGAGAAACTTTAAAGTTTTGTATCACCAAAAAAAGAATCCTGGTAGGCGGCCGTAGTTTGTATAGGACGAATTTACTCGAAGGATCATAAAAAGGAAAATGCATGACTTCAGAGCAGTTCCCAACTGCAATGGGTCTATTGGAAAAGCTAACAACTGAAGTGGAACGCTTTCCTGATGTGAGTGAAACAACTCTTTGACGTGTTATTAGGAAATTGAGCTACAGTTACAAATAGTTAAGCAAAAGGCCTGTGCTGATGGAAAATAATCTAATAGCAGCGTGAGGAACGAGATTTTGCTGGGAATTAGACACTTGTGAAATACTGGATGACTATTTATTACGCTGATTAGTCTTGGTGTTGTGGAAATCGTTCCGGATAGCGTAGATGATAGAAACAAAAAATTCCTTATGCATCGGGAAGCGAACTCTCTGTTCATGACAGGAATGACTAGGGAGGCGGAATTTAAACACCTTCCGCTTCTGGAAAAAGGATTATAACGCGCCCTATTGGGAACGAAGATAGGTTGGTGCGTCTCCGTGACGAATGGTTTAGAAGCGTTCCCAAGTTGTCCAATAAATTCATAGATCAGGCTCCATATCAATTATATAAACCCGATGTAATGAGATCCGTCTCTAAAGTGGAAGAAGGAATCCGTTACTGAATCGATGAAAAATAATAACTTACAAATTTCTTCTACAGTAATAAAACTTTTTAGAAGGAATTTCCTAAGTTATGTCTACTGGAACACGCGCAACCAGACTTCAGGTCACAAGACTTCCTTTTGAAAAGTGTATTGCGTTCAGTGGAAAAGGAACCTGAACTTCTGTGGTGCACTACTAATTCAATGCAACTGAAATTTTTTGGAAATTTATCAAGAACAAGGTAGCGAAAGAGAAGAAAACCTCTGAGATAAATGATCTGCAACAGCTGCATCGCTCATCTCTGCAAAATGTTTCCCAAATTGTCTTGAGAAATTTGGTTCAAATGGCTCTGAGCTCTATGGGACTTAACATCTGAGGTCATCAGTCCCCTAGAACTTAGAAGTACTTAAACCTAACTAACCTAAGGACATCACACACATCCATGCCGGAGGCAGGATTCGAACCTGCGACCGTAGCAGTCGCGCGGTTCCGGACTGAGCGCCTAGAACCGCTAGACCACCGCGGCCGGCGAGAAATTTGGTGAGGCTCTTGCGAAAACTGCAAAATAGGCATGCACAAAGAGTTCATTGTTTTGAAAAGGCAACAGAACCGTCGCAAATTCAAGTAGAAAACTACGGCAGTGGCGAAATGTTAGACTTTGTTTCTTAATTCATCATTTTCTCATGTAAAATTTAGTTCAGCCAATCGCTACACATAATAGTTCAATTTTTTATTTCCTGTTACAAATGTACAATAAATTTCATTGTTCATTTATTGAAAACTATTTGTACAAAAGTGTTCATACACAGTTTCTCATTTCAGTGCCTCTTAAAATCTATATCCACAACACACGACAGTCACTGAACGCCTATCTGGGTAGGCAGTGTAGGCACTTGCAGCATATCACAACTGCGCGGCGACAGACAACGCGCTGGTGCGCCAGTTACATTTGACCACAGCCTCGCAACAGGTTTCCGAACTCCTAACTTATTTGCAAAGATTCAGATTTTACAGCCGTGTTTTCTCCGTCGCAGTAGCTGCAACGATAAACTCAATTGCAGCATTTTGCACTTCACAGTAATGTGACCAGAAAACATTGAATATCCTCCAGTAAACAGTGAATGGATTTACCTTTAAATTATGCACACAATATTGTTTACTAAGGAACACTTTGATGTATGTGGCTCTTTAAAGTTTCACATAAAAAATTCAAAAACCACGCTTTCTCGTAAACATCTACATGTATGTTGCCCCCTTTTGAGCCAAATATACATTTATCAGCCAGAACATTATAACCACCGACCCACTATCGATATAAACCCGTCAAGTCGATAGCAGCATCACCTGGCGAGGAATGACTGCTAGTCGCTCAAACGTAAGGTGCATGTAGTATCAGTGAGCGTGCTGTCCGTGTGTAGAATGGGAAAGGCGCGCGACCTATCTGCGTTTGACCGAGGGCAGACTGTAATTGCCCGTAGGCTCGGCACGAGCATTTCGGAGACTGCACGACTTGTCTGGTGTTCGAGGAGTACTGTGGTGTTTTCAACACGTGGCGAAACCAAGGTGAAAGCACGTCCAGACGTCGTAGGGTTGGGCGGCCATCCGTCAGTACAGATGTCGGACTTCGTAGGCTGGGCGGACTGGTAAAAGAGGACAGACAGCGAACTGTGGCGGATCTGACATCGGACTTTAATGCTGGGTAGAGGACAAGTTTGTCTGAACACACAGTGCAAACACTCCTAACGATGGGCCTTCAAGTGGACGGCCCACGCATATGCCAATGTGAACACCACGGCATCGGCAACTAAGACTGAAATGGGCGTGTGAGCATCGGCACTGGACGTCGGCGCAGTGGCAGAGCGTTGCATAGTATGATGAATCCTGATACCTTCATCATGCCGATGGGAGGGCGCGAATGCGTTGTCTTCAAGGGGAACACCTCGTTGACACCCGTACTACAGGACGGAGACAAGTTGGCGGCGGCTCCATTATGCTCTGGGAAAATTCACGTGGGCATAAATGGGTCTAGCGGACCTCGTGAAAGGCACCCCGATGGCCAAAGAATATCGTATACTGGTTGCCGATCACGTACACTCCGTCATGACGATCATGTTTCCTGACGGCAGTGGTATTTTTCAACAAGATAATGCGTCATCTACATCTACATATATAATCCGCTAGCCCCCAGGCGGCGTGTGGCGGAGGGCACAATTCGCGTCAAAGTCATATTCCCCCCCCCCCCCCCCCCTGTCCCACTCGCGGATCGCACGAGGGAAAAATGACTGTCTGAACGCCTCAGTACGAGCTCTAATTTTCCTTATCCTTGAGTGGTGACCATTGCGCGATTTGAAAGTTTGTGGTAGTAATATATGCTCTACATCCTCGGGCGAAGATCGGATTTCGGAATTTAGTGAGCAGCCTCTTCCGTCTAGCACATCGTCTACCTGCAAGTGTATCCCCCTCCAATCTTTCTATGAGATTTGTAACGCTCTCGCGATGGCTAAATGTACCAGACACGAATCTTGCTGCTCTTCTTTGAACCTTCTCAATTTCTTAAATCAGACCCAACTGGTAAGGGTCCCATACAGACGAACAATACTCTAAGACTGGACGAACTAACGTATTGTAAGCAATTTCCTCTGTTGAAGGACTGCATCGCTTCAGGATTCTAGCAATAAACCGCAATCTAGAATTTGCCTTGCCCGTTACTTGTGTAATCTGATCATTCCAGCAATTTCCTCTGTTGAAGGACTGCATCGCTTCAGGATTCTAGCAATAAACCGCAATCTAGAATTTGCCTTGCCCGTTACTTGTGTAATCTGATCATTCCATTTGAGATCATTTCCACTAGTCACACCCAGATACTTGACAGATGTTACAGCTTCCAAAAACTGGGCATTTATTTTGTACTCGTACATTAATGGGGTTTTTCGCCTTGTTATACGCAGTAGGTTACACTTATTAATATTGAGAGGTAACTGCCATTCATTACGCCACGCATTTATTTTCTGCCGGCCGGAGTGGCCGAGCGGCTCTAGGCGCTTCAGTCTGGAACCGCGCGACCGCAGGTTCGAATCCTGCCTCGGGCATGGATGTGTGTGATGTCCTTACGTTAGTTAAGTTTAAGTAGTTCTAAGTTCTAGGGGACTTAATGACCTCAGAAGTTGAGTCCGATAGTAGTCAGAGCCATTTATTTTCTGCAAATCCTCATTGATTTCTTCACAACTTTCGTGTGACACTACTTTCCTGTAGACTCCAGCATCATCGGCAAACAGCCTAATGCCGCTGTCAATACCATCAACCAGATCGTTTATGTTTATGTAAATCGTAAAAAGCAGCGGACCTATTACGCTGCCCAGGGGCACACATGAAGTTACGCTTGTGTCTGTTGAAGTCACCCCATTCAGGACGACATACTGCTCTCTGGCTGTTAGAAAACTTTCTATCCAACCGCCTAATTCATCGGATGGACCATAAGCGCGCACTTTTTGGAGCAAGCGATAGTGCGGAACTGAGTCGAACGCCTTTCGAAAGTCGAGAAATATGGCATCAACCTGGGAGCTGGTATCTGGAGCCTGTAGTCTATCATGCACAAAGAGGGCCAGCTGTGTCTTGCATGACCGCTGTTTCCTAAAACCGTGCTGGTTCTGCAGATGAGCTTCTCAGAGTCTAGAGTCTGAACACAAAATATGTTCCATAATTCTACAACAAATCGGTGTCAGTGAAATCGGCCGGTAATTATGTGCATCCGGTTTTCTGCCCTTTTTATAGATTGCTCTGACCTGGGTCTGCTTCCAGTCAGCCGCCCGGGGTGGCCGTGCGGTTCTAGGCGCTGCAGTCTGGAACCGCGGGACTGCTACGGTCGCAGGTTCGAATCCTGCCTCGGGCATGGATGTGTGTGATGTCCTTAGGTTTAAGTAGTTTTAAGTTGTAGGCGACTGATGACTTAAGATGTTAAGTCCCATAGTGCTCAGAGCCATTTGAACCATTTTTTGAACTTCTTCCAGTCTCGTGGAACTTTCCGCTGTTCCAATGATCTCATAGATGGTGGATAAGAATGGTGCTGTATTTGTAGCATAGTCAGCATATAATCTCTTGGTCAGATGTCTTCCTGGCGTCTAAGGATTTTAACTGTTTTACAATCTCAGATACACTAAACACTGTGTCAGCCATCCTTGCATTTGTTCGATAATTTAAAGGGGGAATGGTGCTGCAGTCACCTACCGTAAACGAGTTTTTGAAAGCTAGGTTTAGAATTTCGGCCTTCTGTTTATCATCAACCGTTACATTACCCGTACTGTCAGCAAGAGACTGTATTGAATTATTTGTAGCGTTCATAGATTTTAGGTACGACCAAAATTTTTTGGGGCGAAGTTTAGAATCTGCAGATAAAATATTGCTTTCAAATTCGTTAAAAGAATCTCTCATTGACCTTTTGACAGCTGCTTTCATTTCGCATAATTTCTGTTTGTCAGCGGGGCAGTGACTACGTTTAAAACTACTGTGCAAAATTCTCTGGTTTCTCAGCAACTTCCTAATATGTTTGTTGTACCAAGGTGGATCCTTTCCCTCCCCTATATTTTTGCTAGGCACATACGTCTCTAGCACGTGGTGGACAATACCTTTAAATTCCAACCAAATATGCTCAATATATTTGTGTCGCGCGGTGAATGCTTGGAACTGACTATGAAGATATTCATTAATTACACTTTTATTTTCTTTCCCAAACAAGAAAACTCTACGCTGTTTTTTTTTTCAGACTTCCACTGTCATAGAAGCCACAACGACATTATGGTCGCTGATACCTTCTTCTAGATTAACTTCCTCAAAATGATCAGGTCTGTTTGTCGCTGAGATATCTAATATGTTCCCATCTCGAGTTAGTTTTCTAACCAATTGCTCAAGGTTGTATGTTGAGAGCGCACGTAGAATAACTTCACATGAGTCTTTGCTTCTGCCCCCTGTGATAAACGTGTAATTTTCCCAGTCAATGGATGCCAGATTAAGGTCTCCACCTATAACTATTAGATAATTAGGATATTTATTTCCTATGTGCTCAAGACTTCCCCTGAAACGTTCTGCGACGTTTGTTGCGGGTACTAGTAGTCTATAAAAACACCCTAATACAAAGGTCAATCCTTGTCTGACTGACAGCTATATCCAGACTATTTCACAGTCCGACCCAGTATCGATGTCAACTGCTTTTAAACAGCTTTTAACTGCAATGAACACACCACCTCAGTCCTATCCTTCCTAAACATTGTCCAATCCGAGTTCAAAATTTCACTGCTATTTATGTCTGGTTTCAACCAGCTTTCGGTACCTAATACAATATTGGCATTGCTACTGTTTATTTCGGAGAGTAACTCGGGGATCTTGCTACAAACACTTCGACAGTTTACTAACATGAGATTTAGCATATTTAAATACTTTGGAATGACCTGTTTGGGCGAACTAACCATTTTTACAGTTGGCGCACCAACATCATTGTCATGAAGTGGTAATTTTTCAGGCTAACGGTTTGTTTCCCGTGGGGAGGAAACAAACGTGTTACAAGGACAGGCGTGTGATGGAGTGGTTCGAAGAACGCAGTGGCGCATTCCAATTGATGTGCTGGCTCTCCAAGTCGCCAGGTCCGAGTCCAATCGAACACATTTGGGATACGACTGAACGTGGCGTCAGAGCTCATCGACTCCCTCCCCGGAATTCACGGGAATTATGTGACTTGTGCGTGCACATGTGGAGCCTATTCCCTCCAGCGACCTACCAAAACCTTATTGCAAGCCATGCCACGACGCGTCGCCGCTGTTATCCTTGCCAAAGGTGGACATACCGGCTGTTGGGTAGGTGGTCATAATTTTCTGACAGATCAGTGTATTTTTCACATAGGAAATACAAATAAACAGTTCAACGAATCCAGCGCGGTGCAATACACAATGATCATTATGCGTTGTAGCCATAAGAAAACCTCGGAACATGGGGCCAATCATTGCGAAATGGATACGCAAAAGATTGCTCAGGTGCGGGGAAAAAGTTTCTTTCTCATCAGTATAAATAATAACACAAAACACGAGGATCTGAAATCTGACAGTCATTCAAATAGAGGAGACAGTAAGGGTACATCTATAGTTTTCTAACATACACGCAGCTCAGAGTTTGTGGAGAACCTTGAATTTTGATAAGAAGCGACATCGCAAATTGAAGTGTTCGAATAACCCATCTTAAAGGAATACGGCAACAGTATCGCCGATTGAGACCCTTCCAGTTAATAGGAATAAATAATATGGTGTCCAAATGCAGTAATGATAGCTAAGTAAAGTTTCTCATTTCGTCAGTATTGTTATATATCTGACGTTATGTATTTTTTGTTTCTGATTTTGTTTTCTTTCATTAAGAAAGTGATCCTGTAGAATAAGAAATTTCAGTCTCTGAACACTATTTGTTGGTAAGAAAAACAAAATCTCTCCGCGAAAGCCCCATAACTGATTGCTATACAACCATAAAATAGTGTCCTAATGGTTTTTACACTGATTATGTAACGCAGAGAGTACGTTTTGCACAAGTCACTTTGTCTATACGATAGCTTCTTCAAGCCGAAACCAGTTTCCTAGCATAAATACGATATTGTGGTGTAGCTTCCACCGCTGAGTGAAGGTTTCCCACCACGAGCGCTGTGGCAGACGACTTCCGGCGGCGAGGATACGCAGGTAGCGGCCGGGCCCTCTCCCTTCTCAGCAGTGGTCGTAAATCTTAACGACGTTTACACGGGCAGTCCGCTTTGCGACTTATTTGCCGCTGGATGCCTCCAAAGTGCTGGCTCGTTCCCACAACTTTTCGTTCTAACGCAAAGATACGAAATGTTCGCAAGCCTCAGAGTTCGAGTTGAAGATTTGAACAACATTGCTGAAACCTGTGGGGGCAAATCAAATGTGCGCTGACAAATCGTAGCGTTGGGCTGGATATAGTCGCAAATCTGCTGCACAAAACGTGTGTGAGACAGCTGTTTGTCCAGTCTAGTGCATCTCGTCTTTGCGTGTTAACTACATACTGAAATGGCTGACACGCGTTAGTGGTCTAGAGCGTTTATTGCTGCGTTTTTTTCAAATGTATGGTAGTTTCACATGTTTGTGATTTTAGAAGGTCATCAAAGTGTAGCCGGCCGGTGTGGCCGTGCGGTTCTCGGCGCTTCAGTCTGGAACCGCGTGACCGTTACGGTCGCAGGTTCGAATCCTGCCTCGGGCATGGATGTGTGTGATGTCCTTAGGTTAGCTAGGTTTAAGTAGTTCTAAGTTCTAGGGGACTGATGACCACAGATGTTAAGTCCCATAGTGCTCAGAGCCATTTGAACCATCAAAGTGTGAATGCTCTTATTCATGATACATTTTCGCGACAGAACAAGAAATTGTTTATGATTCATAATATGAGTGCACCTTGAATTCCAATTTGCAAACGAAAGTTTTCCCAAAGTGTAATTAACCTATCGAACTTGGTTCTGTCGTCAAATGAACAAAAAGTGCTTGAGAAAGTTTTTAAATATGTTTTTTCGCATCCTCCATCAGAAAAATAACTGGACGTTATGAAAATAGGTACTGAATATGACCTAATGAAAGACACCACTGTAAAATATTATAGCTAGTTGAGGTCAATAAACAATCATTAAGTTAAGACAATATTCTATAAATAAATAGGAAACTTCAGGAGTCTGACAGACAGCATGATACCAGTTACAAAATCGTATGATACCAGAGGATGTTCAATCCATCTGTGGTATTCAGTCGTGTGGCTTGATTTTATGTCCCGAAACACGTTGACAAGATTATTGGCTCGCTGCAGTGCTCATTCTCCCGACCATGTTGACACACAGAATAGCACAGGTGATAGACAAACTGCATTTCATACTTTTAAAAATATTTCAAGTCAACTACGTAAACGAAATAAATACCAGCAGGTCGTTTTCGATCATTTTTATGTCAGCTCTCCTCATCCACACCCCTACCCCAAGTAGTAGTGGGGAGTTTTTTTTTCAGTATTTTCATACAAGTAATAAGTTATGTACCTAACAAATGTGACTGAAATTGCTCCAGGTGAGCTACGCTTCAATTTTACCCTCCCTTTATTCTCATCTCTGTGGGATGTAGGTGGTTGTTAACCTCACAGTGCTTCTTTCCAAACACTCAGTATGTTAATTTCTTAAATATTTTTCGTTAAGCACGTAAACGAGGAAAAGTTTAGATAAAGTGTCAAATTATGTTTAAAGTTTGTTAGAAGTCTTTAAGTGCTCTAATTATAAAATACTGGAAGAATTTAGACTGGGTAATTTGCGCTCTGTTTTAAGAAAACTTAGTTCTCCACGCATCTCAGTGGCTTATGACGTCATATCCTGAAAAATGAGTCGTACAAAGATATAATTTTGCAGGTACATTCGCTGGAATATTTGGATACTGCCTGTAAAATATGTTGTGAATAAAGTTAGTAGTAAACAGGTAATAAATTAAAACTTCATGCTTGATGCGGTAGTTTTTGAGGCATCTCAGTGTTTATGACGTCATATACCCTGTACCGAGGCCTACGAGAAAGACAGGCCGCGGCGCGTATGTCACGAAGGTAGTCCTGCGCTCGCTCAAATTAGCAGACAAACTAATTTTCTACATCTGTTAATTCGTAACTAAGCGGGTCCGTACAAAAGAAAACTAAATCTTCTGCTGGAATCCGCTATTATGGAATCTTACTGTTATTAGTCCAATAATGATGAGAAGTCCATGGGCGTACTTATAATTTGTTACAGCTGTACTGGCGTAAAATAAAATAAAATCATACTAAATTGATTATCAGTTGCATAAGGCACCACATCCAGCATGTAATGAGTACTGTTAAGCAGAAGAGACTAAATGCTATTAATACGCCGTTATACCATTTATATCGAGTATTGATCTTGAATTAAATTTTGCTGTCGCACTGTTAATCAGTAAGACTTCATAATAGCAGATTCCAGTGGAATATTCAATTCTCGTTAGTACTTACACGCCCAGCTGGGAGTTAACAGGTTTAGAAACGCATTTTGTCTGCTGAGCTGAGCGAGCGAGAGAGTTCAGGACTACCTTCGTGACGTGCGCGCCACGGCCTGTCTTTCTCGTGGGCGTCGCCCTGTACTACGTTTCGTACAGTAATGTAACTTAGCAGATACATTCAGTGGTATGTGTGGATACTTTCTGCGAAATATATTGCGAACAGAGTTACTAGTAAAGAAATAATAAGTCAAAATGTTATGCTTGATACGACAGATTTTCACAGATCTTAATGTTTATGACATAATATTTCCTGATATATTCATCGTACGAGGATTTAATGTTGCAGGCACATTAAGTTGTGTGTGTGAATACAGTCTGCAAAATGTGTTGCTAATAGAGTTAGAAATAAACAAGAAATAAATTAAAACACCATGCCTTATGCGGCAGCTTCGCTGCATGAACAGCAAAAATTTAATAAAAGGTAAACTTTTTCCTTTCTTCATTTCGTTAGATTTTTTATTTACTGTTACAAATGTACAATAAATTTCATCGTTCATTTATTGAATGCTAGAAAGTTTCCTAAGGGTTTGAAATTATGTGGAAAGTTTGATGCAAGTAGGTAAGCGCTCTCATTCTAAAATAGTGGATGAATGTAGCCTGGCTTTTTGCGAATGGTGCGTTACGCTTCTTTTTCATTTCCACCCCTTTGAGAGATAGAAGGTTCTTCCACCCACAGTGCTTCCTTCCAGACAACAAGTGATATATGTAGCAAGTTTGGCTAAAATCGATTCAGTAGTTTAGAAGACGTTGAACATAAATACAGACACATTTTATAAAATATAGAGATACACAGTGCTGGAAAAAGTGCAACATTATCAAGGACTGTATTCAGTGGCACCTGGATATAATACACTACTAGCCATTAAAATTGCTACACCACGAAGATGACGTGCTACAGACGCGAAATTTAACCGACAGGCAGAAGATGCTGTGATATGCAAATGATTAGCTTTTCAGAGCATTCATACAAGGTTGGCGCCGGTGGCGACACCTACAACGTGCTGACATGAGGGAAGTTTCCAACCGATTTTTCATACACAAACAGCAGTTGACCGGCATTGCCTGGTGAAAAGTTGTTGTGATGCATCGTGTAAAGAGGAGAAATGCGTACCATCACGTTTCCGACTTTGATAAAAGTCGGATTGTAGCCTATCGCGATTGCGGCTATCGTATCGCGACATTGCTGCTCGCGTTGGTCGAGATCTAATGAATGTTAGCAGAATATGGAATCGGTGGGTTCAGGAGGGTAATACGGATCGCCGTGCTGGATCCCAACGGCCTCGTATCACTAGCAGTCGAGATCGCAGGCATCTTATCCGCATGGCTGTAACGGATCGTGGAGCCACGTCTCGATCTCTGAGTCAACAGATGGGGACGTTTCCAAGACAACAACCATCTGCACGAACAGTTCGACGACGTTTGCAGCAGCATGGACTATCAGTTCGGAGACCATGGCTGCGGTTACCCTTGACGCTGCATCACAGACAGGAGCGCCTGCGGTGGTGTACTCAACGACGAACCTGGGTGCACGAATGGCAAAACGTAATTTTTCGGATGAATCCAGGTTCTGTTTATAGCATCATGATGGTCGCATCCGTGTTTGGTCACATCGCGGTGAACGCGCATTGGAAGCGTGTATTTGTCATCGCCATACTGGCGTATCACCCGGCGTAATGGTATGGGGTGCCATTGGTTACACATCTCGGTCACCTCTTGTTCGCATTGACGGCACTGTGAGCAGTGGACGTTACATTTCAGATCTGTTACGACCCGTGACTCTACCCTTCATTCGATCCCTGTGAAATCATACATTTCAGCAGGATAATGCACGATCGCATGTTGCAGGTCCTCTACGGGCCTTTCTGGGTACAGAAAATGTTCGACTGCTGCCCTGGCCAGCACATTCTCCAGATCTCTGACCAACTGAAAACGTCTGGTCAATGGTGACCGAGCAACTGGCTCGTCACAATACGTCAGTCACTACTCTTGATGAACTGTGTGTGGTATCGTGTTGAAGCTGCATGGGCAGCTGTATTTGTACACGCCATCCAAGCTCTGTTTGACTCAATTCCTAGGCGTATCAAGGCCGTTATTACGGCCAGAGGTGGTTGTTCTGGGTACTGATTTCTCAGGATCTATGCACCCAAATTGCGTGAAAATGTAATCACATGTCAGTTCTAGTATAATATATTTGTCCAATGAATACCCGTTTATCATCTGCATTTTTTCTTGGTGTAGCAATTTTAATGGCCAGTAGTGTATGTGCATACTGAGGGCTGTAGTGTTAGTGATTCATTTGTCAGTGTCATCGGCGATCAGATGACGCTCAGGTTGCCTGTCTGTGCACCCTCAGTTGACAGCAACTGTGCTGAGTTGAGAGGTCAACAGTGGCTGCAACATCGATGCTAGGGTACAGCCATATCCAACCGACGAGTACATACTCCTACTGAACAGTTTCAACCATTACAGCGTGGTCGCATTTTGGCCGTGCAGGAATCTGGATGGACGTATCGATGGACTACTGCACATTCTGGGCACAATGTATCGGTGGTGTGTCGCTGCTTTCAACAGTGGTCTGTGGAACTTCCCCATACCTGTAGACCAGGTTCTGGACGTCCGCGTAGTACAGACGCACGTCACGATCGAAGCAATTAGCGAGCAGCAACGGCCTACCGAACGTCATCTACCGACGAAATTCGGCCACCTGTTGCATCTACTGTGTCATCAGGGGCCGCTGGGAACCTTCTGCTTGCAGCAGGCTAAGATCGCCTGTGGCTCTGGCCACAGGCTACCACT
Organism: Schistocerca americana; assembly: GCF_021461395.2. Lineage (NCBI taxonomy): Eukaryota > Metazoa > Arthropoda > Insecta > Orthoptera > Acrididae > Schistocerca > Schistocerca americana. Next base: position 328,130,237 of record NC_060130.1, on the reverse strand, counting down.
GAAACCACGACACGCCAAACACGGCTGCTCTGGTGTGATGAAAGATTCGGCTAGAGAGTGGAATGGTGCTCTGTTGTCTTCAGTGGTGGGAGTACGTTCTCTCTGTATGTGAGTGATGGACGTACTCATGTAAGGTGTTGACCTGGTGAGCTGCCTACCAGAGTGCATTCGCCCACGACACATAAGTTCCACCACAGGTTTAATGATGCGAGGGGCACCAATTACGACTCGCGGTGACGTCTGGTGTTTCTGCTGGCTAAAGAAATCAGTGCCCGCTATGTTGCACTATGTTACCCCGTGCTACTGCCATTTCTTCGACGACCTGTCTGCAGAGATATCTACCCAGATGTGCATGCCTGCATGCAATAAACCACCGCACACGACACATCTTCAACCTACTGCTGGCCTGCCATCTGTCGATTTACGAAATGAATTTCTGAGGCAGGTGGCTATACTCGCAAAGAATATTTCAATCTAACACGTAATGTGGGAATCTGTGGCCGTGTATGCAACAGATCTTGCGAAAAAAACGCAAACGCAGTGTCAGAGGCAGAAAAAACGATCTAAGTGACCTAGACAGTGGCTCTTTAAATAACTGCCGTTTTACATGTTAATTTACTTCGAGAGTTGTAAGACAAACATGACGACTGGAGAAATTATTTGCGAATGGACACGGAGATTTACACATAGCTATTGATGCTCGTAACTCCTCACATTCCGTTTACTTCCCAATTTGGTCCTCACTCGTGTTCCTGCTGGGTCTCTGTATTTCCTGATCGATTAGGAACCACAAGAGGTCAAAGTACAACTAAGATATCTTATATATATTTGGTCTTCCCCAGCACCTCATGGAATAGGTTGCGTTACGTTGCATAGCTTTTTAGCGGTAAGGCCGCGCGGGGTAGCCGTGCGGTCCAAGGCGTCCTTTCACGGTTCGCGCGGCTCCCCCGTCGGAAGTTCGAGTCCCCCCTCGGGCATGGGTGTATGTGTTGTGTTTGGCATAAGTTAGTTTAAGTCAGATAAAGTAGTAGTGTGTAATCCTAGGGACCGATGGCCTCAGCAGTTTGGTCAAAAATTTCCAAATTTTGCGATCAACAGTCCGCAACGAATCTTTTCTTTATTACCGTTTTCCTGTTTCCCGCCGGGTCAACTGCTCTTATCATCTTTATTAAAGTATTTTAAACAGTTGCTATCTTATCCTGATGGCTCTTAACTTTCTACTAACAAATGTGGCTCCTATACGTTTCAGAAAATTTGGCAATTTACTCGCTAGAATACATTGGCAGATTAAAACTGTGTGCCGCACCGAGACTCGAAGCTCAGAGAGCACTTGCTCGCGAAAGCCAAAGGTCCCGAGTTCAGTCTCATTTCGGCATACAGTTTTAATCTGTCAGAAAGTTTCATATCAGCGCTCATTCTGCTACAGACTGAAAATTTCATTCTGGGAACATCCCCCAGGCTGTGGCTAAGCCACGTCTCCACAATATCCTTTCTTCCAGGAGTGTTAGTTCTGCAAGGTCTACAGTGAAGTTTGAAAGATAGGAGACGAAGTACCGGCGGAATTAGAGCTGTAGGGACGGGTCGGGAGTCGTACTTGGGTAGCTCAGATGGTAGAGCACTTGCTCGGATAGGCAAAGGTCCCGAGTTCGAGTCTCGGTCAGACACACAGTTTTAATCTGCTAGGAAGTTTCTTCGAAACCGGATTACCGCACGCTGTTTCTCAAGCACCGACATAGTTGCGTTGCACACCGCCATGTTTCACGTTACAATTCGGAGGCCTCTACAGGCACCAGACTGCTAATATGTAGTCATGAAGAATAAAGATGTAGAATTTTAAGTTTGTTTCATTTAAGAAGCCTTGTATTTTCACACAAAAAATTCGGAGGCATTAATTTTCAGCATTCCCTCGTATATTTATGTTATATAAGAGAAAGAGAGAGAGAGAGAGAGAGAGAGAGAGAGAGAGGCATATGGCGATATCGGTATTGGGTATTGATTCGGTGAGAGCTCAGAGTGCCATCGCTTTACCTGTCGCTTATTTATTCTCGCTGAAGTAAAATACGCGGTGCTGTTGCAGGTTGGTTTTAACACTCCCATTACCGATTCCATGGCATAATTATCTGCAGGTAGAAGTACAATAGGCCTTTGTACTGTTCTGCGTGTCCTTTGTCAATTCATTTGGCGTACTTCAACGTCGATTAAAGAACTGTGTTGTAAGTCGAATCTGCAGCGATAATTGACGGATTAGTTTCTCCACACCAATTTTTAGACTAACATTTGATTGATAGGAGATTTAATAAATGTAATTAATGTAGCTTACATAATTTTAAGGACAATATATAGCAATTCTATGTCGTGCAGTTGTTAACTATAAAAATTGTAGTGATGGTGGCTTTATGCCTTTAGTATTTCTGATAAATGAAGAAAAACGCCAACAGTGGGCAGCTGAAGTTAACCCAGAAGACTGGAGTTGTAAAGGCGGTTTGCGGAAATCGAAAAATTATTCCTTTCTGCTGGAAGTGCGTATTTTGTACTGTGATACGGCAATAAAATATCTAACCGATAACATTTCCCTGTATCTACCATTATTCCAAGTCTATTCAGTGTTGCAGTGTAGAATTTGAATGTTTCTGTCACAAAAGATAATAAAAAAAGTCTGTATAGGTTCTCTAGATATCGTGATCATTCATAGCGTTAGCACTTCTAGCAGTTGAAGTAAGGCAGCAGCTCGTTATATCGTCAAGTGGTACTTACATTGCGATTTTTGAAGCAGTTACTGCCTTTTCTTACTTTGTAAGTAACATTCTCTCTACTTACATGATTTCGATGAACAGTAATAACAAGTTCATTTCCTACTGGTAAATGGCTCTATGAGTATGATAGGTCGTAGATCCTGTCGCGATTGGTAACTCAGGCTACTGATATACAAGCCTGGGGTTCAATTGTGCGTTGATGTAAAGCTTTTCGTTTTTTTGTTTCTTTTGTTTTCCCCGCCGGCAGCGATTTATTAACGAGAAAAATGCCACGTTAAACTGGAAAAGTGAGTTCTGTCACAGGAAGAAGACAAGGGCATGTCAGAGACAACAGGACAATTCAGATGGCAGCAATATTCATTTATTACAGTGCCCCCTCCATCTACTGTACTACTCTCAAAACCTTACTTTTGCGTATAGAGTGCGGAATTATGACTGTTTAAATGACTCTGAGTACACTGTATTTAGTGTAATGTAGCCATCGTTATCCCTACCGTTCTGATACGTATGAAGCTGTAGTATATTCCTAGATTTTCCCCTTCATACTGGTTCTTGAAAACTTGTAAGTAGGCTTTCAATGCACAGTTGTAATGTATGTTCAGTCATCTGTAAATAATGGTATTTCAAAATTTCTGTGACGTTCTCTTTCGTGCAGGCCTTTCTGTACGTTTGATATCCCCTGTTAGTTCTATTTGGTATGTGGAATGGGACGTTGTTTTGTAGGCAGTTTCCTTTGCAGGCGCCTTCTTTATTAGTTATTGGAGCATGCTGCTTTGCAGATCTAGAATTAGTTTCTTTTCGATGTGAGTCATCCATTTTTGCCAGCCGCTGTGACCAAGCGGTTCTAGACGCTTCAGTCTGGAACCGCACGACCGCTACGGTCGCAGGTTCGAATCCTGCCTCGGACATGGATGTGTGTGATGCCCTTAGGTTAGTTAGCTTTAAGTAGTTGTAAGTTCTAGGGGACTGATGACCTCAGAAGTTAAGTCCCATAGTGCTCAGAGCCATTTGAACCATTTGAACCATCATCCATTTTTCGAAGGTTTCACTGTCTAATAGCAAACTGTCTGTCTCCATAGTAACTCCATGTTACTAGCAATGCTCTGGATCGTTTTTCTTTCTAATTTGCATCGCCAGACTTGACATAATTCAGTGCTTTAAGGCGTTGTCCTTCTCACGCACCGAAAAATCAAATGCATCACGAACCACAAACTATGCTCTAATGACAGCGAGAAGATTCTTTCATCTATTTAATACGCGACGCACGTGTTTGAAGATTTGCGAAATTCGTTCAACACTTCGCTACGAAATCAATTTTGAATATTATCGGTACGAATAGCCTCGGTACCGTGCGCAAATTGCAGTGACAACTATCGGTTCTCTCAGCAATATAGCCTACTTGGGGGTTTTCCTTCTGAACTTAGGGGAGTCGGCTGCCTTAAGGGGGAATTTAGGCGGATAAGTGATAAGGGAGAAATGTAGGGTTCAAAAATGGTTCAAATGGCTCTGAGCACTATGGGACTTAACTTCTGAGGTCATCAGTCCCCTAGAACGTAGAACTACTTAAACCTAACTAACCTAAAGACATCACACACATCCATGCCCGAGGCAGGATTCGAACCTGCGACCGTAGCGGTCTCACGGTTCCAGACTGTAGCGCCTAGAAGCGCTCGGCCACTCCGGCCGGCCGAAATGTAGGGGGTAGTGTGGTTTGTGAGGAATTCTTAGGGGCTTCTTGAATATGAATATTGCATATCAGTTAAAATTTTTAATCTTGCTAGCATTGAAATATTTCATTCTTGATTTTTCTTTGGCAGCCCTACTTTACGGTGAATTCCGTAACTTAAACTGTTCCTGAATTGGGAGTTTCCCCGATTACGATTGGCTGTGGACCCAGACAGAGAGAGTATAGGTCCGATGAGGTAGTAGCAGTCGATCAATAAAAGGAAAACGTACAGTGAAGCTTGTGAACTGAAACGTTTAAAGTGTAAATGTGTATATTTTAAGTGAATATGCCATCCAGAGACAAAAGGTATTCCCAGAGATATACAAAGATGTAAGAAGCTGATCCCTTGCTGAAAGGTGGCTTGTTTGTTTGATTTTACGTGTAATGACAATGTTTATTTAGCTTGTCCTGTAGCCTGTATGCTATGGTTTGCATCTCCATATGTCACAGTACTGCTTTTCTAGTGAACACTACGGCACTTAATATTAAAAATTAGCATTTTCCCTCAAAAAACTATTGGAATGAGTGCACAAAAATAGTGGAGTAGAGAGAGCATCAGCACACGTTGTTAGTGCGAGTTTCCTACATCACGGGCAAGCATACCTTCAGGGGCAAACCTATTGTTCTCATTTGATTGACAAGACTTGTCGTATTGTTCTGCTAAGAGAATTATGACCAGCTAGGGGTAATACGTCCTTAACATATTGTTCGATTCAGCAGTTTTCCCTGTCACCCCACCCGTCTTCCTTCTCCTCCTCCACCCCCTACCCCACAATTCACCCCAACCACACTGGAAACCTCCAACGCTCAACCCTCCCCCACGCCGATACAAGTACACTCTTGATATCAAATTAATTGTCTAATTAATTGTAGTGATCCCCCTCTGGGAAAACCCAACCCCTCCCCCACCTGTAAAATGGCGGGAGAAAGACTTAGTTGATTGGCCATTTGGCGGGAAATCGATTGCAGTGTATGGAATATTGGGTAAACAATTTAGACAATGTGTGGAATATTGTCTATTTAAACAATTTTTAGGATACAAGACAGTGTATGGAATATAGTTTATTTAAAGAATTTTTGCGGGGAAATGGATGCCCTACAGTTCTGTGAAGTACCACACTAATCCCCGGAACGAAAGCACACATCCTGTCTGCGTACCCTGCCATGTCAAGTGGTCACGTCATGTTTCTGCGTGCGTGAACCAACCTGTCCGATACCAGTGCAAACGTGACTCCTTCCTTCCAAAGCAAATTCCTGAGTGGTAATCGATTCAGAAATACTGCTGAAATAAATAAATAAAATACATGATCGTGATTAGGGGATATAAGGCGAATGCGGTATCTGTTTCTCACACAAAAATTCGTCAATATCACAAAACTAGTAGCAGGCTGTGTCGAAATACACTTTAAAAAAGATCAGAACTAAATTTTGTACGCAAAAAGGGAGAGAGAGAGAGAGAGAGAGAGAGAGAGAGCAGTAGTTTGCTTTTCAGATGGCATAGGAAATAGCATGGAACGTTTACACAATTACATTTCTTCATTCCGCCATGGACTCTTAAACTGCCCCAGCCTTCCTGGTTCGCTTTCTGTGTGGTAGACTTGCCACTGAACATAAGCTGCTTCAGGAGTTATTAAATCTGGTGTTAGGCAGTGTGCGGAATATCGTCAAACACATATATCTTAAAGATGTTACAAAACTCTGCAAATGTTGCTTCAGATGTGCTACAGAAAATATTAATTAAATCGTTAACATACCTGTTTAAACAATTTGCTTCACACACACACACACACACACACACACACACACATACACACACGCACACGAAGTTCAAAACTGCTCGAAATAAAAAGATCGGCACTGCACTGTAGTAGAATAGTATTATATTTTTGATGAGAAAATTCATTAAATAATCCAGACCTATTATTATTTGGCATTAAGACTGAAAGCAGTGATGTTTAAAGTGATAGTTGGAATTTCAGATTTCGACGTGAATTTATACCGTCACAGTTATGGAATTTCCAACCACAACAGGCCTGCTAAGCGTATTTTTTTTTAAAAAATACGCAGGTTGGAACTTAAATAGTGGCAACTATTTATTAACAACCGATACAAAAGAGTTACGTGTTTGCACATGTTACTGTCCTTCAAAGTAGTTACCAGTGTTGTGTAGAATCCGTTGCCAGCGATGTGGAAGGCGTAGTATACCGTTATCAGAGCCTGTTCTGTTGATGGTGCGAATGGAGCGGTCTACTGCCTGTCGAATCTCTAGAACAGTTCTGAAGCGAATGCCACGAAGTGGTGTGGAATTAGTTAGAACTACTGTGTACATGAGAGCCACATCTGTTTGCTTTATAGTGCACTGTGGCTGGCTGCAGGACTGGTCACGAGGAGTCGGTGACCGGAAGTAACGGATTAACTCAACTTGTGATGGGCAGTTAGCTATAAAAATTTTGCCGACCTTGCATGTTCCTGTCTGCAGAAGTGGTGGCTAGTGATGTGACCAGTGTGCTGGGTGAGTAGGGATAGCAGCAGAAGTGTATTGCGTGAGAGAAGATTCAAAATGATGGGTGTTTGCACTGGACATATTGATAATATTCGAATTTCTATCACTCCAATCATTCGCGGATTCCCTCATATCTGGGGGTGGTGTGCTCTGGCATACACGCGTGTCCATGACAGCGGCTGCGGCTGTGGTTCTCACTGCCCTATGAGCGCTGAAGCCGTTGGCATATGAGGGGACTGGCGCGCTGCCTGTGAACATCGGGACATGAACGCATGGGATGTATGAGTATTTCAGCCGTGACAACTACTGCCACGGACTGTATCATGGTTTAGGTGTGCTATGTTTAGTGCTTCTCAATACATCGCAGAGTTGTTTGATGTTGTTACTAACCTGTCACATAATGGACTCTGGTGTGACTGCGAAAACCAGTCAACTTAGGAATTCTATAGTACTTAAAACAAAAGTAGACTTAATAGGCCTGTAGGCGTCAGAAATTCCTTAACTGTGACAGCATAAATTCACGTCGAAATCTGATATTCCGACTATAATTTTATACATCACCACTTCCAGTTGTGATGTCAAATAATAATAGGTTTGGATTATTTGATAAAATTTCTCATCAAAAACATAACACTATTCTCTATGTACGCAAACTACCGTGCGGGGGTGATAGTTTTATTTCGACCAGTTTTAATTATGTGTGTGTGTGTGTGTGTGTGTGTGTGAGGCAAATTGTTTAAACGCCTATATTAACGGTTTAATTAATATTTCCTGTGCAATATCTTCTGAAGCAACATTTGCAGGGTTTGTGACATCAAGATATGCTTGAGTTTGACAATATTCTGCACACTCCCTAACACCAACATTGATAATATTCTGCACATTCCCTAACACCAGATTTAATAACTCCTGAAGCAGTTCACGTTCAACGCAAGTGTAGCTCAAAGAAAGTGCGTCAGGAAGGCTGGGGCTGTTTAGAGTCCATGGCGGAATGAAGAAGTGCAATTGCGTAAACATTCCACGCTAGTTTCTATGCCATCTGCAAAGCAAACTACAGCTCTCTCTCTCTCACTCTTTGTGTGCAACATTTACATCCTATCTTTTATAATGTGTATTTCGAGTCAGCTTACTACTAGTTTTGTGACATCCTCAATTTGTGTGTGTATGAAATAGCTACCACATCCGCTTTACATCCTCTAATCACGATCATGTGACCAGAAGTTAATTATTTATTGACTTCAGCACTGTTTCTGAATCCCAGTCAGGAATTTGCTTTGGGAGGAAGGCGTCTTGTGTGCACTGATATCCAACAGGTTGGGTAATGCTTGTAGAACAAGGACTTGAGATGGTGGGAGACACAGACAGGACGTGGCCTCTTGTTCTGGGGATTAGCACGGTACTTCATGGAGCTGTGGGGCAGGCGACAACTGATAGTAGTGTGGCGAGCCCACTGGCACTTCCAAGTCCCTCTGGCACACCCAGACTTTGAGCGGCCTCCATGGATGGCGAGACATAAGGAAGTTTTTCAGTTACGTTTAAGACCCTTGCGCAATCGGAATGAAAATTGGTGCAACTGTTTAAATATTCCATACTGCCTCTTTACCCTCAAAATCTTTAAATATACCCTGCTTTATATCCTACAAATTGCGCAAATACACAATATTCCACAAATTGTCTAAATTGTATAAACAATATTCCATACACTGCAATCTATTTCGCGCCAAATGGCCAATCAGCTGAGTCAGTTTCCAGGTGGGGGACTGGTGGGGGCTTCCCAGAAAAGGGCAAGGTTAAGTAATTGATCACTTTAATTAATTAGCCAATTAATTTTATGTCGACAGTATACTTGTATCGGGGAGGGGGAGGGGATAGGGTTGGAGCGTTCTAGAGGGGTTGGGAAGGTGGTGGGGAGGTGGTGGGGAGGGGAGGTGTGACATGGAGAACCACGTAAGTATACAATAGGTTAAGGACCTGTCAGTCAAAAGAGAACAATATGTTTGCTCCTGAATGTATGCTTGCCCCAATGTAGGCAACCCACACTTACAAATGGTGCTGATGCCCTCTGTACCCCACTACTCACAAATACATACTTTGGCATACAGAGCTGTAATTGGAAGGTTTCATCAGTAGAAATAAGTACTAATTACCGCTCTCTATGCGTTTAATGCATGTTATAAAGTGATTTCTTTTAAGTAGTAACTGATTTCCCCCTCCCTCCTCATTGCTTTCAAGACTGGTTGGTCCCTGGCTTTTATAGTGAAGAATGGAGAGCATTTTTGCAAAAATTGACATTCTTCTCCTAAAGCTTATAAAAAGGATCTGCTAGATCATGTGTAAAGCATGAGAAAAAACGGAAAATGGAAAAAAATAGTAAACTCATGCCGAAAAATGAATCCTCTTCAATAACCATGTTAAAAGGGCAGCATTAGAAGTTTCTGTTGGTGTTGCATAACATTCCGCTATTAACAGTGTAAATCACCAAGAAGAACTGCTGACAATGTTAGGGTCTTCAGTTTCTTTGTAGGGTCTAAAAATACAAAATGTGCCATGATCATTAAAATGTAACTGATGCTAATCTGCAAAAGGATTTAATTCTAGAAACACATCCACGAAAATTTGCAAACTTCGCTGAGTGGCGTTCTGATTATCAGAACGCAGGAAACTTCCATATCAGAGACTGAAATTCCGGCAGATTTCAGTGAGGTGCATCCATTCGCTGGTCTGGCCAAACCAACTTGACTCACAGGCACGATGGTGCATGGTGTAATTGTCAAATGTCAGACGACAGACTCAGAACGAATAAGTTCACCACTGTGACACATGATATGTCTGAGATGACATGCAGTTCCACTGTCAGTACAGTTGGAAACTGCCACTGGTTCTTAGTCCACCACATGTTGCAGACCACATGTTGAACAAACCAATCAAACTATCCTCTACATTTTTTTTGAGTGGGGTTCGCCTTTAGCAAAACACAATTTTGGAACAGCAGCGCGGTTCCGGACTGAAGCGCCTAGAACCGCTCGGCCACAGCGTGATGTTTATCTTTTCGGGCGTGTTCGAAAGAACAGACACCACTCATGTAGATATATATGCGCCCTTTATATATGCGCCCGAACAAACAGAGGAAAAAGGGCTATGGGACGTTACTTTCGTAGCGTGCTGGAAATGGGAATTTGGATTGAGGGGAGAGGCGTGCTAGGGTATTCCGTGCAGGTGAAGGTAACCAGTATACGAAGGTGGCGTAGCTAGTTAATGCATCTGCCTAGTAAGGAAGCGATCTGGGTACGAATCCCGGACTGGTACGTATTTTCATTTGTCGCCAATGAATTCTTTCATTGCCCAAATGTAGCAGAGATCGGAATTTCTCCTTTCTCAACGAAACAATATTGTTTCATGGCTCACATTACGTAACTCGGAACTGGATCGCTGTCGGTGTTAAAAAGAAGAAGCAAGGGGAAGCATTTGCAGACAAATATAAATCCTTAATTATAGATATTATATAAAAGATTGTTAATAAGTATTGCTTAAATTAAAAATCATACATTTATTAACAATATTTTGTAAAATATCGATAATTAAGACGTTGTCTTTGCAATGAACTCTGGAACTTTTTATATAATTAAAAACAGGACGTGAATTTTCATAAAAAATGATTAAGTATATGTTAATTATTATATCTTTGATGAATTTTATATTTAAACGACGTAGGTATTCGAATTAAACGATAAAATAGAAAAAAACACAGCAGTATTCGAACGCGCGATCTACTGATGCCCTATTTACCATTCTTCGATGCTTCTGAGTGAGCCACGCTGCCTGCTGAACGAGTAACCTTAGTTGTTTGCATGTTATGCTTATTTATTAGGTACTGTAACAATCATTCCTTTTAATTTTGTCTTTATGATCTGCAGAATTGAAGAATCAAAAATTATGTTTGTTTCTGATTAGCCCAATCGACTGTTGTGCTAACGCAAACGCGTATTTATTTCTCATTAGCCTAATCAGCTATTGCGCTAACGCAAAAACGTGCAAGAAACTGATTCAACTACCTGTTGCAGACAAGAAATCAATAAACGGAGAGATCCGCGGACATGCGCATTACTGGTGCGCATGCCTCCCCAGCTCCTGCGCTTGCGCACAAATCAAATCAATATATGAATGTTAACAGTACTTCTTCACGCCCGCGAAATACTGTAGCTGCTACTTTTCAAAGGCTGTAAAATGAAAACAGATTTTGTGTGCGTAAGTATGATTTGTACGAACTCTATTTTCTACTCGCTATATTTACCTACCACACAAATAAACTGGCAGAGCCGGCCGGTGTGGCGAGCGGTTCTAGGCGCTTCAGTCTGAAACCGCGCGACCGCTGCGGTCGCAGTTTCGAATCCTGCCTCGGGCATGGATGTATGTGATGTCCTTAGGTTGGTTAGGTTTAACTAGTTCTAAGTTCTAGGGGACTGTTGACCTCAGATGTTAAGTCCCATAGTGCTCAGAGCCATTTGAACCATTTTTGAAACTGGCTGAATAATTGCTCAGGGTCACGCAAAAACGTGAAAGAAACTGATTCATTCAACTACCAGTTACAGACAAAAAATCAATATACGGAGAGAACCGCGGACATGCGCATTACTGGTGCGCATTCCTCCCCAGCTCCTGCGCTTGCGCACAAATCAAATCAATATACGAATGTTAACAGTACTTCTTCACGCCCGCGAAATACTGTAGCTGCTACTTTTCAAAGGCTGTAAAATGAAAACAGATTTTGTTTGCGTAAGTATAATAATAATGACCGTATGGCATTGGTGGCCGGAAGACAGCTCGCGGGGCGTTTTTTTTATTTTATTTTTTTTTATTCTCATTTTGTTCGTTGCATCTGCTCGGGGCGGACATCGTGAGACATCCGTTTAAGTTCGTTGGTGATACATTGACTCAGTTTTTTGATTACAGAGGGCAGCTAACCCTCTGCCCGAACGCGCTGAGCTACCGTGCGGGCTAAAATGTTCAAATGTGTGTGAAATCTTATGGGACTTTACTACGAAGGTCATCAGTCCCTAAGCTTACACACTACTTAACCTAAATTGTCCTAAGGACAAACACACACACCCCCATACCCGAGGGAGGACTCGAACCTCGGCCGGGATCAGCCGCACAGTCCATGACTGCAGTGCCCTAGACCGCTGGTTCGGCCGCCGCTCCACAAGTTCTTTAACGCCACTACGAAGACTTGCGAGTGAATGAGATTGAAATGATGATGAAAGACACACAACACCCAGTCATCTCAAGGCAGAGAAAATCCCTGACCCCATCGGGAATCGAACCCGGGGCCCCTTACGCGGGAAGCGAGAACGCTACCGCAAGACCACGAGCCGCGGCCTGCCTAAGGATGATTTGTACTAACTCAGCCGGTACGTTATTTTCTACTCGCTATATTTACCTCCCACACAAATAAACTGGCTGAATAATTGCTCAAGGTCACGCAAAAACGTGCAATAAACTGATTCTTTCAACTACCAGTTGCAGACAAAAAATCAATAAACGGAGAGAACCGCGGACATGCGCATTACTGGTGCGCATGCCTCCCCTGCTCCTGCACTTGCGCACAAATCAAATCAATATATGAATCTTAATAGTACTTCGTCACGCCGGACATGCGCATTAATGGTGCGCATGCCTCCCCAGCTCCTGCGCTTGCGCACAAATCAAATCAATATATGAATGTTAATATTACTTCTTCACGCCCGCGAAATACTGTAGCTGCTACTTTTCAAAGGCTGTAAAATGAGAACAGATTTTGTGTGCGTGTGATTTGTACGAACTCAGCCAGTACGTTATTTTCTACTCGCTACATTTACCTTCCACACAAATAAACTGGCTGAATAATTGCTCAAGGTCTAGACTTAAATGGTTTTTAATTAATGGACATTGTCATACTTTTTCAGTGAAACGAAATGAAAACATCGCTAAAATTTGGCAATGTTCCTTTCTTTTTCACGTATACTTAAGTAAAAGTACTGTGATGCTCAACTTTGTATCCCCAACGATACACCAGCCTCGTTAGTTACGTGTTAAATGCATCTGGAACCACTTAATCCACAACAATATATTAATCAATTTTAAATGATGAAAATAAGGAATAGTCTATTGACTACATAGTTAAATGAATACGTATAATGTGGTTGCAGTCGTTAGTGGTAAACGGAGAGGCTTGCCCATGTCAGCATCAAACGAATTATCAGACTGAAGACCACAACAACAACATGTATAATGTGTTGTATACCACTGCTTTAGTTCAACTAACGGAACTACTACATATTCGTTTCACTCAGAAGGATGAATGTATAGCTTAGTCAACTAAAACACAGTAAAGAGTGATTTCAGTGGAAAGAACTAGTATACGTATAGTGTTCAACTGACAGAAAAACTACAGACTAGTTTCATCTCAAAAGAACGAATGAACAATATAATTCAGTCAATATGTAAAACTACAACGGATAGGGTCGACGGTTTTCATTCGTTTGCCCACACAGAATGGCTTTACGCGAAAGAAATGAGTAATAATAATAATAATAATAATAATAATAATAATAATCAAGCCGATATGTAAACCTACAACCGACTGACTCGGTTGTTTTCATTCAGTTCCTGCCTCAAACTGGTTTCACTCAAGAGAATGAACGGATAGTCCACCCGACTGAATCGACTGTTTTCAGTAGGTTACTCCCATAGACTGGTTCCAGTGAAAAGAGTGAATGAATGATTCAATCGATACGTAAAACTGCAACCGAAAGAGTCGGTGGTTTTCCAGCGACCGACTGACTCCATTGTTTTCCTTCGGTTGATCTCATCACTGAGTGTTGACAACAACACTATTGCGGACACACATTAGTGTAAAAAATGTCCCTTGCAAGCGCCCCACGTCCCTTTCGACTGGTATTTGGGAGAACGATGGTCCAAATTGGATACGTGTGAACTCTGTCCAGTGAAATTTGTGCTCATATAGAAATCTGTGCAATTTGCGCCCAGTATTTCTGGAAAGAATACAGGAAAACGAATCGCAACGTGGAATGTGCGAACACTACTGAGGCGCGGCAGTTAGAGAACCTCAAGCTAGAAATGACAAGAATGAGAACTAACATAGTAGGAGTAAGCGAGATGAGATGGCCAGATGATGTCTTCTGCAGTGGCGACTGCAGAGTTATATTGCACACAAAACCGAACGGGGGGGTAGGAGTGGCCCTTTGCAAGGAGCTCGGACGTAGAGTACATGGTTACCAACAAATAGACGGAAGAATCCTACTTGTACAGTTGCACACAAAACCGAACAAGACAGTGATAATCCAAGTGTAATGTCGACACCAACGTATGAAGAAGAAGGAAGTGGAAAGAGTGTACAGTGAGATGAAAGGCGCTATAAATATGATTAAAGGACAACACAATCTTGTAATGGGGGGGGGGGGAGGGGGGGGGGGGGAGGAATGCATCAGTGGCAGAAGGAAGAGATGGCTCTATAGTGGTCCCTTTTGGGCTTGGAGAAATAAATGAACAGGGGGATGGATTAGTAAAATTCTGTACAGGACATCAGCTAGTAATATGTAACACGTGGTTCCAACACCATCCACGAGAAGGCAGAGATATCAGCTGGACTACATTCTAGTTAGACAAAGGTTCTAGACTCAAATGAGTTACTGAAGAAGACATTGATAGGAAGCGTAACATAGTGATAGAAGAATGTGATCCGAAATTTAAAAAAAAAAAAACAAAAACTGAAGGACAGAACTTGTGATAAATGGGATATGAAGAGACCAAATAGTGATATGGTTAGGTCGACATACAAGGAACAAACAAACATAGATACCCTTATGAACACCACGAGAAATGTTGCAGAAAGATGGGAGTCCTTGAAAAGCAATATCCTAAGAACAGCAAATGAAGTAGTTTGGAGGCAGAAGGCAAAGCATAAAAGAGATTGCATTATGGAAAGTATAATTACAAAAATAACTTTGAGACGTTGGCTGAAACAAGATAACATTGAGGAAGGACAAACGCAATATGGAGCACTGAAGTATGAAATCAACCGAGACTCTAAAAACACTAAACAACTATTCTTGGAGGACCAATGCAAAGAGGTGAATGAAATGAGCATGGTAGGAAAGCCGGAATGTGCTTGTAACAGTTCTTTGGAAACAAACGAATAAAATGCAATGAGGACAAAATAAAGATGGAGTAGTATTTTACGAGCAGAAAGACATAGCAGAAAGGTGGAAACAATAACTTGAAACACTGTATGCAAGAAATAATGAAGATCTGGACCTAGAGATCGCTGGGGAAGTTGGTACGGAAGAAGAGGGAGACTATCCTTAAACGATGAGCTCGACCTTGCAGTCGGGCAGCTAAAACCTGGAAATGCCGCTGGAGTTGATGATACACCGAATTAACAAAAATCATGGGATAACGATGCGCATATATACAGATAGTATCGCGCGCACAAAGCAAAAGGCTAGTACAGTGGCGGAGCTGTCATTTGTACTAAGGTGATGCATGTGGAAAGGTTTACGACCTGGTTATGGCCGCTTGACGGAAATTAACAGACTCTGAACTCGGAATGGTAGTTGGTGCTAGACGCATAGGACATTCCATTTTGGAAATCGGTAGGGAATTCACTATTCTGAGATTCGCAGTGTCAAGAGTGTGCCGAGAATACAAAATTTCAGGCATTACCTCTTTTTTTTCCTTTAGAGTAAATCCCTTTGATACAAAAGGGGGGGGGGGGGGCAGCAGCGGCTTACAAACGCCGCTCTTCGGCCTATAGAATAACAGAAATCGTACAGGAAGACATAAAAACAGATAGACATGGACGTTAAAAACAGTTGGTATACATAAGTATGTGATGGAGGCGTTCGGTGGAAGCCACATGATACAAAAGCAAGGTTGACAGAGCACACAAACGAAGGCAGTCAGTTGTCCACGGAACGAAGGAGCACACCAAAGAGAACGCTGACGCACAGTAACGACGAAAAACACTGTTGCACAAAAAACTGGCGACGACCTTCAGCGCTGAGAACACTGAACACAAGGGGGGCCTGCCACTGAAGAGGGGGGGGGGGGGGGGGGGGACAGGCAAGGGGGCAAGGAGGGGGGGGGGAAGAAGCCAATAGGAGAAAGCGATGGTGAGGGGAGGGGAGAGGGTAGGGTTGGGTGTGGAAGCCCGGGGAGGGAGGAGGGGGAGGCATTACCTCTCAGCACAGGCAGCGCAGTGACTGACGTCCTTCACTTAACGACCGAGAGCAGCGACGTTTGCGTAAAGTTGTGAGTGCTAACAGACAAGCAGCAATGCGTGAAATAGCTGCAAAAATCAATGTAGGATGTGTTCGTTAAGACAATGCGCCAAATCTGGAGTTAATGGGCTATGACAGCAGACAACCGACGTGAGTGCCTTTGGTAACAGAACATCGCCTGCAGCACCCCTCCTGTGCTAGTGACCTTATCAGATGAACCCCAGACAACCGGTAAATCTTCCTCATGCCAGATGAGTCCCGATTTAAGTGACAAGAGCTCACGATAGGGTTCGAGAGTGGTGCAGACCCTGCGAAGCCATGGACTGAAGTTGTCAACAATGCACTATGCAAGCTGGTGGTTTCTCCATAATGGTCTTGGCTGTGTTTATATGGAATGGCCTGGGTCCCCTGGTCCAACTGAACCGATCATTGACCGGAAATGTTTATGTTCGGCTACTTGGAGGCCAATTGCAACTATTCATAGACTTCATGTTATGGATGACAATGCGCCAAGTCACTGGGCCACAACTGTTCGCGATTGGTTTGAAGAACATTCTGGAAAATTCGAGACAATGATCTGGCCATCCAGATCGCCCGACATGAATCCCATCGATCATTTATGGGACATAATCGAGAGGTCAGTCGTGCACAAAATCCTGTAGCAGCAGCACTTTCGCAACGATGGACGGCTGTAGAGGCAGAGTGGTTCAATATTACTGCAGGGGATTTCCAACGACTTGTTGAGTCCATGCCACGTCGAGCTGTTGCACTACACCAGGCAAAAGAAGGTCGAACACGATTAGGAGGTGCCCCACGAGTTTTGACACTTCAGTTTATGTCAGCAGAACTGCTGGAGAACAGCTTCAGTGTTCCATCTCATACAAGCTATGTATGAAACCGGGGAGCTCCCAACAGACTAAAAATGTATCACAGTGTTAACACCAAAGAAAGCATCTGCAGACAGATCTGAACAATATAGGACCCACAGTTTGGTAGCACACGCCTTGAAGATCTTGACCACTGTCATTCTAAGGCGGATCAAAGTCAGGATAGACGCAATGGTCACGGACGACCAGTTTATCTTTAGAAGAAGTGTAGGCACACGAGAAGCAATACTCGATTAATTCTTGAGAAAAGACTCAAGACAGATAAGTACATACATTAACTGAGAAGAATCATTTGACTGGATAGACTGGCGACGAGTTTTAAGATGCTGAGAGAGAGTGGCATAAAGTGTAAGGACAGAAGAGTAGTGCAGACTGCAGAAGCTGTATAGAGAAGAGGTGGCTATGATAAGGTGTGAAGAACATCAACAAGAAGCGACTATTAAGCAGCGTGTATGAAAGGAATGTTCATTGTCTTGTTCAATGGATAAATTCAGAAGGCAATAGATGAAGCTAAGGAGAAACTAGGAGCTACAGGAAGTATTAAAATTCATGGTAAGAAAACACACATGCTGAGATTTGGTAATGATATCGCTGTGTTGAGTGAAGTTGCAGAAGAATTAGAAGCGATACTGGCCCAGATGGGAACCGCTCTTAACTCTTCCTATAATATGAAAATTAATAAGTGTAAAACAAAAATATTAGTTGTGAGTAGACCGAACACCATTGTCCAGTGTTCCTCTAACAATGAATGACTGGAGATCATAAAATCCTTTACCTACTTAGGGAGTAAAATTACTTCTGACGGAAGATCTAGGAAGGATATTGCAAGCCGAATACACCAGGCAAAAGTTGCTTTTAAAAAGAGAAGAAATCTTTTCAGATCTTGCAGCATAGGCAAATGACTCTGAAAAGACCTCATAAAGACGTTTATTCGGGATGTGCTGCTGTACGGAAGTGAAACATAAACACTCCAAGAAGCACAAAGACATAAAATATGAGTCTTTGAGATGTGTTGCTACCGCAGAATGCTCAGTATTTCCTGGGTAGACAAGATTCAGACGAAGAGGTGCTCCACAAAGTAGAGGAAGAGAAGCCTTGTCTCCTGCAGCTCATCAGTGTCGGTTAGACCGTCAGTGAGAGCAGCACTGCTAGTTCCTGCTACTAATAAGGCGAGTACACCGTTCGCTTGTTACGTATTTTTACGAGCTTCAAACAGGAGTGACTGCAGTAACGGATAGGAACTGTGATTGTTGTGTACAGATGCGAGCTGAGTTGGCGACCCTTCGCTCACAGCTTCAGGCTGCTTTGGCTTCCATCACACAGCTTGATGCCGCTGCCAAGGGGCGTCACTGTGGGGGATCGAACACAGGGATGCGAGGGACGTCTAGCACGTCCCACGTGTCCTCCGATCGGTCCACGGCTGTGGCCGCCCCAGGTACTGCCTGCACTGAGATTGACCCCTCACACGTGGTCGAGTGGGAGATCATTCCAAAGTCTGACAGGCAGCGAAAACTTTCTGAGGGACCCATCGTAGGACCTCCCCAGTTCGTTTGACGATCAGGTTTCGGGCGTCATCTGTGGCTGACAATGTCTCTGAGCCAGATGCAGTCGTCCACCCTGTTCCAGAGGAAGCTTCTCGGCCCGCAAGGGCTGGGCATTCACAGAAGGTGGGTTAGCTGGTTGTTGAGAGTTCCAACGTTAGGTGCGTAATGGGGCCCCTAAGGAACATGGCTGCCAAGGAGGGGAAGGCAGCCAGTGTGCACTCCGTGTGCATTCCCGGGGGAGTCATTCTGGATGTGGAAAGGGTGCTTCCGGATGCCATGAAGAGTACAGGGTGCAGCCAACTGCAGGTGGTGGCTCATGTCGGTACCAATGACGTGTGTCCCTTTGGTTCGGAGCAGATTCTGTCTGGTTTCGGGCAGCTAGCGGAAATGGTAAAGACTGCCACTCTTGCTTCCGAGATTAGGGCGGAGCTCACCATCTGCAGCTTCGTCGATAGGACTGACTGTGGTCCTTTGGTGCAGAGCCGAGTGGAGGGTCTGAATCAGAGGCTCAGGCGGTTCTGTGACCGTGTAGGCTGCAGATTTCTTGACTTGCGCCATCGGGTGGTGGGTTTCCGGGTTCCGCTTAATAGGTCAGGAGTCCATTACACACAGGAGGCGGCTACACGCATAGCGGGGGCTGTGTGGAAGGGACCGGGCGTTTTCTCAGGTTAGAGGGTCTCAGGGAACCACAGAAGGGACGTCCGTCTAAAAGTGGGCAGGTAAAACACAGTAAGGTAGTTGTAGAAACGATTGGTATTGTACGAGGTGCGTTCAAGTTCTAAGGCCTCCGATTTTTTTTCTCCGGACTGGAAAGAGATAGAAACATGCGCATTGTTTTAAAATGAGGCCACGTTCATTGTCAATGCGTCCCAGAGATGGCAGCACCGTATGGCAGATGGAATTTTACCGCCAGCGGCGAGAATGAGAACTGTTTTAAATACTTAAAATGGCGACATTTTCCTTACTTGAACAGCGTGCAATCATTCGTTTTCTGAATTTGCGTGGTGTGAAACCAATTGAAATTCACTGACAGCTGAAGGAGACATGTGGTGATGGAGTTATGGATGTGTCGAAAGTGCGTTCGTGGGTGCGACAGTTTAATGAAGGCAGAACATCGTGTGACAACAAACCGAAACAACCTCGGGCTCGCACAAGCCGGTCTGACGACATGATCGAGGAAGTGGAGAGAATTGTTTTGGGAGATCGCCGAATGACTGTTGAACAGATCGCCTCCAGAGTTGGCATTTCTGTGGGTTCTGTGCACACAATCCTGCATGACGACCTGAAAATGCGAAAAGTGTCATCCAGGTGGGTGCCACGAATGCTGACGGACGACCACATAGCTGCCCGTGTGGCATGTTGCCAAGCAATGTTGACGCGCAATGACAGCATGAATGGGACTTTCTTTTCGTCGGTTGTGACAATGGATGAGACGTGGATGCCATTTTTCAATCCAGAAACAAAGCGCCAGTCAGCTCAATGGAAGCACACAGATTCACCGCCACCAAAAAAATTTCGGGTAACCGCCAGTGCTGAAAAAATGATAGTGTCCATGTTCTGGGACAGCGAGGGCGTAATCCTTACCCACTGCGTTCCAAAGGGCACTACGGTAACAGGTGCATCCTACGAAAATGTTTTGTAGAACAAATTCCTTCCTGCACTGCAACAAAAACGTCCGGGAAGGGCTGCGTGTGTGCTGTTTCACCAAGACAACGCACCCGCACATCGAGCTAACGTTGCGCAACAGTTTCTTCGTGATAACAACTTTGAAGTGATTCCTCATGCTCCCTACTCACCTGACCTGGCTCCTAGTGACTTTTTGGCTTTTTCCAACAATGAAAGACACTCTCCGTGGCCGCACATTCACCAGCCGTGCTGCTATTGCCTCAGAGATTTTCCAGTGGTCAAAACAGACTCCTAAAGAAGCCTTCGCCGCTGCCATGGAATCATGTCGTCAGCGTTGTAAAAAATGTGTACGTCTGCAGGGCGATTACGTCGAGAAGTAACGCTAGTTTCATCGATTTCGGGTGAGTAGTTAATTAGAAAAAAGATCGGAGGCCTTAGAACTTGAATGCACCTCGTACTTGTAAATTGTCGTAGCTGTGTTGGGAAAGAACCAGAGCTCCAAGCCCTAATAAAAAGCACTGAAGCTTAAACAGTTGTAGGTACAGAGAGCTGGCTAAAGCCGGAAATAAGTTCAGCCGAAATATTTTCAAAAGATCTAACAGTGTTCAGAAAGGATAGATTAAATACAGTTGGTAGTGGAGTATTTATTGCTGTCAGAAGTAGTTTGCCTTGTAGCGAAATTGAAGTAGATAGTTCGTGTGAAATAGTATGGGTAGAGATTACACCTGACAATCGGACTAAACTATTAATTGGATCGTTTTACTGACCCCCCGACTCAGAAGATATAGTTGCTGAACAGTTCAAAGAAAACTTGAGTCTCATTTCCAATAAGTACCCCGCTCATACAATTATAGTCGGTGGTGACTTTAAATCTACCCCCGATATGCTGGAAAAATTATACGTTTAAATCCGGAGGCAGGCATAAAACGTCATCCGAAATATTAGTGAATGCTTCCTCAGAAAATTATTTTGAACAATTAGTTCATGAGCCCACTCGAAGCGTAAATGGTTGCGAAAGCATACTTGACCTTTTAGCAACAGATAATCCTGGACAAATAGTGAGTATTGTGACGAATACAGGGATTAGCGACCACAAGGCAGTCGTCGAGTCAAGTGGAACCACACAAAATGTGTGATAGCGACCTCGGGTACTTAGACCGCCAAGGCAGTTGCTGCTAGGCTGAATACCGTAACACCTACAAACATCAAAAAGAAACGCAAAGTATATCTCTTTAAATAAGCTGATAAAAATGCTCTTAGCGCCTATTTAAGAGAAAGTCTTCACTCCTTCCGATCTGATCATGTAAGTGTAGCAAAGTTGTGGAATGTTTTCAAAGAGATAGTATCAACAGCAATTGAGAGATATATACCACATAAATTAATAGGTGATGGTACTGATCCCCCATGGTACACAAAACGGGTCAGATCGCTGCTGCAGAAGCAACGAAAAAAGCATGCCAAATTTAAAATAACACAAAATCCCCAATATTGGCAAAGTTTTACAGAAGTTCGAAAAATGGCGCGTACTTCAATGCGAGATGCTTTTAATAATTTCCACAACGAAATTCTGTCTCGAAATCTGGCAGAAAACCCAAAGAGATTCTGGTCATACATAAAGCACACCAGTGGCAAGTGGCAGTCAATACCTTCACTGCGCGATAACAACGGTGAAGTCTCTAATGGCAGTGCCACTAAAGCAGAGTTATTAATCACAGTTTTCCGAAACTCCTTTACCAAAGAAGACGAAGTAAATGTTCCTGAATTCCAATCAAGAACAACTGCCAAGATGAGAAACATAGAAGTAGATATCCTCGGAGTAGCGAAGCAGTTAAAATCATTTAATAAAGGCAAAGCCTCCGGTCCAGATTGTATACCAGTCACGTTCCTCTCACAGTATGCTGATAAAATAGCTCATATTTAGCAATTATATACAACCACTCGCTCACAGAAAGATCCGTGCCGGCCGGAGTGGCCGAGCGGCTCTAGGCGCTCCAGTCTGGAATCGTGCGACCGCTACGGTAGCAGGTTCGAATCCTGCCTCGGGCATAGATGTGTGTGATGTCCTTAGGTTAGTTAGGTTTAAGTAGTTCTAAGTTCTAAGGGACTGATGACCTCAGAAGTTAAGTCCCATAGTGCTCAGAGCCAAAGATCCGTACCTAAAGACTGGAAAATTGCTCAAGTCACACCAATACCCAAGAAGGGAAGTAGGAGTAATTCGCTGAATTACAGGCATATATCACTAACGTCGATTTGCAGTAGGGTTTTGGAATATATACTGTATGCGAACATTATGAAGCACCTCGAAGAGAACGATTTATTGACACATAGTCAGCACGGTTTCAGAAAATACCTTTCTTGTGAAACACAACTAGCTCTTTATACTCATGAAGTAATAAGTGCTATCGACAGGGGATGTCAAATTGATTCCATATTTTTAGATTTTCAGAAGGCTTTCGACATCGTTCCTCACAAGCGTCTTCCAACCAAACTGCATGCCTACGGAGTATCACCTCAGTTGTGCGACTGGATTCGTGATTTCCTGTCAGAAACGTCACACTTCGTAGTAATAGACGGAAAGTCATCGAGTAAAACAGAAGTAATATCCGGCGTTCCACAAGGAAGTGTTATAGGCCCTCTATTGTTCCTGATCTATATTACCGACATAGGAGACAATCTGAGTAGCCGTTTTAGATTGTTTGCAGCTGATGCTGTCATTTACCGTCTTGTAAAGTCATCAGATGATCAAAACGACTTGTAGAATGATTTAGATAAGATGTCTGAATGGTGCGAAAAGTGGCAATTGACCCTGAATAAGGAAAAGTGTGAAGTTATTCACATGAGTACTAAAAAAAATCAGCTAAATTTCGCTTACGCGATAAGTCACACAAATATGAAGGCTGTAAATTCAACTAAATACTTAGGGATTACAATTAGAAATAACCTAAATTGGAACGATCACATAGATAATATTGTGGGTAGAGCAAACCAAAGACTGCGATTCACTGACAGAACACTTAGAAGGTGCAACAGGTCAACAAAAGAGACTGCTTACATCACGCTTGTCCGCCCTATTCTGGAATATTGATGTGCGGTGTGGGATCCGCACCAGGTGGGATTGACGGATGACATCGAAAAACTACATAGAAGGGCAGCTTGTTTTGTATTATCGCGAAGTAGGGCAGATAGTGTCACAGACATGATACGTGAAATGGAGTGGCAATCATTAAAACATAGCCGTTTTTCGTTGCGACGGGATCTTCTCATGAAATTTCAATCACCAGTTTTCTACTCCGATAGCGAAAACATTCTGTTGGCACCCACCTACATAGGGAGAAATGATCATAACGATAAAATAGGAGAAATCAGTACTCGCACAGAAAAAATTTAAGTGCTCGTTTTTCTCGCGTGGCGTTCGAGAGTGGAACGGTAGAGAGACAGCTTGAAGGTGGCTCATTGAACCCTCTGACAGGCATTTTATTGTGAATAGTAGAGTAATCACGTAGATGTAGATGTAGATCAGACACAGGAGTGACACACAGATCGGCAATCTGCTGAGACATGTTGGTATCATCAAAAGTCTCATTGAGAGAACAGTAGAAGGAAAGAAGATAAGAGGCAGACCGAGACTAGAATACATCAACCATATCACGGCGGTTACCTGATGCTCCGGTTATACTGCTTTCAAGAGGAAGGCTGACGACAGGAATGCATCACGAGGTACTGCCAACCAACCTGACGGCTGAAGACCATAGATGATAATTTCTGGAAACTGCCTGTTCACTAAGCCATAGCCTACCCGCACGTCGAGAGTCCTCGCCTACCTCTTGAAGCACGGTCTACCTGTACTTCTGAGGTCCTCGTCCACTCCAGTGGAGGGGCCCTTGGGCCTTAAAACAATCACTCTGCTGGAGTTGGCTGGTGCCAGCAGTGAGGTGCTGTGCCATAGGGAAGGACTGAAAAAATGGTTCAAATGGCTCTGAGCACTATGGGACTTAACGTCTGAGATCATCAGTCCCTGAGACTTCTAACCTAAGGACATCACACACATCCATGCCGGAGGCAGGATTCGAACCAGCGACCGTAGCGGTCGCACGGTTCCAGACTGGAGCGCCTTGAACCGGTCGGCCACAGCGGCTGGCGGAAGGACTGAAATGTGACTTTCCGATATTAGTGATTTCTGTGAATCCTAATTTTCATTAACTGCGATTTTTAGTTGTGATTTGACACGGATTAAAAATGCAGTTCGCGAATTCACAACTTGTATTCTTCCGCACTCTTCAAAGCTTAAAATGCGATTTCTGCGTCGTCAGCGATTTGTCCCCATAGATATTGCACTGTGATTAGTCGCAAGTATCGACTAACAGGCATTAGCAAGTATATCTGCTAACTGTTATTTCTGGTCAGGTGGACTTTGACATTAAAACAATACAACAGAAATGATTTTGCTAGTCTGTAAAGTGTGCAAACTGAATATTTCAGCTGTGCATCATTGAAGTCATTAAGCTGTGTGGCGGCGGGTGGAATTATTTGTTGTTATAAAATTGTTGCTATCATTTATTTAATGCTGTTGTTTGTCGTTCTCAACACTGGCTCTCTAACTACAATATTGGCAACCAGAAAGTGATTAGCAAAACGTGAAGCCTGTAATTAGAATTCCTAGTGCCCACTTCATCTGAGAAATACATTTATAGCTACAGGTTATAGCTTTGAGGAATTAGGAGATTGTCTGGGATTCATAATCAAAAACGATTCTCTCTAAAATGTTCACTATATTCTGAAAGTCACAGACCAAAAAAGAATCCACACAATCCAACTAACAGAGCAGTTCAGAGTCTAATGCACTGATACAACTATAACTGTTTAAATTAAATGTTTAAGTGAATGCTCGCCATAATTTGATGATAATGTTCATCAAACGCCACGCTAAATAATGGTAGAATGTCTGTCCCGCGGCGGCACGTGAAAATATGACATACACAAACAGAAGATAGATCAGTAAAGTCATCCCAGAATTAACACTTCACTCGAAAACGATTTCATGGTTACGCGTATCCCGAGTAACTTATTACGGCATCCGAGGCTGTTTATAGCAATGATACTGACGCGACGCGACTCCCGGCACAGGTGGTGCGCTAATCAGCGTCTGGAGAGAACTGGGGCCTTTTTTTTTCTCGGGCAGCGTTCTTATATATAAAGCTGCGGTGCGGACGGCTAAGGGAACGCCTGATCAAATCCGCTCTCCCGACTTGCCGCTGGGCTAGTAATGCACCACTTTAAGTTATCGAATAAATCATTGCTTCCTTTGCTGATGGCCGATGAAGCTCTCAATTTGAATGTGCAATCAGCACACAGGTAAGTAATCATAATAAAAGTCTGATGTGGCTAAGTAAAATATTTTGGGCGAGAGAATTAATTTAATTACACTACACGCAGTAGACAAGCTCTGAACTTGCCCTTTGGAGATACGCTATCGCTATAGTTTTATAGTTATTCAGTTGAAACTTCTCACATCTATATGATTATAGCGGATCTCTCTTCTACTTAAATTTAAACATCCTAGCTTTATTTATTCGCCTACTTAATCTATCTTGCTTCTTTAATTTTTAAGACAAAAACCAGAAAATCATGAATTTCAACTAAAATTTTAATTTTTAAGATCCAGAATACTGTTTCTACTAAATTATTATGCAAAAGGAATCTAAATATAAATTTTTAAGTTTCTAGCTCTTTTCTGTTGCGCCAATGATTTTTACAGAAAAACGTCCAAATTTCGAAAATGGTTATTGAACTGATATTCAACACATATTGATTTAGTATTACTCCTGACATGCTAGAAACGTTTCAGGTTATTTACTTGATTTTTAAAGTATTGCGCAACATTTATGACGTCAGAGCTAGTTTCAGCGGACTAGGCTGGCACACAATGGAAAGACTGACGTGAATTTTAATACGGCGTGAGTAGGCTGCTTCCCTACAATGTGATTTGAAGGGAGTGATAAATCAATGTGAACTACGCTGTGAGTGAAGAATGAAAATTCCAGTCTCTCTTGTTAAAGTCGTCCAGGCCCCTAAATTTTGTACCATGCAGTTATTTATAAAGATTTGGTGATGTGTTTTAAGGTTGAAGATCTACAAGTGAAAAGAGAGAGAAGTATAGAAACTCCAGTTATAAGTTGACATCGGGAACAGTGTAATTGCAGTACTTGAAGATACACGCAAAAGTCGATCTATGTATTATAGTGTTTTAAAAATATCTGTCTTGTGCATACACTACTGTTAAACATTTGCTAAAAGTTAAGTAGTCAACCCTTGCATTTTTCTTAGGTTATATCCGATACATTTCTACAATATGTATCAAAATACTTGTCGAAGCCTCGTCCATTATTTAATATATGTTTTCCGAATGTACCTTGCAATTTTGGTTTTTATAATGAAAAATACGTTAAGTGTGTTTAAAAATGGAGCGAACGTGGAGTGCGCTACAGATCAATCTTCACCACGAGCTTTATTTGGCATTCATGTTCGTTGACATCGCCAATTCTCAAGCGAATTATCACTTTTCAACCTAACCTAGACCTCGGACTATACTACACAACCAATCAGTACTGCTGCCAGGCAAAACACCGTATGTAATTTCTTTATCGCTTCTTGGTTCATTTCTTCGGCCATAAGCTATAAATCCATAGCGTGATACAGGAGATACTTAGGGCGAAATATGAACGTTGGTCAACAAATGACACATGGCGGAATGTTAAATGCTACTTTTAGTTTTACTTGCAACCTCTAGTTCTGACTGGAACTGCAGCCAGATACTGTAAAGTTGTTACTGTAAAACTGTGACTCCCCAGCCCCATGATTTGTAACAGATACGAGATTTCTTGCCCACCCCTACTGAGCCATTCTGTCCGAGCCCCGTCGACGTCACCATGCAAATGACCAGCAAAGTAAATATCCTGGTACTGGAAGAAGAGCGCCACCAATTTTTGTCATAACCTTCTACACGTATTGCACTTGCTCTAGTATTTTTAACGTTTAAATCCCGCCTTTTCTTCTTTTATGAATCATAATCTGTCTTAATATGAAAAATCATATTATGCAATGCCACCTTAAAAAATTGTTTCTTCGTTGTTAGGTAAGTTATTTGATGGTAAATGCTCTATTTTTTTAAAGTATATCGCACTTAATATACAGTTTTACAATGCTCATACGTCTTCCAGTTGGCAATAATAGCAATGATATGCGAAATTATAATGATAAAGAAAATTATTTTCGTGTTTTGAAGCCACATATAGAGGACGCGCGTATATGGCGCAAGGAGTGGGAGGAGAAACTATGTAGACTGCAGCGGTTATGTAACTTGTATACGTGCATACTCTTGGCCTTTTAGCTAGTATAAAAACGCATCTTATATTCATAAGAGTGAGATGACGTACGGGTATGGCCCATATTTTACCTTAGGTTTATTTTAAAGTATGCTTTATCAGGTACAAGAGATAGGATTTTTAAATTCCGTTTTCGTTATTTGGTTCTCATATTTTCTGTTTTTGTTTCCGAAGATCCAGCCATAAGTAAAAATTTTGTGACTGCGTCAGACAGAAAATAAAGTAAATTATCACAACTTCCGATTGTAAAAAAGTGTGCATTACAGTTCTTGTTCGAGGATCTAGAGACCTCTTCATCTGTAGTTATTGTAAAGGAAAAGACCAAGCAAAAGCCTTCCGCTGTTCTACCTGCAGGGCAAGCTGCGGTATTCGGACAGCGGGATTAGGGGAACTTTCCGACACCTTTCCCAGGTGCGAATTTGACTGGGTCCAGTGTACGGTCCAAATCACCGTCCGTCCCTCCAGATTAACGGTATCCGTAATTTTCCTAAGTTACTGAAGGGAAAGCCGGAGTGATTCACTTTCCATTCACTTCTGTCCGAGCTAGTATCTTGTCTTTAGCGACCCCGTCGTTATTTTCCTGCCTTCCTTCCCGGTAATAATGTGTTAAGTAATGTTATACAGTGTTTCTGTCATATGTGAAGGAAGGAAGATTAAGGTTTAACTTCCTGTCGACGACGAGGTCACTGGAGATGGAGGTCAAGCTCCGATTGGAGAAGGAAATCGTCTGTGACCTTTCCGAAGGTACCATCTCGGCAAATCCGGATGGACCGACAGAGATTCGAGATGACGCCTTCCCGAATGCAAGTCTGTGTTACCACTGCACGTCCTCTGTAGATCTCTGTCAGATAGGAGTAATGAGGTTACTAACAGAAAGGCGTGAGAAAAAGGAGCATCTGCACAAGAGGATAATTAGATAAATTGGGATAAAGGTGAAAGAAGAGGCGGAAGAATAAGAACCAGAAAATAATAAGGATGAGGACAGTGTAGTGTGTGTATGACACAGGTACTAGTTCACTGCTGGTCAGGAGGAGGACAACTGGGATATGCTGATAAGGAAGCTACAACGATGATGACAGGAAAAGTGTTTGTTTCTTCTTAAATGCATGTTACTGGATAATTTGTGCAACAGAATTATGACTGCAGTCGAAAAGGCAATGAAAAATAGTTTTAGTTATGCGTAGATACAGCCAAGATGCTCGATGTATCAATACTTATATTGTAGTTGTGGGATGATGATAGGTATCTGATGTGAGAGAGGAAGTACAGAGTATGCAAGTGACTAAGAACAGCATGAAGAAAGTTAAGTGTGTAAAAACTTTGTCTCCTATCTCCCAAAATTCTAATTGAGCATAAGAAGGACTTAAACCATAAAACAAAAGAATGTCATACACATTATCTTACGCAAGCATTAATAATGGCCTGCTCCAGACTTCTTGAGTTTTACATTTTCTTTTCTAAACTGTATACAGGCGAGACAGAGGCTTCCTGCATATTGTTATTGTTTCGTCTTCCCAGCTATTGATTTATATTAATTGCAGGACATTCCTGCACACTAACTAATAAAAGCCTTTCAACAATTACAAGTATTATTACTGTAGTTGGTTTTGGTAATATTTAGATGACACTATCATTATGAGTGCTACAGTGAAGCAGAAGTGTTGCAATATTTCTGGCTTTGCAGCCATAATATGCAGGTACAAGAAGCTTTTCTTAGAGCAGCTTCTCAGGAGAGCGAGCTGACGTAATGCCGTGTGAGGTATCCATGACAGATAGTTTGTTCGGTACCGGTAGCATGAGGAAGATCGCCTAAATTATGCTCCTCCTCCACTATTGGCTGCTGCATTCGAAAGTTGAGGGCCAAAATGATTATCTTCTGTTATTAATACTAGAAAAACTAAAAAGTGTATTTACTTGCATTTCATGTAAAAGCATCTCTCAATAGCAGGCTATCATTCCATTATTTCAAAAGTGTTAATTACCAGCAGAATAGTGAATAGTTGCTAAACGAAAAGGCAGACGAACCACATCGGAGATCGGATCACGCCTAACTTGGTTGGCGGGCGAAGTGGTTCGGCTGTAATATCAGAAATGGTTAGGCAGCCTCGGAGGACAGACATGTTGTCTGCCGCGGTCGGTATCAGTTAAGACTTTATTAGCAATTTATGTGGACGTGTAATTGAGAACAATCTGATAGTAATTACGCAAATACGCAGGTCATTGTTGTGTTTTTATTAAAGTGTGGAGATTGAAGATTATTTGTGACTCATAAAGTGGAAAATAATTGTGCAGTTTCTCGTATTCTCCTAGTAAAAAGTTAGTGGCATCCCATATGAACAAACTAATTGGGAAATAAATTATTTACAAAATATCAGTTCCTCACTAAGAGTTTATTATAACCTCAAGATAAGGGATACACGAGCTACGTGCCGATTTCTGCGCAGGGGACAACTATAGAAGACTATAGGTTGGTGAATATTATTCAGAACTTACGCATTGCACTCAGGGCAGTGGGAGAAAATAGGCACCTCACGTGTACTGTAGTCTTAGTACAAATGAGATCAGTTACATGCCATCTGTGGTAACACAGAGGGGGCATGAAGAAGAGAAATTTTCGAGGGAACGGGGTTATCATACGCTTATGTATGACCCTCCCACTCCCTCTCTCCCTCTCTTCTTCAAATTGCCGTAGTGTGCTGAAGCCGTTAAGCGGGCTGTACGACGTGCTGGGATAGCTTGACAAGAGCATTGCGTACGAAAGGGAGATTCCCTATTCAAGTCCCGCGCTAACATGAAC
Source organism: Schistocerca americana (assembly GCF_021461395.2). NCBI lineage: Eukaryota > Metazoa > Arthropoda > Insecta > Orthoptera > Acrididae > Schistocerca > Schistocerca americana. The sequence goes on along the minus strand of NC_060130.1, from coordinate 328,099,741 downwards.
TCTTAATCTGTCAGTAAGTTACATATACTATTGAAATATTATACACGGAGTAGCATCGATGGCAAACGACAAAACAGTATTTGGAAGGTTAATACATTATGTCGAATATTAGATTAAAAAAATCATCAACGTGGGACACATAGTCGTATAACTGAATACAAGATGATGTAACTTTCACGACAGGCACATGACTCGGACCGGCATCGAATCGTCTCGCCGCATTAACGACCTTTAATCTGCTACACCTGCTAGTCCCATTATTGCTTTTATGCGGTTTCCCACTCTAGTTCAGGAGAATATCAGGCTGCTCGCCAATTTCGGCCCCAGAAAACATTACATATGTGAGTGAATTACAATGAACAACACCACCATCACTACAGTTGTACATGTATGTATGTCTACTAGCTCTGCAGACGATAAAAAGATTGTGACTATCTATCAGATAATAGAAATTATTCAGTTTCTGAAATGAAACGAAAAGTTCATTATGAATAGGGGAAATAATTTGATACCTGAAAAAGACAGGGAGATGAAAAAACAGCAGCAGAGCATGGCCTAGAGAAAAGAAATGAAAAGGGAAGCTGCGTGGCAAAATTTTGCATAGGCCAAAATTTAATCATTGCCAGCACTTTTTTTAAGTCATGGAACGAGGCAGTGTTCGTGGAAGACACCTGGGTACACAGGAAGGTTTGAAATAGGTTAGGCAACGGTAAGACAGAGATTTAGAAACCAGGTTTTACACTGTGAAACAGTTACGTATTGCAGACTAAAGCTGAACAAATCTCAGGAATGTAGGAAGTTTAGGATGTGGACAACTTGAAAAAAGGAAGGAAAAAAAAAACAAAGAATACTGAGTGGTTCAAATGGAGCATTAGGCAACGCCTGACTGGATTAGATGAAAGAAACACAACAGTAGATGAATGGGTAGCTTTGAGAGATAAAATAGTGAAGTCAGCAGAGAAACAAATAGACAGAGAGAAGGAACAGTAGAAATCCATGGGTACCGGATAAGGTAATAAATTTAATTTACGAAAGGAGAAAGTATTCAGATGTAGTGGGCGAAACAGGCAAAATGGAATATAGACATCTAAAAAATGCGATTGACAGATGCGGCAAAGCGGGAATGGCTAGAAGAGAAATGCCAGCTGTAAAAGATTCTGAACATCGGGAGATTTGAAGAAACGTCTAGTGGCAAAGCGGGAATGGCTAGAAGAGAAATGCAAGCTGTAAAAGATTCTGAACATAGGAAGACTTAAAGAAACTTCTAGAAAAAAGAGAAACGGGCGGAGTAAACATCAAGAGCTCATGTAGCAAGCCAATAGTAAGAAAAGAAGGAAGGCTAAAAAGCGGAAGGAATGTTCAGACAACCTATTTAATGGAAAATGAAATGAGCGTGTGGCATTGTTGGCCGGGAGGCCCCATCCGGGGAAGTTCGGCCGCCGAGTGCAAGTCTTATTTCAGTCGACGCCACATTGGGCGACTTGCGCGCCGGTGATGAGGATGAAATTATGATTAGGACAAAGCAACACCCAGTCCACGAACGGAGAAAAATCTCCAACCCGGCCAGGAATCGAACCCGGGCCTGCTGCATTGGAGGCAAGCACGTTACCAACTTTTTTTTTTTTTTTTAAGTAATCTCATTTTGTTCGCAATGCATCGTTGTATCTGTTCGGGGCGGACGTCCTATGACACTTGTTGAAGTTCATCGTTGATACATTAACTCTGTTTATTACTGAGGGCAGGTAACCCTCTGACCGAACACGCTGAGCTACCATGCCGGCAAACTCAGCTACGCAGGCGAACTGTTTAATGGAAATAAAGTGGAAGACAATATTATGAGCAGGGAAGAGGAAATGGATGAAGATGAGATGGGGATGTGGTAATGCGAGAAGAATTTGACAGCGCACTGAAAGACTGAAGCAACGCACCTTGAATAGGCGACAATCCCTCAGAATTGGGAGAACCACCGATGACAAAACAGGTATAGCTGGTATCTAGGAATTATGAAACAGGCGAAATACCATCGGACTACGAGAAAATGTATTAATCTCAGTACCAAACAAGGGAAGTTGTCTTACCGAACCACCAGTTTAATAGTCCATGGTTGCAAAATACTGACATGTATTATTATGTACGGAAAGATGAAACGACTGCTTGAACTTATCGTGGGGAAAGATCAGTTTGGGTTGCGGAAAAATGGGGATCACGCGAAGCAATAGTGAGCGTGCGATTTATCTTAGAAGGTAGACTGAAAGAAAGACAAGCGCACATTTATTGCATTTATAGTTTTAGGAAAAAATTTTTACAGTGTTGCCTGGAATACTCTCTTTGACATTATGGCGAAGGATAAAATACAGTAAGCGAAAGGGTACCTACAACATGTACGAAGACTAGACTGCAGTAATAAGAATCGAAGAACGTGAAAGAGAGGCAGGAATTGAGAAGGGACTAAGATAGGGGTGTAGCCTCTCCGCGATGTTGATCAGTCTATACATGGACCAAGCAGTAAAGGAAGACAAGGAGAAATTTCGAAACAGAACTGAAGTTAAGGGAAAAGAAATAAAATCTTTGACCTTTGCGATAACAATGTAATTCTGTCTGAGAAGACAAAGTACATCGGTGAGTAGTTGAATGGAATGAGTGATGTCTTGAAAAGATTTTATAACATTCACGTAAATAAAATTATAACAAGATAGTCGATTCAAATTAAATGAGTCGATGCTGAAATAGTTACATTAGGATATGAGACACTGCCAGTAGTAATGTTTTCCTACTTGTGCATGAATACAGCAGATGATGGCTGAATAAAGAGGATATGAAACGCAGAGTTGCTATAGCTAGTAAAGAATTATTGGCACCAAATATTAATATAAGTGTTTGAAAGTCTATTCTGTAGGAGTTTGGAGTCTAGCAATACAATGATGCGAAACGTGGGCTATAAATAGTACAGAGAAAAAGAATAGACTTTTCTTAAATTTGGCGCCACAGACGTACACTGAAGGATACATGGGTAGATTTAGTAACAGATTAAGACAAAGTGCACTGAATTAGGGTGAAAGGCTCTTTATGGCACAACTTGACTGAAAGAAGAGATAGGTTGGTAAGATACATCCTGAGGCACCAAGCCAAAGTTAATCTGGTAATAACATAGAGTGCACGAGATTCACAGGCAAATGGTACACATGAACGTGGCGTTCTTCCACTGGGTTGACTGACGACTGTGGTAGGAGTAAGTGCATGCGAACAGTAGAAATATATAAAAATTGCCACCGAGGGAGGCAGCGCAGTAGTTAGCGTAGTGGACCCGCATTCGGCAGGACGACGTTTCAGATCCCCGTCCGGCCATCCTGAATTAGGTTTTCCGTGGTTTCCCTGAATCTCGTTAGGCAAATGCCGGGAGTTTTCTTTGAAAGGGCACGACAGATATCTTTTCCCATCCTTCCCTAATCCGAGTTTAAACTCCGTCTCTAATGACCCCGTGGTCGACGGGACGTTAAACGTTAATCTTCTTTCTTTATAAAAATTGCCAATTCGTTAAACAATGAACTCCAAATACAGAAGCGTTCCCTGGTCTCGGAACAATCGATAGGGATAAGTGTTGGGTTGTGCCGGGGGGGGGGGGGGGGGGGGGGGGGGAGACCAGACAGCGAGGTCATCGGTCTCATCGGATTAGGGAAGGACGGGGAAGGAAGTCGTCCGTGCCCTTTCAAAGGAACCATCCCGGCATTGGACTGGAGCGATTTAGGGAAATCACGGAAAACCTAAATCAGGATGGTCGGACGCGGGATTGAACCGTCGTCCTCCCGAATGCGAGTCGCGTGAGCTAACCACTGCGCCACCTCGCTCGGTGATAGGGATAAGAAACGAAGAGAAAAGGTCGTCTAGGTGTAAGTCACGTTGCTATGCAGTGGTAACGACACTGCATGCTCGCTCGTTAATTTTCTGTCTCTGTAGATGCAAAAGATTTCACTTTTTTGTTTTTTTAATTTCTTTTCTTTTATGAGAAATAATCCTGACGTAACTATGATTCAATTTTAAAACTGCAGTACGATGCTAACGTGCAATCATGATTTCAGACGACAGACAACCAAGCTGATACGGTCTTTCGCCTACACTGTTAGCATGTTTTAATAAATCTGCGTCCTATAAGAACTGCTTTCCGTTCTATTCAGCTGAGCGACGTACACCTGTAGACAGCATTGCGCCGCGAAACAACGACACCGCGGTAACTTACCTATTCTGAGACGATGACACAGGCGTGAGGAACGGTAGTGGCACGGGTTTGCTACTCAGAAAGCACTGTTCGGTGCGCTCTGAGCGGCTGCCTGATACGACTGCCTGCAGCCTTCGTTTGAAGAGAGGGGAGATTAACGCCGCCGGAGTTACGCAACTTTTAACGCGGCCAATCACCAGCGTTTACAGCGGCGACGTGACTCAACTGCGGTTTCTTACACTCGGAGGTGGGGGGTATAGCGTGACATCATGTTGCGGAATTTCCTTTTATTCCACAATGGCGGCATTCGCACAACCCATCAGTAAAACAGTCAGAGGCAAGGAGTCTCGGGAAGGAGATTTTTTATGGTGGCGTCGTCTACTAACGGCGGAAGTTTAGTCCTCTTCGCTGCGCTCGCTCACATTACAGTACTAGATTTGAGGTTGTTGTAACTTATTCATCATTAGAATAAAGCTTGCTTTGTTTACACGGCACACTGCGAAGGTTGCGTGAGGTTCAAAAATGGCTCTAAGCACTATGGGACGTAACATCTGAGGTCATCAGTCCCGTAGAACTTAGAACTACTTAAACCTAACTAACCTAAGGACATCATACACATCCATGCCCGAAGCAGGATTAGAACCTGCGACCGTAGCGGTCGCGCGGTTCCACACTGAAGCGCCTAGAACCGCTCGGCCAGTTAAGCGAGGGCTTGGTATTTCTTCTGCTAGTGCTCTCCCACGAAAGAAATCAAATATTTGAAAGAGAAACGTGGTTCAGGTTTTACAATGCATGAATGAACGAAAACTCTACAATTTACACAAAAAAAGAACATAAATAGATTAAAAGTTTGAAAGGTCTCTGTTGGATTCCTTTCATGTTAATTTCTTAAGTCTGTTGCCGTTTAAGGCATAAATTCCTCTTCTAAATTTACTGTGGTGGCTCTGAGCACCATGGGACTTAACATCTATGGTCATCAGTCCCCTAGAACTTAGAACTACTTAAACCTAACTAACCTAAGGACATCACACAACACTCAGTCATCACGAGGTAGAGAAAATCCCTGACCCCACCGGGAATCGAACCCGGGAACCCGGGCGTGGGAAGCGGGAACGCTACTGCACGACCACGAGCTGCGGACATTTACTGTGGTGTTTCTGACTATCTGGGAGGAGACTGAGCAGTGGAACGCGTTACTTTTACACATAAACAATAACGATCTGTCACACTAATACACTGTAAAACACAGTTTATATGTAATTCATGTCACACAGTCTCATACGGAACCTGCATCCGCTTTCTTTTATATACTGTATATGATAAGATACTGTCATCCCCCTTCCCTTCTGTGTGAGAGGATGAATGAGAAAATGCATTTCTAGTTGCATGCTCGATGGTAGCAGACAAGCCTGTCTGCTAGAGAACAGTAGGACCAACATTGGAACAGGTAGCTACGCTTTCTAAAAGCAGGGAGGTTTCTATTCTTAGTGTGGTCCTGTCCGTCCCTTGTCATGTTGGTATAGGAAGCTGCCTCTCTGGTCACTTCCGTTTGTATCCGTTAACCACGCTCGGTAGGAGCCCAGGTCAGTCTGTCTGCGGCGAGCGTCTGAAGTGGTAAGATCTCCGGCTAAGCGCGTGTCTGCTAAGTCCGTAGGACAATGGATTTCTTAAGTTCAGCCTAACTTTAAATTTAATCACCTTTATTTCAGGTTTAACTCTAAAATATCTAATGTTATCTTAAATTACAACGCAGTGTATTTCGAGTGTGAAGTTCAGAATATCTTCCAGTAGTTGCTTTGTCACTACTTTGTGAGTAAAGTGGAACCACGTGTTGATCAGTAACTCTAACTAAGATCATCAACCTTAAATGCGAATGTGCGTGAGATTATAACGTCTCGTCTTGACAATATTTTTCAGTATAGCAACTTTTCTTTATGTTCAATCCACGTGGGGTGTACTTTGTGAGACCAGTACCACGTGCTTATACAATTGTTTGACCCATCAGGTTAATAGTAAGACGATAGTAACCAGTTTGAGGTTTTTCCTTTGTAAATTGCTTTTCGATCTAATTTATTTTAATTATCAAAATTATTGTGGAGTTACACTCTTTGTGTAAACCAAGTTGACCACGTGAAGCATGCGGTGTAATCATCAAAGTAGCCCTCAGCTATTCTTTTCGGGAAGATTTCACAGAGAGTTAGTATGAATTTAGTGTACCAGTGTGTGGTAATTACATGACGGACAGGATTGCGCTACGAATGTAACTTCTTTGCGTGAAAATTGAATCGGTTGGTTGTGGTTAATTTCCTCTTGCATATGTTTCAACGTTCTTCGTGTGTTATTTTATGAATGCAGTGTTGTATGCAGTCTCCCAATCTTGGCTCCATATTTGATGTGTTCCGTAAGATTACAAACTCACATTTTCACAATCCTAAATAAGGCACCAGTTTAGCTATGAATCAAGTTTAATATGCTGAAATTTCAATGATCAATGTTAAAATAAATTCCCAATTATAAACTGATTTATTTCTTTTTATTTAAATTCTCTTTTTATATATATATACATCGCCGGTTGTCGTATGACGATTAAAAGATTATAATTAATGTTAGTCTGGTCGGGAATTCGGTAAGCTAGACTGGATACCTGGTGAAACAGTTGCTCAGTAATGCAAGGTTAACTTCCCCAGACAGCTCATAGCTTTTTAACCCACTTTTATGGTCTAGAATATCAGCGCCGCTTACACCTCAAATTAATGCAACAACATTACACGTTGATAAGATTTGTTTCAGCTGTCAGTGCCGGTTGGAGAACATTTTTCCACCTCCCCCCCCCCCCCCTTCCACAGTCCCCAGCCCCCACCCTCCTCCCCTTTCCCTAGTACTGTTTAATCCCTTTCAGTTTTCACTAATAATATTGTGATACGCACTGTAGACAAGTCTTGCAGCTCGACGCTCTTTGTGCCCCTCTCAGCTTGTTTTTAAAACGTGAAAATCACAGCGTTCATGATGGAAAAATGCATTTTTTTTGCCGTTATTTGGTACTGTCAAACAAAACTCGTTGAAGGTGCTGTGCCTACCTTTAAAACACCATTTCATGCTTATGTAAGCACATACGAGGCCGTGCTGAAAAGTAATACCTCCGAGTCTTTTTATGAGGAAACTCTTAAAGCTTTTTAAATAAAACAAGCTTTATTAACAGTCTTCATCTTTATTCTTCAAGTCTCCTTCTTTATTTCTCAACATAGTCACCCTTGCGACGAACACATTCCTCCCAACGAGAGACCAATCTGTTGACACGATCACTGTACACTGATGAGCCTAAACATTATGACCACCTGCTTAATGGTTTGTTTGTCTGTCTTTGGAACGAAATACATCACTGATTCTGCGTATCAGGGAACCGAAAGTTTGTTGGTAGGTTTGTGCAGGTATGTGTCGTTAGATTTCTAGGCGCAGGCCGTGTAATTCGCATAAATAACGGGCCGCTGATTTGCGTACGCGCTGATGGCATCCGATACCGACCCAGATGGGTTCCATAGGATTTACATCAGGCGAATTTGGTCTCCGAGACATCAACGTGACTTCACTATAACGCTCCTAAAACCACTGTAGCATGGTTCTAGCTCCGAGATACGGACAGTTATACTGCTGAAAGATGACTTCGCCGTCGGGGAAGACATCAAGCATGAAGGGATGTAGATGGTTTGCAGCTGTTAGTGTGTCTCCGATTACTGCCAAATGTCCCATGCAAGCGCAGGAGAATGTCTCCCATAGCAGAATACTGCTCCCACCAGCCGGCGTCCCGCTGGCCGTGGTGGCCGAGCGGTTCAAGGCGCTACAGTCTGGTACCGCGCGACCGCTACGGTCGAAGGTTCGAATCCTGCCTCGGGCATGGATGTGTGTAATGTCCTTAGGTTAGTTAGGTTTAAGTAGTTCTAAGTTCTAGAGGACTGATGACCTTAGAAGTTAAGTCCCATAGTGCTCAGAGCAATTTGAACCAGCCGGTGTCCGTCGAGCGCTGCACGTCGAGGCGCCGTTCACCTCGATGACGGCGTTTGTAGAGACGACCGTCGACGTAGTGTATCAAAAATATGATTAACCTGAAGAGCCGACACGTTTCCATCGATCGACGGTCGAATCCCGATGGTCCCGTGCCCACTGCAATGGTAACTGACTATGTCGTTGGATCAATATGTGAACATGTAGGGGTGATCTGCTGCGGAGCTCCATGTGCAACAATGTGCAATGAACGGTGTGCTCCGAACACTTTTGCGTGCTCCAGTACTGTGCTCTTTCGGCAGAGATGCCACAGGTCACCATCTATCCTACTTTACAGATCACACTAACCTACGAACCCTACATTCTGTGAAGGGTTGTGGACGTCCAGCGATTTAACGCCGAGTGATAGTTTCACCGTCATTCCACCTCTTTCCGTAGGTGCTCACGACAGTAGCATGTGAACATTCGACCAGCTTCCCCGTTTACGAGATACTCGTTCACAGCTCTGCTTAATAATAATCCGTCCTTTGTCAAAGTCGCTTATCTCAATGGATTTTCCAGTTTGCAGCTCATGTCTTCGCTAGTGTGATTCCCAATCAGTGTTTGCTCCGCTTACATACTTTTGTTACCGCGTTATGTGCCCGCAACGCCACCAGGCGGCATCCAACGTCGCGGTGGGCAGTTGTCAAAATGTTTAGGCTTATGAGTGTAGAATGTCTGACTCTGTTCGCATCCCTGCTTGCAGCACTTCATCGCTATTAAAAAGGAGTCCTCGAAGATGTTCTTTAAGTCTTAGAAAGAGATGGAAATCGGATGAGGCCAACTCGGGACTGTATGGACCACGATCGATGACAGTAAGCCCAAGGCGTCGGATTGTTGCAGATTCCGCAGCGCTCGTCTGTGATCTGGTATTGTCATGCTGAAGAAGAGTGTGTTCCATGTATGAATGAACTCTTCGAATTCGAAATTCGATTACAGCACCCTGTTTCTTTCGCACCGACATATTGAATCCATGGATTCATGAGGTTGTGTCCACACCCTTGCACGTCCATCCGCTCGGTACAATTTGAAACAAAAGTCGTCCGACCAGGCAACATGTTTCCAGTCATCAACAGTCCAATGTTGCCGTTGACGGTCCCAGACGAGATGTGAAGCCTTGTGTCGAGCAGTCATCAAGGGTACACGAGTGGGGCTACGTCTCCGAGAGCCCATATCGATGACGTTCCGTTGAATGGTTCGCACGCTGACACTTGATGTCTCAGCATTGAAATCTGCAGCAGTTTGTGGAAGTGTTGCAGTTTTGTCATGTTGAACGATTCTCTTCAGCTGTCGTTGGTCCCGTTCTTGCAGGATCTTTTTCCGGCCACAGTGATGTCGGAGATATGATGTTTTACTGGATTCCTGATATTCATAGTACACTCGAGAAATAGTCGTACTGGTAAATCCCCACTTCATCGCTACCTCGGAGATGCTGTGTCCCATCGCTCGTACGCCCACTGTAATACTACGTTTAAATTCACTTAAATGTTGATAACCTGCCACTGTAGCAGCAGTAAGCGGTCTAACAGTTGCACCAGACATTTGTTGTCTTATATAGGCGTTGCCGACCGCAGCGCCATATTCTATCTGTACAATACGCATGCCTGTACCAATTTTTTTGACGCTTCAGTGTATAAAGCTTGTCTGGAGGACGCGGAAATAGTGCAGTTCAAAAAAGTGGTTCAAATGGCTCTGAGCACTATGGGACTAAACATCTGAGGTCATCCCCTAGAACTTAGAACTACATCTAGATCTACATGATTACTCTGCAATTCACATTTAAGTGCTTGGCAGAGGGTTCATCGAACCACAATCATACTATCTCCCTCCCATTCCACTCCCGAACAGCGCGCGGGAAAAACGACCACCTAAACCTTTCTGTTCGAGCTCTGATTTCTCTTATTTTATTTTGATGATCATTCCTACCTATGTAGGTTGGGCTCAACAAAATATTTTCGCATTCGGAAGAGAAAGTTGGTGACTGAAATTTCGTAAATAGATCTCGCCGCGACGAAAAACGTCTTTGCTTTAATGACTTCCATCCCAACTCGCGTGTCATATCTGCTGCACTGTCTCCCCTATTACGTGATAATACAAAACGAGCTGCCCTTTTTTGCACCCTTTCGATGTCCTCCGTCAAGCCCACCTGGTAAGGATCCCACACTGCGCAGCAATATTCTAACAGAGGACGATCGAGTGTAGTGTAAGCTGTCTCTTTAGTGGACTTATTGCATCTTCTAAGTGTCCTGCCAATGAAACGCAACCTTTGGCTCGCCTTCCCCACAATATTATCTATGTGGTCTTTCCAATTGAAGTTGTTCGCAACTTTAACACCCAGGTACGTAGTTGAATTGACAGCCTTGAGAATTGTACTATTTATCAAGTAATCTAATTCCAACGGATTTCTTTTGGAACTCATGTGGATCACCTCACACTTTTCGTTATTTAGCGTCAACTGCCACCTGCCGCACCATACAGCAATCTTTTCTAAATTGCTTTGCAACTGATACTGGTCTTCGGATGACCTTACTAGTCGGTAAACTACAGCATCATCTGCGAACAACCTAAGAGAACTGCTCAGATTGTCACCCAGGTCATTTATATAGACCAGGAACAGCAGAGGTCCCAGGACGCTTCCCTGGGGAACACCTGATATCACTTCAGTTTTACTCGATGATTTGGCGTCTATTATTACGAACTGCGACCTTCCTGATAGGAAATCACGAATCCAGTCGCACAACTGAGACGATACCCCATAGGCCCGCAGCTTGATTAGAAGTCGCTTGTGAGGAACGGTGTCAAAAGCTTTCCGGAAATCTAGAAATACGGAATCAACTTGAGATCCCCTGTCGATAGAGGCCATTACTTCGTGCGAATAAAGAGCTAGCTGCGATGCACAAAAACTACTTCTAAGAAACTCATGCTAGCAGCTGTTCCTGTTTCAAATTCTGGAATATTCCATTCGTCTTCCCTGGTGAAGGAATTTCGGAAAACTGCGTTCAATAACTCCGCTTTAGCGGCACAGTCGTCGGTAACAGTACAACCGGCACTGCGCAGTGAAGGTATTGACTGCGTCCTGCCGCTTGTGTACTTTACATACGACCAGAATTTCTTCGGATTTTCTACCAAATTTCGAGACAATGTTTCGTTTTGGAACCTATTAAAGGCATCTCGCATTGAAGTCCGTGCCAAATTTCGCACGTCTGTAAATTTTAGGCAATCTTCGGGATTTCGCGTTCTTCTGAACTTCGCATGCTTTTACGTTGCCTCTGCAACAGCGTTCGGACCCGTTTTGTGTACCATGGGGGATCAGTTCCATCTCTTACCAATTTATGAGGTACTACTTAAACATAACTAACCTAAGGACATCACACACATCCATGCCCGAGGCAGGATTCGAACCTGCGACCGTAGCAGTCGCGCGGTTCCGGACTGAAGCGCCTAGAACCGCTCGGCCACCGCGGCCGGCAATAGTGCAGTCGATGCCGTAATACGGAAACGGAGCAATTTATCTGACGTCTAAAAGGGCATGATCATTGTCTTTCGGGTTGGGGGTGGAAGCATATCAGAAACGACTAAGTTCATAAATTGATAGCGTGCGGCTGTGGTTAAAGTATAGCGTGCGTGGAAAAATGGCACTATCCAAAAGCGACGCTGAGGTAACTGTGGTGTACCACTGGCCATAGATGACAAGAGTGAACGACGGTTGCGAACATGTGTAAGAGCGAGAAGACGAACAACTGTTGAGCAATGACCATCCAGATGAGAGCGGCTACCAGCTGTGCAGAGTACACTGCTGCGCATCAGGCTCGGCAGCACGCGCCTGGTTCATGCACACATGTTGATTGCTGTTCATCGGCGACGAAGGCTGGAATTTGCACGACAGTACCGCAGCTGGACGCCCACAGAGTGGCAACAGGTGGCCTCTTCAGGTCAATCACGTTTTATGCTCCATCGGTGTGACGCATCTGAAAGCAAACACCCTGGAATAATCGTTGGAAGAGTCCGCGCCGGAGGAGGGAGCGTTATGGTCTGTGGAATGTTTCCGTGGCATCCCTTGGTGATGTCGTCATTATGAGAGGCCCCCTGGATCATCAAAACTATGCATCTATCCTTGAGACCATCCCCACCCCTCCATGCAGTTTGATTTTCCTCGCATCTACCAGCATGACAATGCAAGTTGTCGCACAGCTCGCAGTGTACATGAATGGTTCGAAGAGCACCAGGATAAGTTTACCGTACTCCCTTGGCGACCAAACTTCCCGAATTTAAACCAAATCGAGAATCCCTGGGACCACTTTGGTGGGTCTGTTCGCGCCATGAATCCTCAGCCGAGAAACATAGTGCATTTGGCCACGGTACTGGAGTCGACATGGCTCCACATCCCTATCGGTATCTTCCAGAACCTCACTGACACTCCTCCTGCACGTCTCGCAGCTGTCCGTACTGCTAAATGTGGTTATTCGTGCTTTTCGTAGGTTGTCACGAATTAATGTCACAGGATAGTGCAATTCTGTCTTTCCCCACGTGAATTTTAAAGAAGACCCAATAAATGATACATAGCATTTTTCAATAACAGTATTAATTACAGTTATGTCAGTATCTACGCGATGGGTGTTAGGCGGTTTCCCACATCCAGCTAGGTAAATACCGGTGTGGTCCCCACGTCCCGACTCAGATACACGATGTACAACCGTTTAGAAAATGATGTCGCGCTTGACCATGTGCTTCACTATAGACCAGTGGTCGTCAGACTGCGGCCGAGATAAAGTCTTCGTGCTGCTCGGGGTTCTCAGCCATATTTTATAATAGTATGCATCTAGCAACTACCCACATCAAAAAAAGTTTTGTATCACCCTGGTATCCAAAACTCCTGAAGATAGACGTTCACTGTGGATATTGTCTCACAGACACAGTCCTTTTGATTCTTCAGAGATGTCAGTAAGCCCGCGCAAAGCTGTAAACATCCATGCAGGAGCAGCGCCCATTAGAGGGAGGGGGGCCCGACAGCCGATCAGTTGCAGTCATTCCACCAGGAAGGAGGTACACGGCTCATGTTGTTTGTAGTTCAACCATGCCTAGACGGTCAATATCGCGGTTCGCTAGCGTCCGCATCGTTACTTTGTGCCAGGAAGGGCTCTCTACAAGGGAAGTGTCCAGGCGTCTCGAAGTGAACCCAAGCTATGTTGTTCGGACATGGGGAAATACAGAGAGTCAGGAACTGTCGATGACATGCCTCTCTCAGGCCGCCCAAGGGCTACTGATGCAGTGGATGACCGCTACCTACGGATTATGTCTCGGAGGAAACCTGACAGCAAAGCCACCATGTTGAATAATGCTTTTCGTGCAGCTGCAGGACGTCGTGTTACAACTCAAGCTGTGCGCAATAGGCTGCATGATGCGCAACTTCACTCCCGACGTCCACGGTGAGTTCCACCTTTACAACCAGGACACCATGCAGCGCGGTACAGATGGACCCAACAACAAGCCGAATGGACCGCTCAGGATTGGCATTACGTTCTCTTCACCGATGAGTGTCGCATATACCTTCAACCAGACAATCGTCGGAGACGTGTTTGCAGGCAATCCGGTCAGGCTGAACGCCTTAGACACACTGTCCAGCGAATGCAGCAAGGTGGAGTTTCCCTGATATTTTGGGGTGGCATTATGGGGGGCCGACATACGCCGCTGGTAGTCATGGAAGGCGCCGTAACGGCTGTACGATGCATGAATGCCATCTTCCAACCGATAGTACAACCATATCGGCACCATATTGGCGAGGCATTCGTCTTCATGACTTCGTTCAAGATAACGACATCGCTCGACTAGAGTGGCCAGTATGTTCTCCAGACATGAACCCTATCGAAGATCCCTGGGATAGATTGAAAAGGGCTGTTTATGGACGACGTGACCCACCAACCATTCTGAGGGATCTACGCCGAATCACCGTTGAGAAATGGGACAATCTTGACCAATAGTGCCTTGATGAACTTGTGGATAGTATGCCGCGACGAATACTGGCATGAATCAGTGCAAGAGGACGTGCTACTGTGTATTAGAGGTACCGGTGTGTACAGCAGTGAGGACCACCACCTCTGAAGGTCTTCCTGTATGGTGGTACAACATTCAATGTGTGGCTTTCATGAGCATTAAAAAGGGCGAAATGATGTTTATGTTGATTCCAATTTTCTGTACAGGTTCCGGAACTCTGGGAACCGAGGTGATGCAAAACATTTTTTGATGTGTGTAATAGCCAAATCCAGAAACGTCAAATAACCTTAAGAACTGTAGTTTCCCTGTTCATTAACAAACAAAAGTACCTACAGAGACAATAATATTTTAAGATGTGTTTAACTTGAAATGACGTTGGCGTATTTTAAGATGTGTGTAACTTTAAATGACGTTGGCGTATACGACTGTGAGGCAAGTAAAGATTTTTTTTTTCGGTACCTGCCCATACAGTCATCTCAACAGTGGAGAGTCAGTTACGACGATTTGAACGTAAGGACGACACAATATCCAGTCCCCGAGCGGAGAAAATTTCCGACCTGGCGATAAGTAAAGTTGGCCGCTTACCTCAGGGACAGACGAATAGCCGACCGGTGTGGCAGTGCGGTTCTAGGCGCTTCAGCCTGGAACCACGTGACCGCTACGGTCGCAGGTTGGAATCCTGCCTCGGGCATGGATGTGTGTGATGTCCTTAGATTAGTTAGGTTTAAGTAGTTCTAAGTTCTAGGGGACTGATGACCACAGATGTTAAGTCCCATAGAGCTCAGAGCCATTTGAACCATTTGACAGACGGATAAGTAACACAGCCACTGCGCGATTAGAGGATGTGGGAGGGAATGTTTTATTGTGTGTCCTGCAGTACTAACAACTCACTAGCTTGGGTGAACGTATCGATCAGCAACTATAGTATACATTCTGACACGGAACTAACTTGGATTCCTGAATGCGCATTAAGTAAACGGTCATCTTCAAACACAGTACCTATTTGTGGCAAGGGATATGGAATTAAATTAAGGCTGCTGTAATACAACGCAGTAAGTAGAGGAAAAATGACATTCAGAACATTTAGTAACATTTGTTCAAATGGTTCAAATGGCTCTGAGAACTTTGGGACTTAACTGCTGAGGTCATCAGTCCGCTAGAACTTAGAACTACTTAAACCCAACTAACCTAAGGACATCACAAACATCCATGCCCGAGGCAAGATTCGACTGTAGAGGTCGCGCGGTTCCACACTGTAGCGCCTAGAATCGCTCAGCCACTCCGGCCGGCAGTAACATTTGTTATCGTGTTTCATAGTACATGATGCGTTTAAATATAAGTAAAGTTATTGTTATTGATTAAATTATCCACTCACATACAGAACAGAGCAGAACAATACTCACAATTAGTATGTGGTCACTGAGGCTGGCAGAAATCTGAAGTAGAGAATAGTCGACACGTCCTGTCCCGAATGGTGCCGACTATTAACGATCAGTACTTGGCGGTCAGCTTATCACGCCCTGACTATAACTAATCTATTGGTGGCTCGTAACACATTAATTGATAGAGGTTACCAATTAATAATAAGATCGTTACATTTGAAGCCCGACGTGCCGCAACACAGTGACAGTATTGGCTTTTGAGCAAAAAAGTTTGACGAACTCTGTTCCAGTCGGAGACTGATGGGGAACACGAATTCCGTGTCGGAGGGAAGGAGTGGTGTCAGGCAGGGCATGCGGGCATCCACTGTCACTAGCATTACTTCACCCTGAGTAACAGTGCCGACCCCGTAATCGGGCGGGACAAGTGGTGGATGAACAAGGAGAATATCGGTATCTACATCACTTACTTTCTTTCGAAATGGTGTTACATTAATTTTTTTGTTAGTAGTATTGTAGGTCTGAAAGAGAGTTATTCAACAGAATTTCACTCTATGAAGCCCGGTAAGTAGTTTCGGAGAAATTAGAGCGTTTAGAAATTCAGATTTATATGTCTTAAACATTAAGCTGACTGCTGTCGTATGAGGATGTTGGTAACGAAATATGGAACAGTTGTGCCTGGCTAATGCTTAACTCCGGCATGATGTGCTAATAAAGACTTACAACAGGTTCTAAATGGGGGAGAAGAGTTTTAATTAAATTGTTACTGATCGCACTGGGGTACATCAAGTTCGACCGACAAAAAACAGGAAGCCAAAGGAGTGGCCTCTCGGGAGATTCACCTATTAACTACAAAAACAGTTCTGCGTGTTTCTGGAAGAACCTTGGAAAAAATGAATTTCACAAATGGAACAGATATATAAAATAAAAAAATAAGGTATAAATTTGTTGTTATAAGTTTACACAATCAGAAGAATAATATTATTTTAGTTTCGGGATATGCGTTCACTAAAAAATTACAATGTCAACAACAGTAATAAAACTAAAACGGAAACCGTAAAAGAGAATAGTCACAACTATTTATATAAAATTGAATTTATGGCGTCAAGTGTTCTAAATGTCCATCGTCCACCTCGTTGGACGGTTACTGTCTCTTGTGCAAAGACATCAGGTCACACTGTAGAGATTCCCTAGCTATTCCTATGTTGTAGTTAGGACAACCAAAGCTTAGATTATACATTGTTAATGTAAAGATATTTCCAATAATCCTCCAGAATAATCTTCAAAATGCTTTCAAAGATTTTTTTTGAAAATTAATGAAAATTCTTCAAGTCCTCATTAACTGTAGAGGGGTTCCTTTGTTAGGCACCACAAAAGGCTTCATACGATTATAGGTGTATCTTCAGGTGATAATCTGCATTGAGCACAAAAAAGTTTTTATAAAATGCAATTAATACGTAGTGTATAACAGCGAGAAAACAGTAACAGGTTTTTAGTCACAACTTATCACTTCGTAAGACTAGAGAGAACATATGGTATCACAAAGTTCAAGCTGTAAGCTTGTTAATTGCGTAACCTCTTAAACGTTGACCATCGAATGGCTAAACTCGGAATTGTACACCATAGAGTGAACGTCGAAAGCGTCAAAACTCATGCTCTAATATAAAACCTAGGGAACGAGAGCAAATCACTGCAGGTAAATCATATAGGGCCAAAACAGTGATAATGGACCTCGTGTAGTGAAAAACGCCACTCACCAAAGCTGTGTTATAAAAGACTCAGGGTTTAAAAGGTTGACTCCTTATTAAACGTGGTCCTAACATGCAGTCTCCATTAAAAGAAGAGTGCAATCAGCACATGCAAGGTCTCCGTCATTCGACTGCACTTCACGACCACGTCTAATAAGGAGTCGACTTTTAGACCCTGAGTCTGTTATAACACAGCGTTGGTGAGTGACATCTTTCACTACACGGTACCCATTATCACTTTTTTGGCCCTCTATGTTTTAATTGCAGTGATTTGTTCTCGTTCTCTAGGCTGTTTTTTGTTTTTTATTGGAGCATGAGTTTCTACGCTTTCGACGTTCACCTTATGGTGTAAAATTCCGATTTTATCCATTCGATGATTAACCTAAAGAGGTTACTCAATTAATCGGTTTACAACATGAATGTTGGGACATCGTATATTCTGTGTAGCCTAAAACATTTTTTTGTATTCAGTACAGATTATCACCTGAAGATGCACCTATAATCGTGTGAAACCGGCTGAGTTGCCCGATAAAGGAACGTCTATAAGGCCTTGAAGAATTTTCATTCATTTGAGAAAAATAAAAAGATTATTTTGGAGAATTCTTGGAAATGTCTTTACAGTAACAATCTTTAGATATTGTTGCACATACTACAGTTGTATGATGTTTTTAATCGTCTGGAGTCATCGGAACTTGTGCATAGAGTTCACCTTTAAGCGTACCTCATAGGAAAAAATCCAATGACGTCAAATCAGTTGAACAAAGCCTTCAAGTCCTATCCAGCGATTAGAATGAGCACGTGTCTAATCACAAGCGACTTGTGAAGTAGGTACCCGTTATGTCGGTATCACATAATCTGATACTTCCTCTAGTAGAATCTGTGGCACTTCAGTAAGAAACTGTGTTAATCATTTACCTGCTAAGATTTCTGAGTTACGTATGGTCCAATTACGTAGTCACATAAGTGTTCACAAAAAGTTCCCAATCCACATCCTGTGTTGTTCAACCTGCCTCAGCGAGACTGGATTCTCAGCAGTTCTTTAATGCACATTTCTTGTATTCACGTTTCCATGATATTTCTTTGAGGAAATAACCTACTGTCCCGTCGTCACATCAGAATAAAGTGACAGAGTCCCCTGAGTGATCTGTTAACCTGCAGATTAATCTGATAGCGAAGTGACGCGTGATACGAATGGAACCTGCCTATACGCATTATGTGCAGATTTTCTGGAGCTAAAATGTGGATATTCAGGAAACTCTCCCGGACCCCGTATTTCTTTCGTTTTGCTCGTTGCTGACCTGCCTGTTACCCTCTGCTCAGCATTATGGTGCCCTTCCAATAATAACTTCCTTGCACATTAACAAATTTATCATTGTCATTGAACACCGTCTGTCAGGATACTTTCGTGCGTAAAATTCTTCGCGCTCCTCCTTTATTCTCCATAAAGAAGTGACACATCTAATTTCCCTTTTTGTGAAAGACCTTTCTAGAGTTCCGTACCTCAGGCTGTGAAAACGGAATCCTAATAGGATCGCTTCGTTGCCCGTATATCGAATATTTTGATACTCGAAAACTCATTCATCAAAACTTACAGGATACTTCCCGTTGACCTAGAATCATGCAATTTGGCAAGACGCAAGGTTTCACAGTACAAATAAAGAAAAAGCCAAAACCTGTTAATCTGTAATTATATAACACGAAAAAATATTTTTTGTCATTTTTCATTCATTTGCCTGTCTGTCGGTCTGTAACGACCCCTTTTTCTCTTGAACTGATTGGCGTATCAAGTTCAAATGTATGACACATACTGAGATCTGTGGTCCCTTGGCAGTTTAAAAATTTGAAGCTTCTGTCAATGCAGTCAAAAGATATGGCCGTTTATGTCATATATTTTAATACTCGAATACTCACTTATCAAATCTTATAGGGTACTTCCCGTTTACCTAGAATCATGAACTTCAGAAAGACGCACAGTTTCACACTACACGTAAGTAAAAATCCGAAAAATGTTCATTTATACTGATTTTTTATCATTTTTTATCCATCTGTCTGTCCGTCAAGACCACTGTTTCTCTGGAATACGTTGACATATCAAGTTCAAATTTATGTCTCATACTAAAGTCCATGATCCCTTAGCGTGCAAAACACTTAAGCTTCGAAGTCAGTTTAGTCAAAAGATTCGGCTATTTATGTCACCTATTTTGAAACTCGCAAACCTCCTCATCAAAACCCACAGGGTATCATGAAATGTGGCAAAAAGCAATGTGTCACTGTACAAGTGAAGTAAAAAAAAAAAAAATCTGAAAATTGTTAAACTGTAATTATATCACATAAAAAAACATCTTTCTGCCGTTAGATGGTTTAAATGGCTCTGAGCTCTATGGGACTTAACATCTGAGGTCATCAGTGCCCTAGAACTTAGAACTACTTAAACCTAACTAGCCTAAGGACATCACACACACCCATGCCCGAGGCAGGATTCGAACCTGCGACGTAGCAGTCGCGCGGTTCCGGACTGAAGCGCCTAGAACCGCTCGGCTACAGCGGCCGGCTTTCTGTCGTTAGAACATACATTGCATTCATCATCCATCACAAGCAACATTACTGCATGACAACATAAAATGTAAGCTGTAGTCATATTTTAATAAGTAAATAAAAATATTTTGTTAAATATTTTATATCCACATGTATAAACTGAAGTCTTCTGCTCGTTTCTTTTTGTGTCCCTTCTTTTTGTGAATCTGGGCTAGTCTAATTAACTACTGCACAGATTTTGATACTCTCTTGGAATCCCTGGGACTTATATCTTGTCGCTATCTGTGTCTCTAAAACAGGCAAGAGTCGTTGAGATTCTCGATTCCCAGGATGGATGAATTATATGTATACACATAATGTGTCCAATTTTTTCAAATCAACCAGCTCTCGGTCGGCAAAAGTAGTGGCCATAAAAATTACAGCACCATGAAGACGGCGTTCTAACTGGCATGAAGTGTACTAAATGCCTGGGTATGCAAATGAATACCATTTCAGTACAATCGCAGCAAGGAGTAACGCTGTCGTAATTCAATACACAAGGAACGACTACGCAGCATTTTTCCCATTCAAAATTGGCTCTAAGCACTATGGGACTTAACGTCTAAGGTCATCAGTCCCCTAGACTTAGAACTACTTAAACCTAACTAACCTAAAGATATCACACACATCCATGCCCGAGGCAGGATTCGAACCTGCGACCGCAGCAGCAGCGCGGTTCCGGACTGAAGCGCCTAGAACCGCTGGGCCACAACGGCCGGCTTTCTCATTCAGAAATCGCGGTTTATTGGTTATCTGTGAGAAGATCGTGTTACACATCGTGTAAAGACCAAAAAATTCCATCAGCACGTATTGGAATTCGACAGCAATAGGATCGTTGAGCATCGAAACTGGGGTGATATTGCTGCTCGTGTTGGTCGGGATTCCAAGACTATCATGAGAAAATGGAACTGATGGAATGGAGACGATTCCTAATCCCGCGTACATCACATCACGATGGATGTATTCGTGTGTAGAGGTTCCGGAGAGAACGAATATAGCCAGATTGCATTCGTCATCGACTTACGGGCCAGCTGCTCGTGTTGGTCGGGATTCCAAGACTATCATGAGAAAATGGAACTGATGGAATGGAGACGATTCCTAATCCCGCGTACATCACATCACGATGGATGTATTCGTGTGTAGAGGTTCCGGAGAGAACGAATATAGCCAGATTGCATTCGTCATCGACTTACGGGCCAGCCGTTAGGTACACGAACATATCTGACGTGTTAAGGCTGGCGGCTTCCTATATTCGAGTTGTCCGTTAAGTTACGTTTCAACAATAGAACGCAAGACCGTGTGTTGCCTGTTTTGTCCTTACCTTCGATACTGTGCTCTGGCTAGCAAGTTCTTCTGTTCCGTCGCTAGAGGTTTCTGGGGCCTGGGACTGGACCTGGAGAGATACCTGACGTTTGCGATCGCTCGAATTGCTTGGCTGCAGATAGTTCCGCAAAAGCCCGGCAGATGTCAGCTCATGGTCGTTACGCACAGCTCGTCTAGCTGGGTCGGGTATTGAATCGTGTGTTTGCAGGCCGACACCAGGCGGCGCGCAAGTGCGCTACCGCCCATTGCGCGCATACGCGGCGCGCGTTTAAGCTGCGCTTGGGTGTTAAACAGTTTCGACTCGTTCCAACTTCAGCGACACTAGTTGCACGTGTCTAAAATTAAGCAGAGCGGCAGACTGAAGTTACGTGGAGAGCGGAGGAAATTGTTAGCTTTTATGGATATCTATGCTATGCATACTTATGTGTAGGATTTCGGTTTTCTATATATAAAGGCAAGCAAAGACTTGTTGCTGCGTTTGAGGCCGTCCTAAGCGATCTGAACAGCGATGGGTTGACAATATCTGAGCTGCAGAGCAAAATTCATTCAATAGGAATCCATACGCAAATGACGCAAGGGGGTGGGGGGGGGGGGGGGGGGACAGGCAAACTAACGTCTGACTGTGAAACAGCCCAAGCCTACAAAACTAGAATCCCGTGGTTGTTTGTAAGAAAAAATGTGTACAGAAAATATGGAAACCAGAATTCCGAACGCATTTTCCACAACAAAACGAGCTCTCGACAGTCTGTAATTGAAAATTATTTCTTTGAAACTCAGTGGACCATACTTTGAAAATGGCTTCATTAAATAGGTACACCGAGAGTTCTGGATTCCTTTGCCAGTTTTAGAGTAGCATCTGATGCCTTCCTGCTTCACCTACACTGTCGGAGAAAAATCCAACAATCTCAAGGACAATGTCATTGTTTACCACTGCAGAAGTATATGATAAGTAATTCAGGACTATTAAAACACACATGTCAAAATAATGAGTGCCAAAAAAGTCGCATCAACACACAGTGTGTACCCCCGTGGGCAATTCAGGCCTGTATTCTCACATGTAAATAATCATAAAGGTGTAGAATGACATCCTGCGATAATTCTCTCAAGCATCTTGCTCCTTTTCTTGCAATTCAGCAATAGTTCTTGCATGCCCTGGAGAACAAATAAGTTTCCGCTTCATCATGTCCAATACATATTCAATTACTGAGAGATCTGGTAAACTTACTGGCCAAGGCAGCTGTTTTACAACACGAAGAGCACATCCGTCTCAGCAGCAGTATGTGGACGTGCATGTGTGCTCACAAACAAGCCTCCAGAGCACCATCTAATTGCCCATGACTGTGACAAATGAATCACTAACACGGCAACCCCTCAATATACACGTATTATACCCTGGTGCCCCAATGAACACATTCCTTGAATGTGTTGCATGCATTTTTTTTTCTTTTTTAGGCAGTTATACCAGCTAAGTAAAGCAGGAATTACTGTCTGTAAATTCGAAGAGGATAACGTTAAATTTGCGAACTGTTGAATTTGGAACACTATGTTGGTACTGTAGAGACGAATATGAATCCCATTTGCCAAGAAACGCATAGTGGTTTGTAATTTCAGTTGTGGGGACAATGTGTCACGAAGTACACTGCTCTTCTTTCTTATTGCATTATTAACTCTATTTACAATAAACGTGACCCAAACTCGTCTCTTGTTTCTTTTCTTATGGAGCGATTTCACGCAGACGAGCATTAACTCCTCCGACGGAACTGAAGTGGACACGGGGTGTTGCTGTGTCTACTACTGTCGTATATGAAACCACATGCGCAAAACTTGTTACGCGAAACGAAGTTCACAAGCTAATGTCGTGTAAACTAGCCTTAATTATCCGATCGTCATTTTGATGCCCGCTCCAGGAACATGGTGCGTGAACGTAAGCCTAAAGAAAATGTGAAAGTGAGCTCGATTGTATAGAATACGTCCACAGTCTAAAAGATGGAGCTTGTAGTAGTTAATAAGAAAGATTTTCACTAGTGAAAAAATGGGATGGATATCATTTTGATTACGTTTTCGCGTTAGTTACGTCTACTGTGGCATGTGCTCTACTCTTCCCTCTTTCAGTTACGCTATGACGCATCTGAAGGCACATTTTTGCTGAATGCGCCAAAGAATAAGTCATGAAGGATTACCTGTTGACATGTGTGGCAGACATTCCGCCCATTTAGGTTCAAATGGTTCAAATGGCTCTGAGCACTATGGGACTTAAATTCTGAGGTCATCAGTCCCCTAGAACTTAGAACTACGTAAACCTAACTAACCTAAGGACATCACACACATCAATGCCCGAGGCAGGATTCGAACCTGCGACCGTAGCGGTCGCGCGGTTCCAGACTGTAGCGCCTAGAACCGCTCGGTCACCCCGACCGGCCCCATTTAGGTCTATATTGATATCAGGTAGAGGATTTGGTGCTTTATGTCAGGAGCTTGCACACATCAGTTGGTAATTTGGACGAGTGTGCCTCTTCAGCACGCTGCCTGATCCTACAACGATGTCCGCAACACTGAAAGAAAGGCCGCTGAGATACGGGCGAATATGATCTCCTGCGTTTTCGACGTCTTAGGAGTGAATGTCTGTTTCTGTACAGCAGATATGTGGACTGATCCACATCTAAAAATTCCTGTCAATAATTACACTCTTCGTTGCGGGCGCCAAAAGCCTTGCCGCAGTGGTAACACTGGTTCCTGTCAGATCAAAGAAGTTAAGCGCTGTTGGGAGTGGCTATCACATGGATAGGTGACCGTCCTTGTCTGCTGAGTGCTATTGTTAAGGGGGTGCACTCAGCCCTTGTGTGGCCAGTGGTGGAGCCACTCGACTGAGAAGTAGCGGTTCCAGTCACGAAAACGGACAACGGTCGGGAGAGCATCCAGTGACGCTCATCGGCTGAGGATGACACGGCGGTTGGTCGGTACCGTTGTGTCTTCTGAGGCCTGTTTGGGTGGAGAGAGAGTTTTTGTTGCGGACAGTAGGAAACAAAACTATAACGGTGGCGGCATCTCGCTTATCTTAAAAGAAAAATCTCTAGGGAATGTATTAAATGATGTTTAAATTAGGAGTTTTGAAACTGTTTTGTTTTTATGTTAAATTATTAATTTTTTATGGCAACATTTTTGCTAGCGTTGATAGATTTTTGTATCTAAATCTGATTAAAGAAATGATGGCATACTATGAAAAACAGCAGATCGTGACCCGGCACCCCGATAAATTTCTTGCCAAGCTGACTGTCGTATAAGGAGAAAAATGACGTACGTGACAGCTTTGTATCTGCGGCTGTGTATATTGCAGCCCTTGCGGAGGACTTGAAACGTAAGTCAACTGGTTCGTGTGCTGCTAGCGCTCCCAATCTATTCACCAGAAAATGAGCTGCATTTCCATTTTCGTTGTAATCCACAATGGGTCGGCCGCTCCTGGCGCGCTCTTGCTTCCCTCTTACTGGCTTCAGAACTTATTCAGGTAGTTTATATTTTATACGGATACACTAGATTACTAAGAATACTTACCAAAAGGCCGCGCGGGATTAGCCGAGCGGTCTCAGGCGCTGCAGTCATGGACTGTGCGGCTGGTCCCGGAGGAGGTTAGAGTCCTCTCTCTGGCATGGGTGTGTGTGTGTGTGTGTGTTTGTCCTTAGGTTAATTTAGCTTAATTAGTGTGTAAGCTTAGGGACTGATGACCTTAGCAGTTAAGTCCCATAGGATTTCACACACACACACACACACACACACACACATACAAAAAACTGAGCTTTGTTTCAACTTTTCACTGTAGTTATATGTAATTAATAGCTACGTAAACAACATATCTCAGCAGCCAACAAAGGTGAAAAAAGGTAAGGTGAAGATGTGTATTTCATCGTTATCAACGTTGCTGAATCAACCAACTGTGGTATCGTACAGTATCGATACCACACCAGGCAAAACGCACTCCAAAGTTGACAGTAAACCATATGACGGCCCCGCCAATCCGCGGTCGTCTTGAAGCTACACATCCGGCTGTACGCATACATAGCGCCACCACCGAGCCGGCATAAGAAGCCGCCGCAACGAAGCCCACTGTACTACAAATCTACGAGCGGAGCTAGCCGAAGCCTCAACAGCAGTTTATGGTAGCGTTTCTGTGTTGATTATTAATGACAACGACGCTCTGTTTAACGGGTTTTCTTCAGATTACGTGTACTTTTAATAATTTCTGCATTCTGCTTACATTCCCACCTACTCCTCGGCACCCACTTCTGACTGACCCAACACTAACAGTAAAGAAAGTGCTGAGGAGCACATTATTGTGCACGCAGGTAGAGATTATATTTAACGATAGATTGCTCTCCAACATATTGAAAATGAAGGACAAAAATAACAAGGGCCAGTTGCTGTGCTTATCAGAGTTTACAGACTTCAGTTACGTTTCGCATGTTTTTGTAGGTTGCACTAAATCTCAGGTAATAAGGAGAGAGGATGAGGAGGATATTAGGGTTTAAAGTCTCGTCAACACTAGAGACGGATCACAAGTTCAGATTAGGGAAGGATGGAGAAGGAAAGCTGCCGTGCCCTTTCGAAGGACCTGTCCCGGCATTTGCATTAAGCGATTTAGGGAAATCACGGAAAACCAAAATCAGGATGACCGGACGCGGGTTTGATCCGTCGTTCTCCCGAATGCGAGTCCACTATGCTAACAATTGCGCTACCCCGCTCGGTGGCATAATAAGAAAAATTGCCTTGCAATCATCCTTGTTGAAACTTAGTTATGACTAGTCCCATACTCTGAAGTTCGTACGTATCGCATTTCGTAGAGTATGTGTGACCAAGGGCACCCATATGATAGTTTGTATGGGACGGCCTAGATTTGAGGGTAGGAGTATTTTTAATATGTTTTAAGGCGAATGGCGACTTGTAAGTATCATAAAAAAGTTCCAGTTCCGACCCTGGTAAAAATTGCATAAGAAAAACACCCCATTACATCAGATCTCTTCTTTTCCATGAAAGATAGGGGGAGAGGCAGTTCCTCCTTACCCCGGGTATGGACGCCCTTGTGTATGACGCATGGATAAGAGCTGTTTCTCAGTACTAAAGTAAGCATAAGGCCATTTGCGAGAACGTTCCACTTAAAATTTCATTTCGGTTCCTATATCCGACTGAAAATATAGACTATCAGAATTGTGAAACGCTAATGTATTTAAGAATACAAATGGAAATGAATTTTACCACTGTTTTTTAAAAAACGATTTACTGCCGTCATTTGTCAAAATCAGGCTATCCGTAATGTTTGATGGTTCATAAAGTAATCCACCGGTATCACGAGGGTAATTCAAATGAAAACCTTAAAAGGACAATACAATTTCTGTAAGTGATATTACCGACTTAGCAGGAGTTATCCTTGTTTTTCAACAAACAACCGACAGTTGGTAGTTTATTGTTGCATCATAGAAAAGGAAACGGTGTCAGTGCAAAGACAACCGCCTCGTTGCCGACTTGTTTCATGTTGGAGCAGCGAACTGTGGTACGTTTTTTGACTAGTGTAGCTGGTAAACGTGTGGAAACGCATCGCAGGATGAAAGCACAGTACAGTGATTCGTGTATGTTCGTGCAGCAAGTGTACGAGTAGTGCAGAAAGTTTAAAAGAAGCGTAACTTCCGTGGAAGACAAAAGCGGCGTAACTTCTGTGGAAGAAGCTCTGGGCCCCGGGGCAGGCACACCACGAAGTAACGAACGAAAACATTGCCGCAGTGGAAGAGTATCTGAAGGGAAACAGGCGGTTGACTGTAAACGAGAGAGTCACTACTCTGGATATTAGCATCGCTTCAGCACACAATATTGTCCATGATGTGCTGTGGTTCAATAAAAGACCTTCAAGATGGGTGCCACTTCAGTTCACTGCTGAATTGGAAGATCCTCGCGTTGACGCATATGAGGAACTTTTGCGTTGTTTCCAGGTCGAAGGTTATGGACTTATGGACAGAGGTGAAAGCTGGACGCACTGTCACCAACATGAAAGATTGAACATGGAGTGGTGCCGTAGCTCTTTGAAAAAAAGAGAAAACCAACTCATTCAGACACCGACAAGAAAAGTCATGGTCACTCTTTTTTGGGATGCAAAAGGCGTATTTTGGAGCATTATGTGGAAAGAGGATTAACAGTGACCAGTAATTCACACTCAAATCTGATATGAAATCACATTCGCACTGCAGTGAAAAGTAAATGACGGGTCTTATTTTCCTGTCTATCGATCGCTGCTTTTTATTGCAAAATTATCGGTTTCGGGCAACGTGGCTCATCATCAGATCATACGTAATGGAACTATCACTTCACTGCCATATACTGAGTACACTGATAGTTTCATTACGAAAGGTTACTCTGTGACTGCGCTATATGATCTGAACGTGATCGACATTGCCCAAAGCCAGTCATTTCGAAATGATAAACAGCGATCAACAAACAGAAGAATAATTGTATTTTGTATAACTAAGGGTCGCCGATAATTCCCTTGCGACAGATACGTCCAGTTTTGGTGAACGATGCGGACTTCACGACTGCAGGTGTTTTTCTGCAACGCAATAAGGCTTGTCCCCAGGCTGCAGCCGGTCCATGTGACCGAGCGGTTCTAGGCGCTTCAGTCCGGAACCGCGCTGCTGCTACGGTCGCAGGTTCGAATCCTGCCTCGGGAATGGATGTGTGTGATGTCCTTTGGTTAGTTAGGTTTAAGTAGTTCTAAGTCTAGGGAACTGATGGCCTCAGATGTTAAGTCCCATAATGATTAGAGCCATTTAAACCCAGCCTGCATATTGGACCATGGCAAAAATACGGGACATGTAATCTGAATTTCTCCAACATCCAACTTAGCAGACCTCGCCACGATGACTTTCATGTATTCGAACAGCTAAAATAAACGCTGGAGGCAAAAATTTCAGAAGCTGTGAAGTGGTGAAAACCGCGTTGCACGAGTCGCTTCATTCACGACCAAAGTAATTCTTCTCATGAGTGTCCATGCACTTCCGAAAAGGTAGAAAACGTGCATTACATGTCATGAGGAGCACATCGAAAAATGATATATATCTAATTTCTCTGTTTAACCTAATATGCATAACAATAAATAATTGTTTCCATTTGAAACACCCCATACCATGCATCTGTGATGTCTTTGTCGGATTCATCTTGTTATTAACTTATCGGACCCGCTGTTTCGTTAGAGCAGTCCAGTTGAGATTTTGTTCCAGAGTGACCTAGAGTTATTTTGCCTTTCTGTTGGCCTTAGATGTGCATTCCGAAGCCTGCACTAGACATTCGGATTTTGATTTAGCAACTAACTAACTCATCAATGATATTACTACTTGTACTGTCTTATTTTCTTGAATATATATAACACTTTCTGAAATTTTAGTGCCTCTAAGCTTGACGTAAGGAAATGGGTGGGTTTAATAGTTACATAAACGTGATATTGATATGGGTGCGACAGAAGATTACGAAAAATCGACGGACCTTGAAGGTGGTGTGCTGGAAGAAGTAATATACAATGAATAAAACAGAAACTGAAAATCAGTGTCTAATAGAATTTTCACTAACTGTAACTGATGCTTTGTTTAAAAAAAAAAAAAAAAAAAAAAAAAAAAAGCTGCAAATAGGTTCGTTCTTTACGAAATTATTTGTTCTAAAAATTCGATGAACGTCATTTCTAGCAGTTGCTATAATGTTTTAATCACTCTGTAAATTAAGTAGCAACTGGTTGTCATACTCAGAGACATTCGACCTACATCCACTGTCAAA
Source organism: Schistocerca americana (assembly GCF_021461395.2). Classification (NCBI taxonomy): domain Eukaryota; kingdom Metazoa; phylum Arthropoda; class Insecta; order Orthoptera; family Acrididae; genus Schistocerca; species Schistocerca americana. The sequence goes on along the minus strand of NC_060130.1, from coordinate 328,070,675 downwards.
TTTTCGGGTCTTTTCCAATTTAAAGGGTAATACACGATTTCAAAGGAGTTAGGCCCATATTATATTATCGAAGTTCTTTGACGAATCTTTTATAAAAGATAGGACCACACTCTAACAGTTATGAAAGATATATTATGAAAATACCCAGTACACAGTCAGAAGTTTTATAAAAAGTCTCCCTATAATATTAACGCAATTTGAGGGTTAATGTCGTACTGGCTTTAGAAACCCGCCCGGATAGCCATCCGTGTTAAAACGCCACTTCCGAAGCGGGGAGATGCGCCGGCTCCGGATCGAATCGGCCCGGCGGATTAACGACGAAGGTCGGTGAGCCGACCATCTAGAACGTGGTTTTTAGGCTGTTTTACACATCTCAGTAGGTGAATACCGGGCTGGTACTCAAGTCCCACCTCATTTACACGATTCACGAACATTTAGAAAAATTTCATCCACTTTCGCGTGAATAACACTGCCCTTAGACATCTGGGGTACACATATTTCGTCCCGGAGAGTAACGGGGTGCGACAGGAAGGGCATTTGGCCACCCCTTAAGCTAACCATGTCAGAATCGTTGATAACAATGCCGATCCTATGCTGATGCGGGACAAAGGCACAAGGAAAAGGAGGAGATCTTATTAGCTTCAGCAATACGTATTCGTCGTTTTCGTGGAGAAAGGAAGCGACTCTGCGGAGTCAAAAACGGGTAATCCCATCCATCATCGAACTACTTGACAACTGTAATTCAGTATAAAAGAATGAGACTGCAAAAGTCCCTTAACTAAGAATTAAATTATTTCTTTAATACCCAGAAGTCACATAAGAAGTAATTCAAGTCGTTCGGAAAGCACCGTTTTTTTCCTGCATATTGGTGAAGTCGATCATATAGAATAATCAAACATCTGTTGCCAGCAGAGAGATCTGTCGTCAGTAGAGAAATTTAATTTTGTTCTAAGAACTTACGGATATTGCGATCTTAGGATTTAGTTAGAACGCTACAGATCGGAGTTCAGTGGTTGTTTATTGTTCTCGTTTATATCTTGCGTACATCCCAGCATCAGTAGCACCACATTCGAATAATTTTCTCTTTTGCGGGGGTCAGCTTGTTCTTTCTCAGTTAGTCCGTACTGCTTTATTCGTAGTTTTTGAGATTTCATACAGCTTTTTACACAGCAGGACTGTGTTTGGTGTGCGCGTACAGAAGAGGAACTGGCCGCTGTGTGTAAACAGCTGGAAGCTGTATTGGCCATGGTCAACAGGCATCGGGCTGCTGCTCTAAGTTGTGGCGACGTCGGGGCACCGGAGACGAAACTTGTGAAACCTTTGGTGCCGTTGGATTCCCCTGGTGACCCGGTTGTCACTGTGACTTCCGATACACAACATATGACTCGTCTGTCTTCACTTGGAGTGAGTGGCAGACAGCGGTGGTTTTGCGCGTCTCAGTGTGGAAGTCAAAAGTGGGAACTGCCCGCATTGCTGATACCTTACGCTTTAGCAACAGGCACGAGGTGCTCCCCAGGATTAATAACACTTCTGAGCCAGCACGGGACGCTTTTTCTACTGGGACAGTGGTCGATTTTCCTTCCTAGATCAGGCAAGTGCAGAGGGATGCTTAGACGATTTTGCGACGGTATCGGATGCGAATTTCTCGATTTCCACAATCGCGTGGAGAGTTGCAGGGTTCTCCTTAAAAGGTCAGACATGCACTGCACGAGGGAAGCTGCTACAGAGAATGCTCGTCCTGCAGATCAGATATAGAAAAGATTAATATGATATTAGTAAACTGCAGGTCCCAGACTTAGTGTCGCTTATTGAAGGTTATAATGCCCAGATAGTATTACGAACAGGAACTTGGTTGGAACCGGAAATGAATAGTAACGAAATCCAGAATTCAGATTGGAATATTTGTCGTAAGAATAAGTTAGTCACCAATTGTGCCGGCAGTAAAGAATTCGGAAACATCTAGCAGGGTTATCAAGGATCCGAATGTAAATTAAACTGGGTGAAAGTAAGTATCAAAGATGGGTAAAAAACGATAATCTGATGCTTTCATAGACCATTGCATCAGAAGCTTTACTGGTAGAGCAGTTCAGAGAGAACTTGGGTAATTTAGTGAGTAAGTTCCCTGATCATGCTGTTGTAAAAGGGGGTGACTTCAACTTGCCAGGTATAGATTGGGAGAGACATGTTATCAAAACTGTTAGCAAAGAAGGGATTCGTGTGGCATTATCTTATCCGAAAATTGCTCCAAACAGATAGTTGGCGAACCAATTAGTGAAGGTAAGTCTTAGACCTCCTAGCAACAAACAGACCTGAACTTCTCGAATCAATTAACGTAGAGAAGGATATCAGTGAATATAAGGATGTGGTAGCATATATGATTACGGATATTACAAGGAATGTTAAAAAAGTAGGAAAATATTTTTGCTTACTAAAAGTGACAGGATAAAAACTGCGGAGTATCTGAGTAGTCAACATCAGATACTCAGTGGCGGGAACGAAGATGTGAAATCAAATGGAAAAAATTCAAAAGCATAATTCAGTATGGCTTGGACAAGGATGTTCCGAACAAGGTCTCGCGAATGGGGAAGACCCACCGTGGTTTAATAGCCATGTTAGAAAACTGCTACGTAAACAAAGAGAGCTTCATCACAGATTCAAAAAATGGTTCAAATGGCTCTGAGCACTATGGGACTTAACAACTGAGGTCATGAGTCCCCTAGAACTTAGAACTACTTAAACCTAACTAACCTAAGGACATCACACACATCCATCCCCGAGGCAGGATTCTAACCTGCGACCGTAGCGGTCGCGCGGTTCCAGACTGAAGCGCCTTTAACCGCGTGGCCACACTGGCCGGCTCATCACAGATTCAAGAGAAGTCAAATGCTAGCTGACAAACAAAGTCTGAACGAAGTGAAAATGAGTGTAAGTACAGCAATGAGAGAAGCATTCAGTGGTGGAAGATAACAGAGCGAAGGCCGAAATACTGAAGTGGGTCTTCTGAAACTGTTTCATTGTAGAAGATCGTAATATAGACCCTCCATTCAGTCGTTGTACGAACTTCTAAATAGCAGGTATTAACACAACTGATCGCAGAACAGGAAAACAGCTACAATCGCTTTGTAGTGGATAGGCATCAGAACCAGGTAGGATACCTATAAGATCTACAGACAGTATGGGAAGGAACTTGCTCCCCTTCTAGCAGCAGTTTATCGTAGGTCACTGGAGCAATGAAGGGTACCTAGCGACTGGAAAAAAAGCGCAGGTAATTCTCGTTTTCAAGAAAGGTCGTAGGACAGATGCACATAATTAGATGCCTATATCGCTGATGTCAAGCTGTTGGAAAACTGAACATGGTCTATGTTTAAGAATTAAGACCTTTTTGGAGAACTAAAATACTCTTTATAAAAGTCAGAAGGATTCTGCAAACAGAGATTTTGCGAAACTGAGCTCGCCCTGTTCCTCCATGAGAGCCATAATGCTGTAGACAACGGCACTCAGGTTGATAACGCGTTCCTTGACTACAAGACGTGATTTGGCACCGTCTCGCACTGCCGTTTAGCGAAAAATATACGAGCTTACCGAGTACGGGACCCGATTTGCGTCTGGACTCAAGACTTCCTTACAGGCACAACTCAACACGTCGCTCTTAACGGAACAAAATCGACAGATGTAATTTCCGGAGTATCTTATGGAAGTGCGATAGGATCGTTACTGTTTATAGTGTATGTAAATGATCTTGTTGAAAGCGGTGGAAACTCCTTAAGACTGTTCGCAGGTGATACGGTTATCTATCAAGAAAGTAGCAACGCCGGAAGACAATATCGATTTGCAGAACGGCCTGAAGAAGACTGATGAGTGAGGCAGAGACTGGCAGTTGAACCTGAACGTAAATAAATGTAACATACTGCAAATACTTAGCAAAAGAAATCCACTACTGCACAGCTACACTGTTGATGACAAATTGTCGGAAACAGTAAGCATCGTAAAACGTATAGGAGTGCCTGTTCGGAGCGACCTTAACTGAAATGGCCGCGGCCGGCCGGTGTGGCCGCGCGGTTAAAGGCGCTTCAGTCTGGAACCGCGTGACCGCTACGGTCGCAGGTTCGAATCCTGCCTCGGGCATGGATGTGTGTGATGTCCTTAGGTTAGTTAGGTTTAAGTAGTTCTAAGTTCTAGGGGACTGATGACCACAGATGTTAAGTCCCATAGTGCTCAGAACCATTTGAAATGGCCGCATAAAACAATTAGTAGGAAAAGCAGATAAGCAGATGGCAGACTGAGACTGATAGAAGGCATCTTAAGGAAATGTAAGTTATCCGTTAAGGAAGTGGCTTATGAGGTGCTTGTTCGACCGATTCTTGAGTATTATTTACCAATCTGGGACCCTTACCAGGTGAGACTGATAGATGATCCAATGAAGAGCGGCACGTTTCGTCACAGGATCGTTTAGACGGCGCGAGACATTGCAGAGATTCTCAAAGAGCTCCAGTGGCAGACGATACAAGAGAGGCGTTGTGCATCAAGGAGGCGTTTAGCATTGAAATTTCGGGAAAATACTTTCTGGGAAGAGTTGGAGAACATATTACTTCCTCCCACATACGCCTCGCGAATTGACCATTCGAGAAATTAGAGCATTTTATACATAGGCTTATCGACAGTCATTCCTCATACGCGCCATTCGCGAATGGAATAGTACCAGAAATGCCCTCCGCCACACGCCGTCAGGTGGCTTGCGGAGTATTGATGTAGATGTAGAATCAAATCTCGTTCTTGGTACCTTTCACACGGGTAGAGACATACGAATCATTTACACTAAAGAACCGATGAAACATGTAAACCTGCCTAATATGCTGTACGGCCGCTGCGAGGCCGCAGAAGTGCCGCAACACGTCGCGGCATAGACTCGACTAATGTCTGAAGTAGTGTTGGAGGGAATTAACACCATGAAAGGTGCAGGGCTGTCCATAAATCCGTAAGATTTATGTTGCAACGCATCCCAGATATACTCAATAATGTTCTTGCCTGAGGAGTTTGGTGCCCAGCGGAAGTGTTTAAACTCAGAAGAGTGTTCCTGGAGCCACTCTGTAGCAATTCTGGACATTGTTCTGCTGGAATTGCCCAAGTCCGTCGGAATTCACAATGCACATGAATGGATGCAGGTGATCAGACAGGATCCTTACGTAGTGTCACCTGTCAGAGTCGTATCTAGACGTATTAGGGGTCCCATATTACTCTAACTATACACGCCCCACACCATTACAGAGTCTCCACCAACTGGAACAGTCCCCTGCTGACATACAGGGTCCATGGATTCATGAGGTTGTCTCCACATCCGTACACGTCCATCCACCCGATACAATTTGAAACGAGACTCGTCCGACCAGGCAAAATGTTTCCAGTCATCAACAGTCCTATGTCGCTGTTGATGGTCCAAGGCGAGGCGTAAAGCATTGTGTCGTGCACTCATTAAGCGTACACGTGTGGGCCTTCGGCTGCGAAAGGCCATATCGATGATGTTTCGTTGAATGGTTCTGACGCTGACACTTGTTGATGACCCAGCATGGAAATCTGCAGCAATTTGTGGAAGGGTTCCACTTGTGACACGTTGAACGAATCTGTTCAGTCGTCGTTGGTCTCGTTCTTGGAGGTTGCAGCGATGTCGGAAATTTGATGTTTTACTGGATCCCTGATATCCACGGTACACTCGTGAAATGGTCGTACGGGAAAATCCCCACTTCATCGCTACCTCGGAGGTGCTGTATCTCATCGCTCGTGTGCCGACTATAACACCACGTTCAGACTCACTTAAATCTTGATAACCTGCCATTGTAGCAGTAGTGAAAGATCTGACAAGTACGCCAGACACTTGTTGTCTTATATAGGCGTTACCGATCGCATCGCCGTATTCTGCCTGTCTACATATATCTGTATTTGAATGCGCTGGCCTATACCATTTTCTTTGGCGCTTCAGTGTACTTCGTTTACCGAAGTGGAGTGTCATCTGCATCAGGCCTCTTATAGCAGATAATCGAATTCATAAAACGAAATAGCCTAGATCTCAGCAAATTTCGCGCTGAAAGCTAAGATGGAACATTCGCCTTGAATGCAGTATTTAGCGTAGTACGAGAAAGAGTTAGAACATCATTTCTGCGCCGACCGGGGTGTCCGAGCGGTTCTAGGCGCTACAGTCTGGAACCGCGCGACCGTTACGGTCGCAGGTTCGAATCCTGCCTCGGGCATGGATGTGTGTGATGTCCTTAGGTTAGTTAGGTTTAAGTAGTTCTAAGTTCTAGGGGACTGATGACCACTCCAATTAAGTCCCATGGTGCTCATAGCCATTTGAACCATTTTGAACCATCATTTCTGCTTGGCCTACTGAGCAAGTCACGATTTAAATTTAGCTCCTGAAGATGAGCACAGTGTCATGTTTCCTTCGCGGAGAGAGCGTTCTGTCTTAGCAGTGTCTATTCAGTGTGGGTGACTAGTGAGGGTTTGTAGAATTTAGTGCCACGTTTATATTCTTGCTGACGATGAGAGGGAAGGGACATGGAGGGGGGGGGGGGGGGGGGACCTGGCTGGTCCAAGCACATAGCCCATAGGCGCACCCACTTTATTATCGCCATCCGCTGGACGGACCACCGTCGACAGTGTCACATACCCTCATTCCGTGAGCCACTGCTACGACCCAGAACATTGGTGAAAAGTCTGGATGTCATGACGTGAAAGCCAACTGTCCACTCGTTATCGGCCAAATACTGGCCACGAAAATATCTTCCACTACAGGGATTCCAACTGAGAACCGTCGAGTCAAGTGGAACCACACAAAATGTGTGATAGCGACCTCGGGTACTTAGACCGCCAAGGCAGTTGTTGCTAGGCTGAATACCGTAACACCTACAACAATCAAAAAGAAACGCAAAGCATATATATTTAAAAAAGCTGATAAAAATGCTCTTAACTCCTTTTGTAAGAGACAATCTTCACTCTTTCCGATCTGATCATGTAAGTGTAGAAAAGTTGTGGAATGTTTTCAAACAGATAGTATCGACAGCAGTTGAGAGATATATACCACATAAATTAATAAGTGATGGTACCGATCCCCCATGGTACACAAAACGAGTCAGAACTCTGTTGCATAAGCAACGAAAAAACCATGCCAAATATAAAAGAACGCAAAATCCCCAAGATTGGCAAAGTTTTACGGAAGCACGAAATATAGCGCGTACTTCAATGCGAGATGCTTTTAATAATTTCCACAACGTAATTCTGTCTCGAAATCTGGCAGAAAACCCAAAGAGATTCTGGTCATACATAAAGCACACCAGTGGCAAGACGCAATCAATACCTTCACTGCGCGATAACAACGGTGAAGTCACTGATGACAGTGCCACTAAAGCAGAGTTATTAAACACGGTTTTCCGAAACTCCTTCACCAAAGAAGACGAAGTAAATATTCCTGAATCCGAATCAAGAACTACTGCCAAGATGAGAAACATAGAAGTAGATATCCTCGGAGTAACGAAACAGCTTAAATCACTTAATAAAGGCGAGGCCTCCGGTCCAGATTGTATACCAGCCAGGTTCCTCTCAGAGTATGCTGATAAAATAGCACCATATTTAGCAATTATATACAACCACTCGCTCACAGAAAGATCCGTTCCTAAAGACTGGAAAATTGCTCAAGTCACACCAATACCCAAAAAGGGAAGCAGGAGTAATCCGCTGAATTACAGGCCTATATCACTAACGTCGATTTGCAGTAGGGTTTTGGAACATATACTGTATTCGAACATTCTGAAGTACCTCGAAGAAAACGATTTATTGACACATAGTCAGCACGGTTTCAGAAAATATCGTTCTTGTGAAACACAACTAGCTCTTTATACTCATGAAGTAATAAGTGCTATCGACAGGGGATGTCAAATTGATTCCATATTTTTAGATTTCCAGAAGGCTTTCGACACCGTTCCTCACAAGCGTCTTCCAACCAAACTGCGTGCCTACGGAGTATCGCCTCAGTTGTGCGACTGGATTCGTGATTTCTTGTCAGAAAGGTCTCAGTTCGTAGTAATAGACGGAAAGCCATCGAGTAAAACAGAAGTAATATCCGGCGTTACCCAAGGAAGTGTTGTAGGACCTCCCTTGTTCCTGATCTATGTTAACGACATAGGAGACAATCTGAGTAGCCGTCTTGGATTGTTTGCTGATAATGCTGTCATTTACCGTCTCGTAAAGTCATCAGATGATCAAAACGACTTGCAAAATGATTTAGATAAGATATCTGTATGGTGCGAAAAGTGGCAATTGACCCTGAATAAGGAAAAGTGTGAAGTTATTCACATGAGTACTAAAAGAAATCAGCTAAATTTCGATTACGCGTTAAGTCACAGAAATCTGAAGGCTGTAAATTCAACTAAATACTTAGGGATTACAATTACAAACAACCTAAATTGGAACGATCACATTGATAATGTTGTGGGCGGAGCAAACCGAAGACTGCGATTCATTGGCAGAACACTTAGAAGGTGCAACAGGTCTACTAAAGAGTCCTCTTACACCACGCTTGTCCGCCCTATTCTGGAATATTGCTGTGCGGCCTGGGATCCGAATCAGGTTGGACTGACGGATAACATCGAAAAAGTACAAAGAAAGGCGGCTCGTTTTGTATTATCGCGAAATAGGGGAGATAGTTTCACAGATATGATTTGTGAATTGGAGTGGCAATCATTAAAACAAAGGCGTTTTTCGTTGCAACGGGATCTTCTCATGAAATTGTAATCACCAGTTTTCTCCTCTGATTGCGAAAATATTCTGTTGGCACCCACCTACATAGGGAGAAATGATCATCACGATAAAATAAGAGAAATCAGGGCTCGCACGGAAAAATTTAAGTTCTCGTTTTTCCCGCGTGCCGTTCGAGAGTGGAACCGTAGAGACAGCTTGAAGGTGGTTCATTGAACCCTTTGCCAGGCACTTTATTGTGAATAGCAGAGTAATCACGTAGATGTAGAATAATGGGAATACTGTTATAAAATAATTACTGTAAAAAAGAAACGTCACATGACCTTACATTGGAAGAATACTTAATTTTTGTAATTTTGGCTTCTTTGACTTGGCCTAGCGCCAAGAAAGTAGGTCACTCACATAAAAAACTTTTGATATTAAAAAAAGAAATTATCCATACGTCTAGGAAGAGCTACATATGACTCGGGGAGAGAGAGAGAGAGAGAGAGAGAGAGAGAGAGAGAGGGAGCGAGAGAGAGAGAGAGAGAGAGAGAGAGAGAGAGAGAGTCGTACGTTAAAGTTATGTTATGTACGCTAATTTATGTCCAATGAATTCGGCGTGCAGTCGATTTTCATGCTTTTTTTTTGTTGGAATCTGTAATCGTAATGAGAGGGATGAAATGTATTTTACGCAAGGGGGACTTTATTTGTGGCTCTACACGAGAATTTTGCGCTGGAAAGTTAGTATCAATGTCTTCTTCATACACAACGTAAGCTGTAATATTCTGGATATGCTCTAGAACGAAGACTTCCAGGTTGTTTGCGAGTAGCTCCATGGGCTCTTCTCTGTCTAATAAGATTTCTGAATTTCATCCCCACAGGGTGGAAACCCCTGGAAGACCGAGGATGAGGTGAAGGTACACCCTCCATGAAGACCAGTGACAGTCAACGATAGACGTGGACGGGTGGCAGATGGCAGCGGTGAATAGAAGACGATGGAGAAGGAAACTCGTAGCATCGCGCGGTCCGTTGGCCCTATCGCGTAAAAGTAAGTATCTCTCAAATAGTTGTCTGCGACAACTATTTGTGCGCTAGTATTTACATTTTACTGTGGACCGACGTGTAAGTCCTAGCTCCTTTTCAATTGTATTTTAACTGATAATTTTACTATGGACCCATGTTTTAAGTGGTGGCCGGACACATCCGAAGGCGGACACTTGTAACCCTGGACATTCGCGGTTTCACCTGCTGTGAAAGGTTGGGTACTCTTGACTCTTCTTCCACCCGCACCACCCGGCCCCTTGTATTCCCCTGCACGGTGTCCTCACACTTACGGTTTTACCTGCTCCGAAGGGTTAACGCCACTCTGGTCATAACACAAGTCCTTATGCTCAGTTTGCACCCGAAGTTCGTAGTGTGACCGTCAGCATGGAAGTTATTACAACGACCAGGAACAGGCCTTCTGCTCATTAGAGTGGTTATGCGTTTCGTAAAGTGAAGAGTCTAAAGGAGGTATTGTTACATGGGTGTGCTTACGCCAAAAATCGAAGTATTGCGAGGGAAGGATTAATTAGAAGAACGGAGAAGTGTTCAACGTATCACAACGTTTTTGTGGACCACCTGATGATGCAGCTCATGAAGTGAAGAAGCACGTGGAGAGGGCGAAGAGGAGAGCTCGAGAAGAAACTGCGCAGTTATCCGAGATATACGTGGATGAAATTGTAAATCTTCATAATAAAGGCTATGACAGGTACAGGGTTTAGTGACCACGTGTTGCCGTAGCAGGACTGACTACCACAATGCATATGGAGGCGAGCGATTTGGCCGCCTTGTCGGAGTGTCAGACAAGCTGACAGATGGCTTCTTACAGCTCTTCAAGAATCTATAATAATTTACAGTCAAATACTAAAGTAAATCTGAGTACATCTGCGATCTCAGAAAAATTAGGTGCATCCAATAACACAACGGCATTTCAATATCTTTAAAACATCAGAAGTTAATCTACAGAAGTTAATTTTTTTATTTCGCAGATGTTTGTCAGAATACTGCATCCTCGACGGTTACACAGAAAATGAATACAATATGACTACCTCATATTTTCTCGTACTTGTGTATTTCTTTAATGACCAGTTTATTATTTTTCCAGTAACTTTATTTAAATATTACTTGCAGTAGAAATACAAAATCATGGTAATTTAAGAAGTGGTCAATCGCATGCAATAGCTGACATCACCTTTGTGAAGGAGTGCCAAAAGACCCTTCTGACAAGCAAGCCTTATAGTTGCTTCAATAATACTAACGACAATCAAATGGTTCAAATGGCTCTGAGCACTATGGGACTTAACATCTGAGGTCGTCAGTCCCTTATAACGTAGAACTACTTAAACCTAACTAACCTAAGGACATCACACACATCCATGCCCTAGGCAGGATTCGAACCTGCGACCGTAGCGGTCGCGCGGTTCCAAACTGAAGCGCCTAGAACCGCTCGGCCACACCGGCCGGCTTAACGACAATCTGTTGCTACATATTGTGGGTGCATTTGTGCAAGAATACTGCTTTATTTATTTATGAAGAAACCTATATTTATATTTATTGTGAATAGTCTGAGTGTGGCCTAATGTTTATGACATTTCTTGATTTAAATATTATTATAATATATTAGTTTAGTCCGGGAAGTGGTCAAACTAAGTCAAATGATGTCTGTAAAGCTTACGAACGATGTGATTTTGGTGGTGATGGCTTTCAGCCAATGGAAAAGCAGACAGTAGCGGAACACTACGGGAGTCAAGAGGAGAGGGACACCTTTCCGAGTGAAGAACTCAAGGGAACTATTCTACTCACTTTTACGCATGTTCTGGAAGGAGACAGACCTACCTGTGGTAACGAGTGATGTTCGGTCGTGGAGTTGTTTTGTTTTTGGTGGTGAACGGCCACTACCATACTTTAACTTGCGAATAGACTTTATATTTCAAGAAGTCTGGATGTGCTTCAGAGTAGGACTAACTGTTTCCGCTTGTATAACAGAACTGAGGGTAGACAGAGTATGAAGTTACTATTCTTTGTTTCACGTGTGATAATTAGTAAATTATCATGTTGAACTCTGAACTGTTTTGAGATGGTGAATATTTCGTGTATTGTGATTGCGAAATGGACTTAGTTTACGTGTACCTTTGATTACAGCTTAATTTGGTGATTTTGCTACCATTTTCGTAATGCTCTTAACGTAACTTTACTGCAGTTGATAAGGGTATTTTTTGTCTGTATTTTAACTGAATATCGTAGGACCACTTCCCATTTATTTGAGATGCCCTTTCTTGAATAAACGTTATTCGACATAATTCTCTCTCGTCTAAATCAATTACACACGTTAGAATAGGACGCTTGTTCTTAAATTATTCATTTATCTTTCTTGTTTTATATTTTAGAGTATTTTATCGAGTCACAATTCTATTCAATGCATAGCCTATTTGACTGCAGTATCACAGCCATAGGTTATTATTTGCAGTGAATTAGCTGTGGGGCATGAAAGTAGACATGCACTGCTGGATCCTATAACTACATCGAGCTATTCTTCGTAAACAGAACGGTGCATAGCCCGAGTACCTGAAGTACTAGTAACTGCAGGTAAAGAAGCAACTGGTTTTGCTCGTATGGGATGCTGTTTAGAAGATCAACTCAGTAGCAGAAAACCCTTGGATACAGTCGCACTTTGGAAGTGAAGAAGCAAGTGGAGAGGGCAAAGAGGAGAGCTCGAGAGGAAACTACGCAGTTATCCGAGGTAAAATGGCTAAAATGGGAAATCTACACAATAAAGGTTATGATGGATACGGGTATTAATGACCACAAGGTTGTTGTAGCGAGACTAAATACCGTAACATCCAAAACTAGCCAAAAAGAACCGCGAAGTACATCTATTTAAAAAAAAAAGCATTTCTAAGGCCACACCGGACACGCCTCACTTGGCACCTACGTGCCTCGCGACTCCCCTGGTGCCAAGTGCTTGGATGCTTGGTGGGTACACGGGAGCATCGATGCCAGTCGCCATAGCTGTGTTGCTCTTTCACACTACCCAGACACCTCTTCAAAAGCTGAGTCAGGAGCTGTTCCTGGTAGAAAATATTACTTTGATATATGAACTGTTCTGAAAACTACCACCATGCTGGGAACATAGTATTAATTGTGAGAAAAGTGAACGTCGTGAAATCAACTTCTGGAGTTTCAAGACAAATTTTTTGCTTATTTACGAATGACTGTAAAATCGCTCTACATCCTTCTCGTGGATATTACAGAAAAACTACAAAAACAAAATATTATTTACAGATCTAGTATATCCCCTGAGGGGCGTCCATTAGTATCATTAAGGTGAGTAAATATAAATTCAACACATTTGTTTAATGTTTTTAAGGACGTTGTATGGGATGAAGCAATATTGCAAAATGAGACAGTAAGAAGAGACTTTCTAAAACTTAATTTACGTTTCAAAGAAACTGAAGTAAGCATAAGTAAAACTGACACGATGTTACAGTTGTATGGGTAATGGTATGAAAAAGACTGCAAAAACACAATGTCATTTGAAGTAGCGTTGACGGAACGGGTTAAATTGATTGCTCTTCTTACTGTGTTGGCTGGAATGGTGTATTGATGTTTGATAAATAAGTGTTAGAAAGTGTTTGGTAAATGCCATCTGGAACGGACTGAAGTACTGCAATAAGTAATTTTTAATTTTACTTCGCAGTATACGTTTTTTCAAAGGTGGAATCACACCCGTGTATGGTATTAATCTCTGAAAGAACAGAAGATCGCCACGCTTCTATCAGTATCTTGCTCCAGTATTTGAATTTTTTTCCGCGCAAGGTTCAAAAACTGGTCACCTTTGCTTGTGGAAACAGTAGAATGCATTTTTCGCCTCTGTGGTTCAGCCATGTTCACTATCTGAGGAACATCTGTCAATTCCGGAGATTGAACATCTTGAAAGAGGGTAGCATTTTCATCTGTTGCTGATGGGTTTTCACATTGTAGAATACTAGAATCTCTGTATTCGTCGGTCGTTTTAGTATTTAAAAGCAACTGTAACTGTTCAAAAAAGTGTCAAGAGCTAGGAGCAACATAATCTGCTTTGAGTCCACTTGATGCTTTGCCGACTTCTCGCAGTTCCATAGGAAAGTAGGACCGGAAATATTCAACCTCTCTTTCATATTTTTTCTGCAAAACAAAAAAACCTTGAATCAGTTTGTTTTATAAGGATTAGAAAGCGACTATAAAATTGGTAAGGATTAGAAAGCGACTGTAAAATTGGGTCACTGCCCTGACAAATGAACTGTCTGCCTAAAAACATTATTTAACGTGATGGTCATTAGGAGGGATTTATTCAGCACTGAATTTATTACAAAATTTAAAATAACACAAAGCACTGTAATTATTATGAAATGAAGATTCTTAATGAACTGTAGTTACTTTCATAAATAAAAATAAAACTAACTTACCGGAGCTGCCAGTTACCTTTTCAACACCTTCTCACATTCTCTTCAGAAACATCACATTTTTGTAAAGAAACTGCCGATATTAATGCTTTGTCATCTGTGATAGAGAAGAAACAAATGAAATTACGTAATCACGAACATTTATCAGCTAATACAATCTTCGACAAGCCAGGAAGAAGCAACACGACCGTTCGTCTAGTGACACCCCAGGCGACTAGATTAGTCACCTAGCGCTCTGTGCTACTGGCCTCCTATTCACAGCTATTTGTTCAGCAAGGTGAGTCGCCTGGCAAGTGGCGAGGTACGTAGGCGCCAAGCGAGGCGTGTCCGGTGTGAGCGTAGCCCAAGAGACAGTCTCCACTCTTTCCAATCTGACAATGTAAGCGTAGTCCAGATGTGGTTTGACTTCAAAGAAATAGTGTCGACGGCAATTGAGAGATATGTAACAAATAAATTAATAAGTGACGGTACTGAAGCCCCATGGTACACAAAACAGATCAGAACTCTGTTGCAGAAGCAACGAAAAAAGAATGCCAATTATAAAAGAATTCGAAATCTTCAAGATCAGCGAAGTTTTACTGAAGCTCGAACAATAGCGCGATCTTGAGTGCGAAATACTTTTAACAGTTTCAACTACGAAACTCTGTATCGAAATCTGGCAGCCGGCCGCGGTGGCCCAGCGGTTCTAGGCGCTTCAGTCCGTAACCGCGCGACCGCTACGGTCGCAGGTTCGAATCCTGCCTCGGGCATGGATGTGTGTGATGTCTTTAGGTTAGTTAGGTTTAAGTAGTTCTAAGGTCTAGGGTTCCGATGACCTCAGATGTTAAGTCCCATAGTGCTCAGAGCCATTTGAACCATTTTTAAATCTGGCAGAAAACCCAAAGAGATTCTGGTAATATGTAAAGTACACCAGCGGCAAGAGCCATTGAGTACCTTCGCTGCGCGATAAAAATAGTAATGTCACTACTGAAAGTGCCACTAAAGCAGAGTTACTAAACACGGTTTTCCGAAACTCCTTGACCAAAGAAGACGAAGTAAATGTTCCAGAAATCGAATCTAGAACAACTGCCAACGTGAGTGATTTAGAAGCAGATACCCTCGGTGCAGCGAAGCAGCTTAAATCACTTAATAAGAGCAGGTCTTCCGCTCCATTTGTATACCAGTCAGGTTTGTTTCAGAGCATGCTGATGCAACAGCTCCATAATTAGCATTCACGTAAAACCCCTCGCTCGTCGAAAGATCCGTACCTATAGACTGGAAAGGTGCGCAAGTAATATCAATACCCAGGAAAGGAAATATGAGAAATCCGCTGAATTACAGACCTATATCACTAACGTCGATCTGTAATAGGCTTTTGAAATATATACTGTGTTCGAGCATTATGAATTACCTCGAAGAAAACGATTTCTTGATGAATAATTAGCAGTGATACAGAAATATCATTCTTGTGAAACTCAACTAGTTCTTTATTCTCACAAAGTAAGGAGTGATGCTGAAGGGGATGTCTAACTGGTTCCATATTTTTTAATTTACAGAAGGCTTTTGACATCGTTCTTCACAAGCGATTTCTAAACAAATTGCGTGCCTATGGAGCATCACGTCAGTTGTGCGACTAGAGTTCCAGTCAGAAAGGTCACAGTAGTAATTGACGGAAAGTCGTCGAGTAAAACAGAAGGAAGTGTTACAGGCCGTCTGATGTTCCTGCTCTACATAAACGACATAGGGAACAATCTGACCGGCCCTCTTAAGATTGTTTGCGGATGATGCTTTCATGTACTGCCTTTTAAAGTCATCAGATGATCAAAACAAGTTGCAGAATGATTCAGACAAGATATCTGCATGGTGTGAAATGTGGCAGTTAACTTTAATAATGAAAAGTAGACGAGTACTAAAAGAAATTCGCTAATTTCGGTTACACGATAAATCACACAGATCTGAAGGCTGTAAATTCAATTACGAGTAACTTAAATTGGAATGACCGCGTAGATAATGTTGTGGGAAAAGCAACCAAAGACTGTGATTTATTGGCAGAACATTTAGAAAGTGCAACAGGTCTACTGAAGAGACTGCGTATACTACGCTTGTCCGCCCGCTTTTGGAGTACTGCTTCGCGGCGTGGGATCGGCATGAGATAAGACTCACGGAGGACATCGAAAAAGTTCAGAGAAGGGCAGCTCGTTTTGTATTATCGAGAAATGGGGAGAGATTGCCACGGATGTAGTATCTGAATTGGGGAGGCAATCATTAAAACAAAGGCGTTTTTCGTTGCGGCAAGATCTACCCGTGAAATTTCAATCACTAACTTTCTCCTCCGATTACTTAAATATTCTGTTGGAGTCCATATACATAGGGAGAAATGATCATCGTGATAAAATAAGAGAAATCAGAGATCGCACAGAAAGATTTAAGTGCTCGTTTTTCCAGCGCGTCGTTCGAGAGTGGAACGGTAAAGAAATAGCTTGAAGATGATTCGATGAACCCTGTGCCGGGCACTTAATTGTGAATTGCTGAGTGGTCATCTAGATGTAGATGACTTTATTACAGTGACGCCTAAATCAGAATCTATGAAGATGACCCTGTATCGTCAACAGAGTCAATTGCGGGGAAACCAAGAAGAGCCCAAGAACTCTTACGAAGTTGATCTTCATGAAGATCTCTTAAATGGGAGATGGCAGTAGTTTTCATCTAGAACACGACAGATTAGAGGAGATGATCATTTTTAGTACAAAAAAAAAGAAAAAGAAGCTTAACAAGTCTTCCATTTTTTGTGAATGGGGCATTTAAGAGCTGCAGCTAGGATTTTGCACAGATCTGTACTATACACGCAGAGGTAGGTGGCTCGAGTGACGAAACAAATGTCCTTCCTGCCGTGTTTGCAGTGTTCCCTAACACGAAGGAAGACACATATGTTCTCGCGTCCGCAGCTCGTGGTCGTGCGGTAGCGTTCTCGCTTCCCGCGCCCGGGTTCCCGGGTTCGATTCCCGGCGGGATCAGGGATCTTCTCTGCCTCGTGATGACTGGATGTTGTGTGATGTCCTTAGGTTAGTTAGGTTTAAGTAGTTCTAAGTTCTAGGGGACTGATGACCATAAATGTTAAGTCCCATAGTGCTCAGAGCCATATGTTCTCCTGTTTCGTCTGATTAAACAAGCAGCTCCTCAGAGGTGTTCCAGAGAAGTGAACGTCGATTGTAAGACAATTGCGATATCGGCCCTTCCTCAAGTTTTCTCGTCAAGTGAAGTAAATGGATGTTATTTCGATGTGAAGAAGAGTGTATCAAGAAGGCTTGAAGTTCTCGGTCTAAATGAGGATTTCGAAGATTCAAGACTTCACGTCAGCATGTGTGCAGCGCTATCATTTGTGAAATCGGATGATGTAAATAACGGAAGGGTTGGGATTCATGCACAAGCTCCTGATAACCAAATGCTCTCTCAATTTGTTGGCTACTATGTGGACAACTGGCTGCATAATGTATATATCCCCACAGCAATGCAGAATTACTACGGAAAAAGGCACTGAACGACGAGTGACGTTGAAGGGTGGCACAACTAAATAAATTATAATATTGGAAAACCTCACCTTAGACTCACCTATTTGGTGGCTGCGTGAAGAAGGAGGAAGAGCTCACAAATCGCACGTACCTGAAGTTGGGGGTGAATTTTGAAGGGAAGAAGTGGAAGAAGAGATACTTAGGTGGAAGGACAGGACAGAATGAACGGTAAAAACATATGAAGGGACTGACAACATTAGGCCCTCTGCCCAAATTCTGAAACAAAAATAAAAGGTGTTGGAAACTAATGTATTAAAAAGCTATGAAGACCACGGAGCCGTCGAAGATTATTTAGTTAAAATTATTAAGTATAATGAAGTAGCAATATCGGCGCTAATATTAATTTATAGTTATAAATAAATAGTACTGTATTTCTCGAATACAGATGAAGACTATTTAGGATGATTTTAAAAACGCTAAAATGGTAAATGATCATTTATCATTTTGACAGTCCCAAGCCTGTGCATAGTGTAATGGTAATCAGCCTCTATTAGTTATAAAAATTAAAGAGTGTTTCAGGTTTCACAACAGTATCCCTATGGTTCCTTCGAAAGGGCACGACAACTTTCCATCACCATCCTTCCCTAATACGAGCTTGTGCTCAGTCTCCAATGACCTCGTTGTCGACGGGACCTAAACACTAATTTCCTCCTCCTCATTCCAAAAAGTTATATATATTTATATTTCTGGATATTAAATGAAAAGAAGCTCTATATTTCGATGCGATGGAACGGTATTTGGAAATGTGTCGGTATTAGATACAGTTACTATATCTAAGATTCATCTATGTAGTGGGGCACCATCAATAATAATATCAGTAGTTTCAGGTGGCAACTTGATCTCAAGAAGCCAAGATGGCGAAGAAGGAGGCACCTACGTACTGGCTGTGTCGGATACGTTGTGGAGAAGTACGAGGAAGGACCTCCCTTGCCTGAGGGATCGCTGCTCGAACTATGCGGCTAAGGTTGGTTAGTATCTAAAATGAATTCCACTGAAAATGCAGCGATTTATTTTTGCTTGGCTTGTTAACTATTTGTAACTTTCAGAGGAGCGACATGAGTGGCGAATTGTGAGTAAAACCTACACATTTCTGTTGTTGCCACGCTAAAATTTGCTTCTTTTGCCGAAACACAGTGTCACCTCAGTAGCATGTAATCAGACGCAATTGCCAGAGAATTCTGAAACAGTGGTTAATTTAAGTGCATTAAATGAGGAATTGAGGGAAAGTAAGGTCAGTAGCTTTTGAAAAAGCACATACTCGGTACAAAATAACCGTGTTATGCCTTCACTCATGTTGTTCGAAAACCCATAGCATTTCTCGTTTCACAACCTATTGATGGCTCCCAAAAATTAAATTTTTTAATCGAAAAGGTCTGTAGTTAGTGGAATAACTCGGTAGATAAAGTAGTTTTGCATAATGACCAGGTGACAAAATACTCTCCTCTTTGCTTGCTGTCGGCCGCTGTGGCGGAGCGGTTCTAGGCACTTCAGTCCGGAACCGCGCTATTGCTACGGTCGCAGGTTCGAATCCTGCCTCAGGCATGGATGAGTGTGATGTCCTTAGGTTAGTTAGGTTTAGGTAGTTCGAAGTCTAGGGGACTGATGACCTCAGAAATTAAGTCCCATAGTGCTTAGAGCCATTTGAGCCATTTTTGAGCCTTTGCTTGCTATCATTTTCCAAAACCTCATTTCATATCTCAAACAGGTTATGAAATATGAGGAATGTTTTGGGTATTTGTCGCTGGCGCGGTTCGATCGCAAATGAGTGTGCTAAATCAGATAAATTTTCTCGAGACGGTAACAGATAGAGACCTCCATCCAAGTCTAATGAAAAATTCAGTATCTTAGCTAAATGTTATACACAGCAACGTATTATGTAGTATGCATCAAACACAAAATTATAGCTACCATATTTTTCATTGCAAACTTCGCGCAGTTGTCTTACTTCCACGTAAATATCACAATAACTATGACCATAAACGAAATGATGGGCACGTCAACATGAGCCTGACAATTAAAGCTGTAAGTAACGCAAAAGTGATGTTTTTTACCGAAGAGTTCCCGCAAAATCGCCTGAGGAAGATTGCAGAGCGTGCGCCTTGATTCTGTCATCGCCGACCAGCCGAAAGTTGGCAAACAGTGTCGGCCTTCCCTTCCAAACAAACGAATGAACTCGCCTAGCGCTTCGGACGAAGATTGGTCACTGCACATCAGCCATCTTATCCTGTGCGGACATTAGCCGTGTACGATACCTGGTACGATGTGGAACGCGGTGACACACGTGAGTAGCCTCCCTCCCTAGACAGGCATCTTGCATGGTTTACCTATCGTCATTTAATTTTTGATTAACCACATTCCACACACATTTTGTCTCTTCTAATAACATTAACTTCAACTATACTTATAATATATGCGACCCCATAAATGAGTTTGTATTTATCTCAGATAATATGGTTAGGCAGTTTTTGATGCAAATGAACTCCTCCACGACGTAAAACGTGTGATGTTGTTTATATGATGTTTATTTACAAATATGTTATAGTTGTGATGGTTGGACTCACTGTTCCAAGGATATTACGAATAAGACATTTCACAGTAGAACATCGTTCTTGTAGTAAAGCTTGAAGACATAACATATCGCAGTTCCACGAATGAGCCCTCTTCATGCACAGAGACATAGCACTAAATTGTGAACGCTAGCCGCCTTCCAATGTAAATATGGCGTTTAGTGCCAGGAGTCTCCGAAGAGATGTTCGGCTCGCCTTCGATGCAGCTCTTTTCGTTTAAGTAGAGAGACTGTATCTTTAAGGGAATTGGAATCTACCAGGAAAGAAAGGAATTCGGTAAAGGACCAACCCCGGCATTTGCCTAAATTAAAAATGGGAAACCACATAAAATCATTTTCAAGGTGGCCGGCGGATATATTCGAATTACCTTGCCTCCTGAATCCAAGGATAGCTAGCTCAACGACTCACGACACAGAGCTACCCTGTTCGGAGGAGAATACTGAAAAATTGGGTGTTGTACATTGTTTTCAAATAAAATAAAATGCATCACAACAAAAGATGGAATTCTGATATTGCATAGTTTTCCTTTAATTGCGCATGTTTCGTCATCTGGTAAGTGCATGAATTCGTGCGTATTATAAGATTTAATTGTGCAGAGAATTTGTTGCTCCAGTTATAGTAGTATTACAAGAGCGTCAATAGATTTTGGACGAAAGGGGATGGGGAGGGGGGTGGGGGGGAAGGCGGGGATGCAGGGTGCAGTCGGCTCGGACAAATTTATGCAGGCCGCTGAAAAAATCTTTTAGAAGCGAACGAACTATAGTACGTGCTTTTATCAGATACCCCTTCCGCATTCCACAAACCCCTCTCCATCGTTTCGTATCGCAACTGGTTTTCATAACTGAGTGCCACCCGGGTGACCAGGTTGAGCGTTATTTTGGTTTTTGGGCTACTAGTGATAGCCTTTTGAGCAATTTTGTTAAAAGAAATGCTACCCTTACCGTTTGGGAGATATTTTTTTGCGGTCGCGATTTTTGGGCGACGCACGCAAATCTAAGTGTATTTTTATTCACTGATTTTAATTTAATGTTATTTGTAATGATGTTTACTGCTCCGCTGCCTTGTAAAATATTGCAATATTTCAACCCCAAAGTTCTAATAGCATCTAAACAACAACCCCAGTGCTAACATTAAACTACTATAGATAGTAATTAAGCTATTATAGTAGTGCGGACATATTTTTCAATTGTCATAACGCTAATGAATGAATCAAAATCGGTTTTCAACATCTTTATGTTACAAACTTTACCAAAACCAGAATCTATGAGAAGGCACACAGCACAAAGACATTAAACGGTAGCACTTACATTAAGCTCAACTGCAAGTAAGAACTGAACTGATAAACGAAACAACAACTGAACTCAAGTAACGGCAAAAATATACAGTAGTTGGTCTTGGCTGGTGTAGGGATAAGCAATTGCCAATAGTGAAAATTCCTGGCAGATTAAAACTGTGTGCCGGACCGAGACTCGAACTCGGGGCCTTTGCCTTTCACGGGCAAGTGCTCTACCAACTGAGCTACCCAAGCACGACTCACGCCCCGTCCTCACAGCTTTAATTCCGCCAGTACCTCGCCTCCTACCTTCCAAACTTCACAGAAGCTCTCCTGCCAACCGTGCAGAACTAGCACTCCTGGAAGAAAGGATATTGCGGAGACATGGCTTAGCCGCAGCCTGGAGGTTGTTTCTAGAATGAAATTTTCACTCTACAGCGGAGTGTGCGCTGATATGAAACTTCCTGGCAGATTAAAACTGTGTGCCGGACCAATATCCTTTCTTCCAGGAGTGCTAGTTCTGCAAGGTTGGCAGGAAAGCTTCAGTGAAGTTTGGAAGGTAGGAGGCGAGGTACTGACGGAATTAAAGCTGTGAGGACGGGGCGTGAGTCGTGCTTGGATAGCTCAGTTGGTAGAGCACTTGCCCGCGAAAGGCAAAGATCCAGAGTTCGAGTCTCGGTCCGGCACACAGTTTTAATCTGCCAGGAAGTTTCATATCAGCGCACACTCCGCTGTAGAGTGAAAATTTCATTCTAGAAACAACCCCCAGTCTGCGGCTAAGCCATGTGTCCCCAATATCCTTTCTTCCAGGAGTGCTAGTTCTGCAAGGTTGGCAGGAGAGATTCTGTGAAGTTTGGAAGGTATGAGGCGAGGTACTGTCGGAATTAAAGCTGTGAGGACGCGGCGTGAGTTGTGCTTGGGTAGCTCAGTTGGTAGAGCACTTGCCCGCGAAAGGCAAAGGTCCCGAGTTCGAGTCTCGGTCCGGCACACAGTTTTAATCTGCAGGAAGTTTCATATCAGCGCACACTCCGCTGTAGAGTGAAAATTTCATTCTAATAGCCAATAGTGCTATCGATATGTCGATAGCATATATCTATCGATGATCTTTTCGACTATCGAAAGCACATTTCCCT